>NC_073692.1:84144371-84464371 GCF_029784155.1 Uranotaenia lowii | reverse complement strand
TGTCTGTCTGTCTGTCTGTCTGTCTGTCTGTCTGTCTGCCTGTCGGTCTGTTTTTTTTTTTATTTTTTATTTTTTTTTTTTTTTTATTTTTTTTTTTTTTATTATTTTTTTTTTTTTTTATTTTTTTTTTACTTTTTTTTAATTTTTTTTTTATTTTTTTTTTATTTTTTTTTTATTTTTTTATTTTTTTTTTTATTTATTTATTTATTTTTTGTTGTTCCCCGAATTGTTCCCAATGCACGTCGAGTGCCGTGTCTACATGGGAACAATGGGTCAACTCGTTATATACTCATCCGTATATACATATGCCCTAAACTCCACCTGGGGCGTCAGACTAATTCCCAAACCGGTACCTGCCCTAAGGCAATACTTCGGTAAGGGGGTGTCTAATTCACGCATAGCGCTACTATCGCAACACTCGCCAAGAAGTTCATATTTTAATTAAATATCATCCTGACCGCCCAACATCATCTTCACGTCCCATCGGCTACGCTGATTGTTTTGCGTAGTTCATTTCATAGCTTCGGACTCTTTAAGCTTAGTAAAGTTAACCTACGTTATACTGCGTCAATTGCAATTTGCGTCAGTCTCCAACTCCTTTGCAAAGCAGCCATTATCCGGGCGAGCCCATCACTGACAGCCTGCCATGTGTTAATGTCATCACACATCTTCTGCAACATGTTGTCCGCTGTCGTTTCTGGTCCGCAGGCGGCGAATATGTTGGCACGTTCCTCTTCAAATCTTGGACAATAGAATACCACGTGTTCGGGTGTCTCGTCCACGTCACCGCATGTTAGGCAGACCGGCGAGGCCGCATGTCCGAACCTGTGGTGATACTTCATGAAGCATCCATGACCAGTCAGGAATTGTGTCATGTAGAAATCCACTTCGCCATGCTTTCTCTCCATCCACTCTTTGATGTTTGGGATCAAACGATGGGTCCACCTCCCTTTTTCCGAGCTGTCCCACAGCTGCTGCCAGTTAGCCATGGAGCTATCTCTGGCTCGTGTTCTCACGTTTTGCATGCCTCTATTTTCGTAGCAATATGAGTCCTCCACCAACAAAACCGAGATGGGCATGACTCCCGCTACAACGCATGCAGCCTCCGACGAAACGGTGCGGTATGCACTGATGACCCGCAAATTCATTCGCCTCTGTACACTGTTCAGCTTCTGCTGGTTACACTGGATGTTAAGACCAGATTTCCAGGCCGCCCCTCCATATCGAAGGATTGACGAAACTACACTCGAAATTATCCTTCGCTGACTACTTCGGATCCCCGAGTTGTTCGCCATTTTCCTCGTGAGTGCGGCCGTTGCTGTTGCCGCCTTCTTGCACACATACTCAACGTGGTTTTTAAAGGTGAGCCGGTCGTCAATCATCACACCCAAATATTTAAGCTCACGCTTTGATTCGATAGTGCATGATCCAACTGTAATCCTGCCTGTTTGCGGTGAAATTAGGTTTGATATCAGGACCATCTCGGTTTTGTGGTGAGCCAACTGCAAACTTTTGGAGTGCATCCAGCTCTCTACCGCATCTACAGCCTCTGAAGCTCTTAGCTGGACGATTTCTGTAGAGTAACCCGTCGCTAGTAGCACGACATCGTGTACGGGCCCAGTATAGACCCTTGCGGTACTCCAGCTGTAACATCCATTTCCTGAAATCCTTCGCTCGTCATGTATAGAAGCTTGCGGTTCTGGAAATAGCTTTCCACTAATTTGTAGAGATATTTCGGTATCCTCATTTTTATAAGCGAAGAAGCAATCGCTGCCCAGCTGACACTATTGAAGGCGTTACGCACGTCCAATGTTACTACCGCACAAAAACGGTCCCCTCTTCTCTTCTTGAGTCTGGCTTTATCAGCCGTTTCGATGACAGTTCGAATGGCGTCGACTGTGCATCGCCCTTTTCGAAAGCCGAATTGATTGTTGGACAATCCGTCTGTCTGTCTGTCTGTCTGTCTGTCTGTCTGTCTGTCTGTCTGTCTGTCTGTCTGTCTGTCTGTCTGTCTGTCTGTCTGTCTGTCTGTCTGTTCCCTACAGACTCGAAAACTACTGAACCGATTTGCGTGAAACTTGGCATATGAGGGTATTGGATGTCAGGGAAGGTTCCTATAATATTGTGGGACCCCTCCCTTTTTCTGGAAGGGGGGAGGGGGTCTCTCATATAAAAGTAATAAGTCTTCATAACTCGAGAACTGATCAAGCAAATCATACCAAACTTGGCATGGATGGGTACTTGGGTACAAAGAATGTTTTTATGAATAGTTGGAACCTCTCCTTCTTTCCACTGGTAAAATACGAATGAGGGAGGGGCCCAACCTTATAATTTTTAACATAACTGGAAAACTAATCAAGCTAATGGAACCAAATTTAGCATGTGAGGGTAGTGGAATATGAGAAATGGTTCTTTGATTATTTCAGACCCCTTCTTCCATCCAGTGGAGATACAGGAAAAGAGGGGGGGGGGGGGGGCTTGAACCTCTTTGTCACTGCATAACTTGAAAACTTTTCGAGCAAATGGCACCAAATTTGGCTTGGAAAGGTATTTGGGTACGATAAATAGTTCTATGAATATTTGGTACCCCTCCCTCCTTCCAGTGAGAAGATAGAAAGTGGGGGGGGGTTCTATCCAATTTTCAGCATTACTGGGCAAATAATCAAGCGAATGGAATCATATTTGGCGTGGGAAGGTATTTGATTACGAAAAATGTTTCTATGATATTTTGAGAACCCTCCGTTCTTTAAGTAGGAAAATCTTAAGGGAGGAGAGTGCTCCCATACAATTTCTTACATCACTCGGGAACTTACCCAGCAGATGGAACGAAATTCGGCTTGGGAGAGTATTTAAGCTCAAGGTATATTTCTGTGAATATTTGGTACTACTGCCTCCTTCCAGTTGGGTGATAGGAAGAAGAGAGGGGGGCTCCTTTACAATTCTTCGCATAACTCGAGAACTAATCGAGTAAATAGAAACAACTTTGGCATGGGAAAGCATTTGGTTACGTAAAATGGTTATATGCTTATTTTAGGCTTTTTTCTCCTTCAATTGGGGATACAGTTGGGTAAGAAGAGAACTCACATACAATTGTTTTGCATAAACCAAGAACTTATCTAACAAATAAAACCAAATATGACATGGAAACAATCATACAATCGATCAAATGGAACAGAATTTGGCATGGGAGTGTATTTAAATACACGGAATGTTTGATCTTGATCCCCTCCTTCCAGGTAGAAGATAGATAGGAAGTGGGACTCCGATACAAATTTTATAGCATAACTCGACAACTAATGAAGCAAACGAACAACTCATAAGGTAGTGTCATGAGAGGGTACGTTCTGATCTTACAAGACCCACCTTTCCTTCCATTAAAGATAAAGGAATGGAGGAGGGGGTCACTCTCACAATTTGTAAATTAATTCGAGGCCGCATAGGTCAAATAGGTGTCCCGTGAGGGGACAATGAAGATTCCATATATGAAAAATATATTGGCATAAGTTATAAACCTTTTGAAGCAAAGAAACCCAGAAACATAAATAAGATTCGAACACGGATTTAAAAAAAAATTAAGATTTCAAAATAAAAAAAAAGTTGCAATTTTATTTTGGAAAAACATTTGAATGATTCTGAAATTGAATTAAATTATTTTTGCAAATAAAAGAAAATTTAAATAACAAGTTAACACAAATTTAAATAATTTTTGGAGGTGTAGCAAAGCACACCGGGTCAGCTAGTTTTAATATATCCTTCAACTTTTAAACTATCCTGTCATTTATCAAGCACAGATATCTGCTCTGTTGATTCTTTTAATTTTGTAGAGGAAATTTTAGAATTTTCTTCGAGTGTCAATAAAGATATTTCTACATTATTCGAGACATGAAGTTGTTTTTTAATTTGTTAAAAAAAATTAACTTTTGGATGCAGTCTGTCGACTGTTGATAACGAGATTAATAAACGCAAATTAATCGATAAGAAAATTGGCAAACTTCTAAACATACGAATTCTGTTGGTAGAATAGATATGTGTGCATGATTCAATACAAAAAGAAATTGGTGAAACACAACATAAAGCAACTAGAAAAAAAAACTTTAACTTTCCAGATTGAGTGTTACAACACCAAGACAGAAGGAAAACTATGTATAACTAGAGAAAACTCTAGAAGGACTCCAAGTACAAGAGCGTATCTGGTTTCCCCTCTAATCCAACCTTGTGCATAATAAATTCAGAACAATCAAACTCCTTTTTCTTTATTTCTTTGGTCCAGTCAGTGGATCAAGCTCCGGGAAGCTCACGTTCTCAATCATCGAGAAAACCCACAACCCTTAGCCTTACCCGTAGACTCAGAAGAAGAAGAAGCCTTTCGGTTGAAGAACTTTTTCCCTTCCGATAAGGATAATAAAGCTTGAATTTTCATTCGACCGAAGCGGGTCGTAAATTGATACCTAGAGCGAGAGAGGAAGTCAGAGAGCGAGAGAGACGAAGACGACGACGCTTCGAAGGATGCAAGCTTGTCTTACACAAATTTTGCTAAGAAGCTAGCTAGTTTTCCACTTTTAATCTTGTCCTCTGAGGGTTTTCGTATGGGTTGAGCTTCGGTGAAATGGGGAAAACTTAATTGAGCTCGGATTTTCTCTCATGCAACAAGATTTTCGTTTGAATTTACCAAATTTATGCTAGTCTTGAGTTAGCTTTATTTTCTTTTTAAAAGTTTTAAGGTTCTTTCTCAAAGCAGTATAACAAGTTGAATGTTACAGAAAATTTTACAATTGAATACTTTCAAAATATTGTAATTCATAAAATCATTACACAAAAAATACACGAAACATTACAGGAAACGATGGTTTACGTTCTTAAAGACGAAAAAAAAATTGAAAAGTTATTATTTAACGGTCAGCGTTGGCCTCAATTTTCCCCATCTACAGAAAAATGATTTTCTTTAAAATAAATTAAAGGCCTTAAACTGAGCGATAAGGAAAATGGGTTTTGAATTCTATATCCAAATGGTGGAAAATCTGAGGCGATGATACGACGTGATTTTCTTCAAGGTAGGAATCAATCTCTTTTGAAATATGAGGTAATTTTGGATGTGTACAATAGATCGAGTCGATTTGGTGTCATTATTTAATCTCTCAAACCTTGAGATCTTTTAAGCTTCGTTTTGGTTCAAAACTCATAGCTTTGATTTTTCGCCTAATTTTTAAGGAACTATGATTGGTGCAAAAGAAATTAGGAAATAGCGTTTATTTCTTATTGTCTCATGTGAAGAACAAAAAAGTATAACTGTTTCATATTGTTGGAAATTTGCAACAAATATTATTTTTGCTAAATACCCGAAATATAATTTTTTTTTATTAGTTTTACCTTCTTGTGTTCATTATTGCGCACTATTGAGATTTTTTTCGAGAAAGAATACATAATCATGAAATGAAGGTTTAAAAATGAATCAAACTCTAAATGCAAAATATTTCTAAAAGATAGAATTTCTATTACACTGAACTTTGATGATAGAATGCACATTTTGCTCCAAGAGAATCACAGTATCAGTATGCTGATCTCCAATAAGAATCAACCTTTATCTCCTGCGTTCGGTTCAACGGCTCAGAGCAATGCAATCAAGTAGAAATTTCCATTCGGCGCGATAAACTGTTCAAAATGCAAAACCGCTTATTGAGCAAAACGCGTAATCCAATCGCTCTTATATTATTTTTTTTGTAACTTTCCAGTTCTGGGCCGCCTACGTGCCCTGCGAGGCGCAACACAAGGACGCGGTGCAAATAACGCTGGAACAGATCGATGTTATCAGAAGACTGACGGACCGCTACTCGCCACATCTGACAGCTTGCACATCCGTTTTCGGTAAGTTTCAAGGATATGTAGCTTACATAGTTAGTTTGGTATATATAGTGCCAAATTTGATGAATCGTTTTTCCCTTAACCACCACCTAAAATGTTCTACACGATGTTTGCAAGTTTTAATTAAGTCGGAATAGGACTCGTGCTGTTAGCAGCAAGCAGCATAGTGCATATGATTGTGGGACCTTACTATTTCCCCAGCCAGCCAGCAAAGCGCTGTTAATTCCAGACGCGAGAACATGCAGTGTTTCATAATCACTACCGTCAGTGCACTGTTGGGACAATGTACATTAGGGTGTGTCGATTGATAATTTTGCTGTAAGCTGTAAAGTACTGTTTCTAGTACTAAATTTTCATTCCTGAAATTACCATGTATCTAAGTATTTGAAACCTTCAATAGCATGAGGAGTTTATTCGAAAAAAATGCAACACATTGTTATGTGGATAACTTTATAAAATTGACAAAATTTTCAGTAAAGTTACCTAGTAATGTAATGATTACGTGTGCGAAATTAAGTAAAAATTTGTACAGTGGTTTTTTAAATAGCGTCCAATACAGATGCTCATCTAATTTTTTGGGCAGGATCTATGAAAATCCAGGAAAGTTTTGGTGGGAGATCTTAAATCAGCTGGAAATCAACTATTCGACCAGAGTTCATATGATGAATCAGTAAGGAAGTCGTAGAGAAACTAACAGTGAGATAAAATTTGATTAAAAGTGAAGATGATTGATTCCATGAAGTTAAGGAATGTAAGAGGTTTTATCAAGCACAATCCGAAAATTTCATCAGGGGAAGTGATAAAAAAGGTGAATTTTTCTGAGTGGTTCGTCTAGCATGACTGACTTCATTTCTACAAGATAGAAAAGCTGCCAACCGGTAAAATCAACATAAATACGGTGGTAAAATTGTACGCAAAATATTTGGACTGCTAGCGAAAAGATAATTTGAAAAAATACGAAATGGACAGCAAAACAAACTTTTTAGCGAGCAGCTGCTAGATTTCCAGTCAAAAAATTTTATTGACAAGTCTAGCCTGGATGGATCTGAAACCGTACCATTTCGCAAAAACTATGGTGGAGTGATAGAAAGTCAAATATGTTGTCTTTTTTGCCGAAGAAGGCAAAATGATGCTAAATTTGTTATAACTTCAACAAAATCAAAAATTTTTAGTAATTTTGAAGGTCAAGCTTCAGAAAGCATAAAACGTAATCAAAAAAAGCCTTAATTGAGAAAAAAAAGGGTGCCGAAAAAATTTCTCATTGGACGCTTTCTCAAACCCACTAATCAAAACTTTACAAACATTTTTCTCATATAAACATTACATTACTAGGCAGTTTTGCTGAAATTCATCAATTTCCATTCATGCATTCGAAAGTAATTCACAAAACAAAATGTTGCATTTTTCTCGAATATGTGAACTCCTTAAATAGCAAAAGAGTATATTAACTTTTGAGAAACAGGTTTTTCCAACAAACAATTTCTAAAAGGAATGCCTATAAATAGGGATGATTTAAACAACTTGAAACAGTTAACCATTGATTAACAAAAACTAGATCTTAGGGGAAAAATTTTTTTGCATATGAAGATTAAGAGCTCCAAAACTTGAGAAACTCGGTTGGAAAAACTTAACTAAATCTTCAAACTAAACTAAATTTTACATTTTCGAAAGAGTTTTATAAAAAAAGTTTTAAGGGGCCATTCAAATATTCCGTAACGCAATTTTCGAACATTTTTAACCCCTCCTCCCTCCTACAATGTATTCTTCTCAGATTTTCTATCCAAAATCCACAAAGCGTAAAAAAACTGCCATACCTCCCCCCTCTAAACGCGTTACGTTTTTGAGTGGCCCCTAACAACTTCATCCATGGGGTGTGTCAGATTGCAACTTTTTTCGAATTTTAAAACACTTGTTGAATATCCAAAATACCCTGGCGCACAGTGGTCCGAAGCCCAGAAAAGCTAACAGAAAGTCTATTTTTGAAGCAGTCAAGATAATCTATCCATATATTTTACCGTGTTCTGGCATTTTCAGGCTACACGGAACTATGAATATGATAGTCATGCATGAGTGTACTCGTTTAGGAGTTCTCAAAGAAGTACTAGTAAAAGTTTAAATTTATATTTTTGCTAGGCTTGCTTCACACCTATTTCAAGAAAAATAAGTATTTTTAAATGAAGTTGAAATTTATTTAATGGAATTCATTCATAAAAAACGATAAAACTTTTAAACTTTCAATCTTCAACTACAGATTTGAGGAAAAAGAATCATAGAACTCCACTTAATGTTAGATAGAATCCCATATTTCCGGACGACAACATATTAAAAATTGGTCTGCCTTTTTCTACCATTTTTGGAGAACGGTTTAGAACAGTAGAAGCACTTCTTTCTTCCAATTTAACTTCTGAGCAAAGAATCTTGGATCACGAACAAGATTGATTTCCTATTGGATCTTAAAATGCAGTTTTCTCTTAAAGTCATAAGAAAACATCTTCATAATATTTTAAAACAATGCTTATATAAATTTCGGTGTATTATCAGTTTTAAGCAATCAAAAGTTATCAGGAATAACTCCAAAAACACGTTTAAATCACGGTTTCTCATATATTCAATTGATAATTGATCGTATCAAAGAACCTATTTGCTGGTCAAAATCTATGAAAACCAATGAATACTTTAGAAATAATTTGAAACTTTTACTCCACATCATTCGATCTTTTGCCCCAAAGGTGGGCAAAAGTACGTTTCGATATCGGTTTCGCATTTTAACTACTGCTATCCAATCTGTCATTCGATTATCTTCGTAATTATTAAGAAGAGAGAAAAATGTCTAAGAAATCAAATGCTCTTGATTTTTTGTTTTCTCGGGAATTGAACCACTGTATGGCGGTGTGAAACTCAAACGACTATATTTTGATCCTTTTTTTTGGGGGGTTGTGAATTTTAGTGTTAATTCTTTTTACATACATATGTTCTTGATATCAGTAACTTATAATAAAAATTCAAAAAATTGCCTTTTATTCAATTGAACGCAAACATGAACCATAATGAATTCTTTGATCGATTTGCATCACTTTAAAGATAAATCGTGAGCAAAAAAATTGGCTTTTACGCCAAGGTGATTGTTAAAAACATCAACATCATTGATTTTATAAGTTGCTCAAGGAATATTTGAAACAAATGTAAAACTGCCCTCGCCGAATTTTGGACACATCACCCTCTTCTCAAGGTGCTGTTCATTAAGTTGTAAACAAAACCACGTGTCTTACTCTTGATTTTGGAGCATAGATTATCAAAATTATAAATCGGTCTTTTTCTTCACTTATATAGGAGTAAGGAATAATTATAAGATTGCATGTTTATTGAAACTTTCAATCAGGTTTGAATTAAAAAACCTGCACTGATAATTGAATTGGTTGGTTTGAATTGTTTCAAACAGCAGCAAAAAAATTGGTTGAAACCGACACTGTTAAAAATACAGTAATAAATATCGATTTTTAAATTGAATAGAATTGAAACCGCACTTTTTTATGAATATTCAAACTAGTAAAAGCAATTTTTTTCACTTTTTTCAACATAAATTAATAATAATTAGTTTGTCTTCATTGTTAACATCATGTTTTTTCAGTCGATTTGATCCAATATTTTGGAATTTTATTTGCTTACACTGACTGGGGCATTTCAATCCAATTATTTTATTGGATTGTACTGAAAAGAGTTTCTTTAAAATCGATTTTTTTCATGGTTATAAAAGTTTAAAGCAATTTTTTCACACAATATTAGTAGAAGATATAAATACGAAGAACACGCTGCAATGACACTCGACTTTTCAGCTTATGTATTCCATTTACTCAGTCATTTATCTTAGCAGGTGCATATTCTCCCAAATGACTCTAGAAAAAAAGGTTTTCTTTGTGGTCAAAACGATAAAGAACATTTTTGCAGTATTTTAAAATGAGATTAAGGTACTCGGATTTTGATTTCAAATTATGTATGACAAAATGCAAAAATAGGTTTGGATAATTTGGCTTTTCCTGAATATTTCGTTCCCACGCGATGCCAATGCAATTCTAACATATGATTTTTGCTGGGAAATTCTCTGGTTACAACTTTGCTTGAGACGGCAAAGCAATAAAAGTAGCAAGTAAAATAGTTATAACTAACCAAACAGGACATCCTTTTTTCATGATGTCCCATCTTATATACATAAATCTTATTTTATTCAAAAAATTATTGATTCAAGAGTCTTGAAATGTTCTGATGAAAAGATCCACATAAATCTCTATCATTGTCAGAAAAATAAAAAAAAGGGTTACCATGAATTCAGAGTCACCAGATGCCATGATTTAGCAGAAATTAAACTATAATAAGGATGAACTGTTTTTAACATAATGTTTTGAAACAAATATTTCCATATTTCAATGAATAGCAACGAAATAATAGAAATACATTTTTTTAATATTTTTCTCAATGGATTTGAACATAAAATTTTAAGCCATGCCAAAAAATATTCCAAAATGCGCAATAGGATTGATGGAACTAAGGCTTCGAAAACTGATTCCATGCTTTGAATCAGCAGCGTCCCCAAATAAGTCTAAATCGGCATTGAAATTCTTGAACCTTGACCTGATCTAAAAGAGAAAATTTTAAAACACATTCAGATTCTTCTCCCAACCCAAATACTCATTCAATTTTTCTAAACTGTTGTGATAAATTGTTGTTTTGAATATCATAAGTTGATCATAAATTTTACTCTTGAGTTCTGAAAATGAAAAAAAATTGAATTCAGTTTATTTACTGATTATGCAGCCAAAACTAAAGAACAATATTGTCATAATTAAAATTATATTTATGATAAATAAGTCCAGATGAGGAATCAAACATTTAATAAGGAAATATGAATAAAAATTAAGATTGATTGCTTTAGAATTGTCTATGCGCTTTCGACCCAAAATTTTCTTTTGTTGCGAATTGTGGACCTATCAATAAAGGCCATTTATTAAAAATTACTAATTTGTATTTTTTTATCATAAACTTCATTGAATTGCCATTTGGACTGCTTTCAAATAATCAATCTTATTTCATGATACGTATTTGAAGAATACGCAGCTCACAATAAATGCCGAAAATAAACATTGAAAATTTGGTTTCGAAATCATGTGAAATTGTTTGATCCTCTCTGATGTTTTATAATATTCTAATTGTTCTGTATTTTGTTATAAAAAATTATTGAAAAAATATTATATCGGATAATGTTCTACCTGAATTGTTTCCTAAACAGTGACATTACTTTAAAACCACCAATCATCAAATCAAATCAAGCATCAATACCAAAACTTTGTTATGGAAATAACAATCAAAATAATGCATTGAGAAGTGATTGGAAAGTCCAAAAATTTTCCGACCTTCTTACAAAATAATAAAAAGGAAAACTATGCAACTCAAATCAACAGACTACTCACCCTTTTTCTTCAAAAAAATACCCTTAATTCAGAAGTTTAACTCTCTTTAAGGCCTTGATTATTTACTGAAAATACTTTGCATATATTATTAAAAAAATACGAAAATTGCTTTTTTTTAACCGTGTCAAGGGTTTGATAATAATCTTTTTTTTTAACTACACTTGAACACAAGAACACAATTTGACTCTGCTGATAACAATAAACAATTTTCGAATTTCAAGTGATTTTCGATCATCTTGTTTTTAATTTATGGTCAGATTTGCCTCTATATATTGCGGAGAGAAAGGTCGTGTTTTTCCGACGTCGCATATTCTCATTTTTTTTCGTGAAAACACAACTTTTTTAACTGTTTTGGAGCTTCTTTTTCGAAATATGTGCAAAGATAAGAGTGACGATTGTGTTAAAAGGAATATCTGCAGAAGGAAAGAAAAACTTAAATTCCGTAGAACCGGACGAATATTAGGTACATCTCAACATCTTACTGTATCAAAACCAACTTATAACTTCTTTAGAGGAAATTTTCTACAGCACAACTTTTTCGAAAATCGTAAATTCGTATGTTTTTAAGCAAACAAGTTTAAAGCGGGTTATTTGGGGTACGTCTATGACAAAATCAATTGAAATTACCACAATACTTGTATCTGACAAGATATTGAAGGAATCATATTAGATCTACGGAATTCATAATTTTTATGAAAGTTCTTAATCGCCACACCCTAATGTACATACATAGTTTGCCTTTGGAAATGTGACCTGGGATCATCTGATTTCTGAAAACAGCATCCGTTGTAAATCATATCGACTTGCCATGCTGCTGCTGCTAGCTGTATGCTTGTGATGTTGTTTTATCACCTCAAAGTAACACCGGATGGCCATTTGGACCAGTGAATGTCACGTCTATCATGAATCTTTTATCTCCGAACCAGGACGTTAATTATCTCTTCTTTCCGTGCTTTACATGACTTTATGTTTTCTCTCAACACCACCTTCCTGGCAATCTGAACCTGGTCCCGCTGAATTCCGAACATCAACCGCAGACATCATCCAAGCGCACAAAAACCATCAGATGTGTTCACTAATTGGTGTCGAGGGTGGCCACTCGCTTGGCGGATCGCTCGGAGTCCTGCGGATCTACTACGCGCTGGGTGTCCGCTACATGACGCTGACAACCACCTGCCACACGCCCTGGGCTGATTCGAGCAACGCGGACGCCCCCAAGTACGACGTCAAGCACGGCGGGCTGACAGCATATGGCAAGGTAAGTTTTCTGAGTCTGATGACTTTATGTTCCGTCCGAACCAATCGAGAGGTTTTGGAAAACGGGGTGCTAACAAATGGAAATGTACGTTCCGCGAGCTACCAAGCGTTCAATTTCATGCTGCGCTAAACGTGTGTCTTTCGTCGTAAAGGGTGGAATGCTTAATGACAATCTGATGAGAGAATGAAAATGAGCCAGAATGGATGAACCCAAAAATTGACTTTTTAAGAACTAAACTGGAAAACAGAATATAAAAACACTTCAGTGGCTCCAGAGAGCTTAAACAAATTTATCTTAAAAAATATTGAGACGAAAACAAAAAAAAAGACCAAAATGACAAAAATGACAAAAATGACAAAAATGACAAAAATGACAAAAATGACAAAAATGACAAAAATGACAAAAATGACAAAAATGACAAAAATGACAAAAATGACAAAAATGACAAAAATGACAAAAATGACAAAAATGACAAAAATGACAAAAATGACAAAAATGACAAAAATGACAAAAATGACAAAAATGACAAAAATGACAAAAATGACAAAAATGACAAAAATGACAAAAATGACAAAAATGACAAAAATGACAAAAATGACAAAAATGACAAAAATGACAAAAATGACAAAAATGACAAAAGTTACAAAAATTACAAAAATGACAAAAATGACAATAATTGAGTTTGGCATTCTCAATTTTTCGTGCTTTTAAGCTTTTACTATTTTTTGGCCAACTCTAAGATGTTCGTAGTATTTTCATTATCGCACGTTTTGCTAAACCCTTTTAAAACGCAATAAAATCTTAAATTGAATGATATTCTTACTGAACAAAAAATGCGGGATCGATCGATAGATCCAGATTATTTTTGCTTTTTCAGAGTGTATTTATTTGCTCTACGTTGAACATAAAAAATTTTTTGGTTCCAGCATTTTCGTTTAATTACGATCGTTGAGATAAAATTAATACTGAGTTCGCTGGCAAAAGGAATTTTCAATTCATAAATCCTAATATTCCGAAAACAAAATCTAAATTCAAGCTACAACTCCACTTCGGTTTGGTTTTACTGCTGCTGGCAGGTAGTTTTACTGTTGAAGCATAAATTGAAATATGAATGAAAACTGACCTTCCCAGTCTCCCAGGCTGAACATTGTAGGTCAGCTGTGTAGTTGAGTTGAGAGGCATATCAAACGTCAAGCAATGGTGCTGTGCAGCGAGGTGGAAGCAAAAAAAGAATCCATTCAGCTCATACGTAGTCCTTGGTTAGTGGCAAAAGCCTTGCCAACCATCAGCTTACATATTCCGCTCCTGTTAACATTCTGCATTCATGGGGAACACCGGGTAGACATGACAGACAGTAGATTGAACCTGTTATTTTTCGGACCCACTCTCTGGAGCCACCACTTCATCCAGCTGGTCAATGATGTAGGATTTATACCGCAATATTCTCGTGGTTGATAGATAGCGCCCACTACTACTCTCTGTAGCCAGGATCAAGCGACGTCGCCTGTCGAATCAAGTGGAACAAACAAGCAAAAAATGGAAATCTAGAAACTAAGCAGAATGAACGAACATTGGAAGAACTGTGGGGCTGACTACCCTACTAAAGTAAGTCGGTGCAAAACAGCTGTCTGTCCGCCATAACTATATATTGATCCCATACAAACCACAGCACAATGCTGGTGATAAAATCGTTGTTTTATGTGACCTCGCCATAACATCAACAGAGTAGTGGGTAGTTTATTTTTTACTCATTCGTCGAGTTTGAACTCAGATATAGAGGCGTCACATTTGCTGTAAAAGCATACGACACACGAGCATTGATGCTGCCTGGTGGATGACATGCACGGGACACCGCCAATCCAGAGATCGGTTGCACTAAATTGACAGAGCATCGAAGGAAAAAAAACAAACTCCCACACGTATATTCAAACTGATGGCGATATTCTACTGGTGCTGCTACTCTTTCCGGAGCAAATGGTCCAGGCCAAAGTGTCAATTTATGTTGAATTTATTTCTTTAAGGTCGTTGTTGACCTAGGTACCTTGTTACTGTCACGAGTGGCACGTTTTGTCATCAATAATTTGCTCCGCCCGTCGATGACTAACCGTGGCTTTTGAGGGAGGAAAACAAATTGAGAAATTTAATTTTCTGATATTGGTGTTTCAAATTGAGCTGCTGCTATCTCTCTGCAATCCAGCATTGGAATTAGAAATTTTCCTTCATTGGCTTCACTCTATGATGTTGACTTTTTTTATCCACGTGAATTGAATAGTTTCATGAATATTCCAACTGTTTAACCATGGTCGTACTAAAAATTCAGTATATAGGGATTATAGTTTCAACTGTACTGTTATTTGTTATTTGTTATTTATTTCTTATCAACGGATCACATGTTGATCCAAATGATTACTTAAAATTAAAAATTAAAAATTAAAAACATAACATTAAGTCTAACTATGGGTTTCTCAAGGCCCGTATCACTTTGATTTTAAAAGCTTAATTTTAACTAATTGTTCATTTTCTTCCCCATGCAGACCATCATCCGTGAAATGAATCGGCTCGGGATGGTTGTTGATCTGTCGAAGGCATCTGTTGCGACGATGAAGGATGCCCTAGCCACATCGCAGGCTCCGGTCATTTTTTCGCACTCCTCCGCCTACGCCCTGTGCAACTCGAGCCGGAACGTCCAGGACGAGGTGCTGGAGCTGGTGGCCAAAAATCGGGGCCTGGTCATGGTCAACTTCTACAACATGTTTCTCAAGTGCAGTGAAAACGCCTCGGTTATGGATGCTGTCGGTGAGTAATGTTTTGTTTCTGTTTCTTCATGGTATTCATTTTAAAAATATCACAAATATAACACCAAAGAAGAGTTGGCAGAATTTCAAAGACAATTGGTGTTTATTCTATGCAGAAAATTTAATAAAACGTGCATGACCAAAGATGGGATGATTGACTAGATAGCATTGGCATAAAGACACGAGCTCTCGAGCGAATCTTTCAAACGTAACAAAAAAAAATTACCAACATCGAACTCAAAACAACTCTCTCGACTCCTCTTGTCAGTTGCATCACTTTGCCATGTGTTCTACTAGGGTCAGTTGAGAACAGAGGTGCCGGGTATCCTAAGGTTGCCAGATTTTTTTCAGCACGTATCCGGGCCGGACATTCCGGGCATTCGATTTCAAATTGATGACCATAAATCCGGGCAATATCCAGGCAAATTTTGTCAAAACTCAGAAATTCCTCAACAAAAATCAAGGAAAAAAAATTGAAAAAAAATTTTTTTCATCAAAACTCATCGATTGATTTTGAACCGTATTTAAGGCTTCCGAAAAAACCTTTCATGATTATTTTTATAAAAATTGCTCAAAATATTCCGTTTTAGAGGTGTCTGTTGTTGTTGTTTTTTTTTTAATAATAATTTGCCAAATAAAGTGAAAAAATCCGGGCATTTTTCAAAAAAATTCGGGCAACCAGGCCGGGTCGGACTGACTGTTCATAAAATTTAGTATGTTAAATATCCGGGCAAACCCAGATAAAACCGGGCGATCTGGCAACCTTAAGGTACCCTGATTATTAAGGATTTGTCCTGATTTTTGAGAGACCATTCTGATTTTTTCAATTGTCCTGATTAATCCTGTTTTTTTTTAAAAAACGACCTTTAAATGCATTCAATTGACCTGATTTTCAGTTAAAATGATTAGGACAGCGAATAAAACTGAAATAAGATAATTTAACCTTTTAACCGATAGTAATTTTTGGCTCAAAAAAAATTAAATGCTGTTTTTTTTTTTCATATAAACTGCAGGTCAGCCGAGATTCTTTAGCCGAAGTTCCATAAATTAGGGCGTCTACAGTACCTGTGTTTCGCCTTTATTTATCCAATTTAAGCAGAATTAGTGGTATCCTAGAAAATCCTGAATTTTTTACTCATGGTGTCCTGATTTTTTATAAAACCACCTGGCATCCCTGGTTGAGAAACGAGTGTTTATTTTCGAACTGCCACGGCCATTCGTGCATTGATTCTTACCAACTTTTCAAAACATGTTTATATTCTCCTTTGTTTTATTTATGATGGGATAGGGAGAAACGAAAAAATATTTTTAATTGTTTCTTTCAGGCATCTGAAATGACATTCGGCGAAAAGCTTATACATAAATGCTAATAGTGTGAAAGTTCTGTGCCAATGATGTAAGAATATATTCGTCTGCCATGATTGACAAAGATCCAGATCTACGAATATAGTCAATACAAAAGCATTGGTGTTTTTTTGGATTGCACAGCTTTTTGCAGTTTCTTTTCTCGGGGATCTTTCTAACAAATGTTAAACATAAACAATAAACACTAAGGTATTATACGCGGTTTTATCTAACTCTGCTTCTTTTAATTCGTTTTTTTTGCCGTGGCTAAGATTCTTCCACACGGCTCTTGCCAATCAACACGTTGTTTTAAGCCAAAAAGTTCCAGGACTTAAACGTTAACGACGGATTTCATACCGCATAAAAACCATAGTGTATTACACTCCAAAATATTCCTCTTTTATACCTCAACAAAAAAAAGGCAAAATGACAAATTCTAAAAATGGGTCACATCACTTGGACAAACTTTTTGAATGATTTTGGTAATAATTTTTAGGTGTTAAAATTTGATTAAAAGTCTATAATTCACTAAGGTCTAACCAAGTAAACCTTTAATTTGCAATCAATTTAAAGTTTTTTCATTCAGTGATTTTCAATACAAAAGCCCCTTTTCTTCGTTGCATCACATCAGGGGAATTTTCAGCGTTTTCAAATTTCTTTCAGGACAGAAGATTTCTAATATGTTTGGCGAGGAAATTCTTTGGAAACATTTATTTTGCATGAACAAAAAACTTGTAGTTTTTTATTTTCAATTAAGATGCGTTTTTAAATTTAACGAGCGATCTACTTCGTTGTGACACATCACTAGATTAATTTTTACAACAGGCTTTTGCTCCTAATGTGACGCAACTAACTAGGCGCTGATTCTAAATGTAAGTTCAATAAAGGTTTTTATTTTGACAAACTTTTCACCCGAAAATGTTCCTTCATCAAACAAAATTATGATAAAAATGTTTAAAAGGTTTAGAAAAAGATTAAATTCTAAGCATCAACTCATCATAAGTATGCAGTGTATGTATTTAACACAAAAATATGCATCTGGAATGCATAAGATAAATACTCACACTGCCGGCCAAAAGTTTGGGATCACCTCCTCAAAAACATAATAATTTTGATCGGCCGTATCTCAGCCATTTTATTAAATATTGGAATATTGGAACTTTTGGACGATGCCTTAAATAGCTGTTTAATGTATTTTAAGTTCATTGCAAATAAATCGCACAAAAATCCAACCAATGGTGTTGGATTTTTTAGAAAAAAGGATTCGAATGCAACTCGAGTTTTGAAAATTGGTCCACTCCACCCTGAGATGATCGGGTTTGAATTTGAAGTTCAATTCTTTTTAAAATGCCCCAACTTCAAACTAAATTGAGGTCATATAAACTCAATATTAACATTTTGTGAAATACATTCTAAGAAGGTTTTGTTCACGATATCTTGGATGAGATCGAATGAATTCCAATATGTAATAAGATGGCTGAGACATGCCGATCAAAATGTTCATGTTTTTGAGGTGGTGATTCCAAACCTTTGTTCCACGAATGAATTCTAATGCGTCACGTCATTTCATTTACCACAATGTAATTTTTCTTAAATTCCCTAGAAAGCTTTAAGAGTGACTTCAAAAGACCTCTATTTTCTGTTCTGTAACATTTTTGAAAAGAGGGTATTTTCACCCTCTTCAACCAAAATTTAAAAAAAAAATAGCTCCAAACAGCCTGAAAGCAGATGGCAAACTTCATTATTTTGGGTACAGAACGTTAAACAAATTTATAGTAACAATTAAGAAATACATTAACATTCAATAAGAATTACATCTTTGTTTAAAAAAATGAACTAAGCATGGATCTTGTCAATAATAAGTCAAGTTAATTATTTTCGTAAGCTGAAGCTGAAGTATCAACTTTTAAACAGTGTACACAGTGAATTTTGGTCACGATTTCCAGCAAAAAAAAATGCTTGAAACATTCAGCAATCCAAATTTTAGCTGGAAACCAGCAAACCTTCTCCTTCTTGCTGATTTGATTTTCCCAGCATTTGATCTTCATTGTTGGAAAGCCAGCAATCCATCTGTCAAACTCGAATTTGGTTTCGCTTTTGCTCATTGTTTTTCGTATCGCGCGAATAGTGTTTGACTGCATATTCCAGCGATGAAGCACTTAAACCAAAGGTTTTTTGGAGAAATAAAGTATTTCGTTAAGAAAAATTAAAAAATTTTATCTCTCAAGAAACTTAACAAACAAATTTCTTTTTCTAAATATTACTTCCATGAGGGTTTGGATTTAAAAATTTATATAAAATCCAAAAAATCCGTTTTATTAATGCTGATTGCCAGCAATTGGGAAATATGATTTCCAGCATTTGAGAATACTGAGTTTCCACTAATTCAGTTTTCTGGATTTTCCAGCAATCAATATTTCTGAGAAGCCAGCAGGACAGAGTCCAGCAAAATGTTGATGATTTCTAGCAAAATAAAATTTGCTGTGTATATTTTAATTTGATTGAGCATTCCGAAAGCGCTCTAGGCAAAGTGGCTGAAAGTGAAATTTCAGGAGTCAGGATTTGGATAGCGCAATCTTCGAAAAATTACAATCTCCAAAATAGATGTAGTTGAATAGTCCAAGGATCGGTTTTTCTCAAAAATACAGTAAATATACCAATCTGTTGGACCGATTCTTTCAAACCAGAGAAATGGATTCTTAAGATCAGATTTTTCACATTTTCAAATGTGATGGAAAGTATAAGAGAAACATGAGATAATAATGAAAGAAAAAACGTAAGTCATAAATATCATAGATTTCTCGAAATAGATATAACGACTCACATTTTTCAAAAAATCCGTTATATTAACAGCTTACGTTCTATCTTTCTTCGGTATCTCATGTTTCTCTAATACTTTCCATCACCTTTGAAAATGTGACAAATCTGATCTCAAGAATTTATTTCCCTTGTTTAAAAGAATCGGCATTTGAAAATGTGATAATTTTCAGATACGAAGATGTACAAAGACGGACTGAGAACATTAGGTTTGATCAGATTTTGGTATTGTTTTTTATTAATGGATAAAGGAATTTCACTTGAACGCTTGTATATTTCCTATTAATGGCAAATGTTTATTAGCCATTACATATAACTTTTCATTTCTTAGCTTGATTGTTTGTTACGTCACGTGTAAGACAAAAACATTGCATAAATGTGTTATCAAATTGTATTTTCAAGAACCATTCCATTTTCTTTCTTCTAAAATTCACTGAAGTGGAGGTTTATGATTACACACAACTTTAGCTCCACGCAAAAAATTATCGTTTAAAACATATTCCTAATTTTTTCCACAGAGGCTGGAGAACTTCATCTTCAGTACTTTTTGGGTTGATTTTTTTTCAACCATTTTTCTACATTTTGAAAAATATTGAGACTAAGTCATAGCTAAATTTCTATATGATTGTTGTTAAAAGTTTGCAACAAAAGCTAAAACATTTCTTCTGATAGCAAAATTAAACCATGTACATTTGTCGATTCATCGAGACGAGGTTTATATTTCATCTTTTCCTAACGAAAGAAACTACATCATAAAATCAGACCAGTTAAATTGAACGGCAATTCTATTTATAGATAAAAAAAACACATGAAACCAATTTTTTTTGAGGTAACTAAAATGTTATTTATTCTGAAAATAGGTCCATTTGCGGTTTCTGAGATGTTTAAAAGCTGCTCTTAGCTGTTTGCCAGTATGGATTGTTATCTAAATATGTCTTGAGACCCGGTTTCTCTTTTAGTCTGTATCGTGAAAAACCTCAGATTGTTCCATCTTTTCACTTTTAAGACTTGGTTTAAAATTCAAAGCAAAAGTATCAAGGAACCTTAAAGCACCGTATTCGGAGTTATACAAATTAAAGTTTAAAAAAATATGAAAATGGGTTATTAATAGGCATGCCCGTGCCAAGGACCCGACCATGGATGGTTGGGGGTCCGAAATTCAAATTTATCTAAAAGTTATAACAGTACCAAAAACTACACAATTAATCTGGAAATTGATTTCTTACACCATTTTTTTACTCATAATTATTACAGAAACTTCAAATATGATAAATTTTACTGATCAATTAAATCAAAACTTCGAAAACATTTCACAATGAAAACTTCATACTTTTGGCAAGTCACTGATACTTTTTTCAAAATGATGATTCTTATTCTGAACAAGAATTTTGATTCATAATAATTTCTAAGCAGTCAAGTTTAAGAGTTTGAAATAAGCATTCACAAAACACAGATTTAGAAAAAAAAATTGAATTTAAAAACAAATGTCAGATCAAGTTAAAACTAACCATGATTGATTTTAAGGAAAATGATGATATGATGAAGTGAAATTTGGTATCTGGAGGTTTTTCGAGTCAGAGATGGTTTGAATGGTTTGAAGAATCTCACTTTTTATGGTAGGAGGGCTTCCATATTCCAATCATATCCTTTTGCTATCTTATATATAAAAATGAAGGCGTTTTCTTTGTAACACCATCAGTATAACTGGACAGTCGGAATGTAGCGAACTTTGGTATCCGAGGGTTTTTTGGTTAAGTGATTGTTTGTGTAATAGTTTCTAGAATCTCTCTTTTTATGGAAGGAAGGCTCCCATACAAAATCAACTTTAATGGATCAATTTTAATCAAGATAAAACATTTTCTAATGATTAAATAAGTAAAAGGTAAAACGAAGTTTACCGGGTCAGCTAGTTTACTATAAAATTCGATAAATCCATTTGAAAATTAAAACAAAATATGAAATTTGAAATCTTAACATTATGAAAACTTATTAATAGAATTGAACTGATATCTCAAGGAAAAAGCATTTTGGTTTTTATGTTTCAATTATTGGTTTGGTAGATTTTAGCGTCCTTAACTCGAATCTTTTTTCAAATTTAGACCATCACATTTAGTTTTGGTAATATGGCGTTTTAGAACGTGTCAGTTGAAAGTGAAATCAATAATTTAAGACTGATTAACTATCAAACATACATTTTAAAACTCTAATTTTGATTTTGTTTATTATACTTCATTTTATCAAGGATTTTTTTATGATATTGATATTTGGTCTTAAAAACAGTTTAAAAAAATGGAAAAATGTCATTAGGTACAAGTATTTTCAACATTACTTCAGCAATTGAAAAAATTGTATTTCATTTTACAAATTTGTTGAAACCTGCAAAAAGATTGTAATAATGATTTAAAAGATATCTAAATTTCAAATCAAAACTTCTCAATATATTCGTTAAATGAGAAAAAAAAATAGAAAACTTTTTAAATTTTCACGCAGAACTCAAAATTACTTGAAGTTTTAAGGAAAGCTGGTTGATTTCAACAATTTTTTTGATTTTGACCTTTCCGATAACAAAAACTTAAAGAAAAATTGCATATTTAGATTTAGGGTATCTAAATAAGTCAAAATTACATTTAAAATTCATTGCATCATTGCAAATTGTAAATTTTATGGCCTTGTGTAATTTCTAAACGTTATTACTATTCCAGAGTAAGCCTGAGTTAGTCCTTTTTTCTCACTTCTAGGTAATTAAATCCTTTATAAAGTTATCGTTTAATTAGTTTTAGAGAAAACAATTTTGTTATTTCTTTTAATCATTTACCCTAATGTGTGCCGTACCGGATTCTATAAACATTGTTATTCCTTGAGATCTAAGCGTATCGATAAACCTTTTAACGGGCTTCCTAAGTGATCGTTTCTTCGACGTTATCTTTGATCAAACTGACAAGTAGCTTTGTCAGATTGCAGAGCATTCAAATTCCTAGATAAGACGAAGAAGATACATCCGAACGAAAAGAGAAATTCTCTCTATAGGAAAACAATTTTTGCACTTTGCTTTTGAAATCGTTTTCCTTTCTTTTGAAAATCCTTTATCACCTTTTTAGACAATATTTCATGGAACAAAGTGCAAGAAGAAATTTAATAAAAAAGATTATTCAAGATATATTTTTCGGAACCATTTTTAAGATGATCTATTCGGTATGCCTATAAATCTCATTTTGCTGAACTGAGACTTTTGTAGATGAATGAAGATTAATTTGAAATAACAAATTTTCCGATTTAATGGAATTGTTTAACTTTTATCAAGTTTCAAACATTGAAATTCGTTATAAGTTAAACTGTTTCAATAAAACAAAAAAAAATGTTACTTTCAAATTGATCTTCATAAATCTACAAAAGTCTCAGTTTGTTTAAATGAAATTTATAAGCATAGGTACTAGATCTTCAGCAAAAAAAATGGTCTACCTCTCGTGGTGTATGCATAAGCTTGCCAGATTGCCCGAGAAAGTCCGGTCCAGCCCGGTTGCCCGGATATCGTGAAAAAATTCCGGATATTGCCCGGATTTTTTAACAATTTTCACAAAGAAAGCAAAAAAAATCAAAGTTTTTGAGTAAGTTTCAGCAACATCGATTAACGGTATGAAAATTTTTACCGGTTGTTTCAAATAATTTCGCTTATTTACTTTTATAATCCTTTAAATATTTAAATGTTCCTAAAACTTTTTGGAAGTCTGCAATAACATTAATAAAATATTAATTTCATTTTTTTTGCATTTTTTCTTTGCATTTATATATAATAATACCCAAATTTTGCCCGGTTTTTGCACGGTTTTTGGATTTGAAAAATTGAAATCCATGCCCGGATTTTGCCAAGTTTTTTTGAAAAATGCCCGGATTTGCTAGGCCCAGATGGGAGTGGAAAAAATTCTGGCAACCTTATGTATGCAACTTTACTCAGTGGATAGAATTATTCTTATTGATTTTTTTATTGCTCTTTAATTAAGGATCTTTTAAGATTCGTGTTTGTTCTCAAGCCTTTATACATTACTTACTATTTCCACTTCGTTTTTACGCCAGAAATGAAACTATGATTATTAAATGAAAATAGGGAAAAAAAGCGTATGTATGAACAAAGCTTCTTCTTGTTGATAGTGCAAGTTTTGTTAACATGATTTCAAACTTGAACATGCTTCAAAAGAAGCTAAAACTTTGTTGGCACACACTTTCCGGTTAGTTGATTTTCTAGCTGTGCGGTTCCATCAAATTCGGAAGAAGCACGTTCCTTCTCTAGCAAATTTCATTTCAAACCACTTAGACCGGAACAATAGAGAGTAAGACATTAGCATTTTCCCTGGAATGGGACCGAGCCCCACCATTGGGAACAACCATTTCCGGCAATACAAACCTTCGATTGTTTACACTCAACCAACAAATAAAATATCCTTCCATAAATAAGCCAACATGTCACCAATTGTTTCATGATAAACTTCAACAAATTAACAAAGCCAAACGACGAAGCCTCATTCATTGTTGCTGGGAAGCAAAAACCGTACCATTCACCATTATTTGGTTTGACAAAATAGGCTTCCTCGCTTTCAAGAAGGCTGTGTAGAGTGTTGCCATTTTAATAAACCGTCTGCTGAGCAAACCCATAAATTTTGTTTTGATACTGTGCCTCCTCAGCCACAGAAGCGAGCTCCCGGCTCTCGAATCCATTCCTGAAAAATATTCCCTGCTTCTTTCGAAGTCCCACTTTTCCCCGTTTCGCGCGTCTTGCTCCCGAACGATTTCCCGGATGCTGACATGGCTCAAACTTTTCCCGCTTGTATGCTGCTGTTGGTTGTACACAGGAAGGAATATGTAGTGCGGAAAATGCCTTGTGAACACCCCGAAAACACGTGTTGGGCTTCGGTTTTGGAAAGTCAGCTCCGGCAAAAACAAATTTATTACGTTGAAATACAGACCACTTTTTACCAGCAAGCCAGCCAGCTTCCTTACTCATTCCCGTTCGTTTGCTTTGCTGGTATTGCTGTGCCTCTGTTTGTGAGTTCGCTTTTCCCTGTTAGAACGAGAATGATTCTGAGGTCTCCGCATTCTTCAAGGTCCATAGCAGGTTGGTGGAAAACGAGATGTTCATTTTTTTCGCAGCAGTGTCCTCTAGAATGTTGTTCCAGGCAGAAAAAGCCTGATTAGAAATTAAGGTAAAACCCCGCTCCCGCAAGGGTTTAACACAGAAAATGTCATCGGAACAGAAACACGACACAACGGTTAGAGAGACTTAAAAATACTGGAATTTATTTTACTGTATCATACAGAGTTGTTTAAAGTTTGCTGACGCAGCTTCGTCGCTGCGCCCTCCAGTTGTTTCAGGCGTCGCGCATTCCTGCGCCAACGCCAGACGATGACGATGATGATCGCCGCGATGATGAACAGGGCGTCCACAGAGTAGCCCACAATGTTGTGAGTGGAGATGTTATTCTCCACGGCGACTTCGGGTGGCGATTCCCTTGTAAACGGCCACATCTCGAATTGCGTCTCAGGTTTCTGGCTGCTATTCACGAAATGAATGCAACATTGTTGCTGCTGGGTTGGCTGGGTGCGCGAGCTCGGTCGTTGAGTCCGCGCCATCGTTGATAGCACATTTTGTGCTGACAAATTTGATGTTTGTTATTTCGACCACAGTTTGGTCTTACTGTTTCCTATTTTCCTTCGCGGCAAGTAGCACATTAAGTGCTGACGTACCACTTCGGATGTTGTGGTAACTTCTGCAGCTATGCAGGGTTACCTTAACCGCTCCATTTTCTCCCCCCTTTGGAGCGAAGTCTGTCGCTCCAAACATTGCTACTCATAGCCAGGGGTGGTGGGTCTTCTTCGTTTTCAGGTACTGGCCCTTGCTCGCGTACTTCATGGTGTGGTTTATTCACTATTTCTGAAGAATCAAATTGAGATGGTTCGACTGATTCGCCTACTTGACTTTCGGTAATGTCGATGGGCAGTGGTGCCAAAGCCCGAACATTTCGTGTGTAGATACCTGAAGCTGTGCGTACCGTTGCTACCCGCACAACTCCATCCTTTCCGGGTTGGGTGTGAGTTACGATTCCCATGGGCCACTTTGCCACGGGGTTGTTATCGTCTCCAATCAATACGATTTGACCTGGCTTCAAGTTAGGTTGCCTTTTTGTCCACTTGAAGATACAGCGCAAATGCCGCAAATATTCATTTTGCCATCTACGCCAGAATTGTGCGGTTTGGCGTTGAATGCGCTTCCAGCGCATAACTAAGTTTTGCTGTTCTAAGTGGCTTGCCGGGATGGGTATAGTAGTCATGGCAGCGAAAGTCCAGGAGCAAATCGAATTGCTCCGTTTGGATCGCTGGTCCACTACGCAGCATGTCATTCAAGGAATGTCCATTTGATGCCTTAGCGCTTGCATCAAATACCACGCGAAGCTTGGTTGATGAAGAATCTGGCTTGATGACACATGAGTGTGGTATGAAGTAGCGGATTTTTTGATAATCCTTTGGTTCTACAACTTCCATATGATTTAATGTCAGATACTCTTTCAGGAACTCTCTGTATTGCTCGTATACTTCCGGAGTTCGCGTGAGTTTCCTTTCTAGCGAGAACAAGCGTCTTCTTGCTTGCTCGTAGGAATCACCCAGTTGAATGGGCTTGTCGTTGAAAGGGAGGCGCACAATATATTTGCCATCTGCCCCTATCTTGGTGTGCTGGAGAAAGTGCTCCTCGCATAGGTTTACCTGGTCAGAGGTGGACTTCGCTTCCGCAGAAGTTACCTCCTCCAAGGCCCAAAACCTCTTGAAGAGAATATCCAATTTCCCATCGGGGTCCTCTTCTTCTTGGATCTCATTTGTACTAACGGTGGCAACAGTCATTACTGCTTTCCGGGTTGACCGTAGCGAAACTAGTCCGCCAACAAGCCAGCCTAAGGCTGACTCCTGAAGATTCGGGCCATTTGTACATTGGATTTGTCTGGGGCTCAGAATCTGGAATAGTACTCGGGCACCGAGTATAATCTCGATGCCTCTTCTCTTGTAGAATGTGGGGTCCGCTAACTCAATGTTTGACGGAACACTCACATCCTTCGCTTCCAGCCGAATGCTGGGCTGGTCGTCTAAAAGGTGCGGAACCAAAACTAAACTTACCTCCATAGCGAAGCTTCCGCATCTGGAGGAGATTACGGTTGTAATCTTTCTGGAAGCATTGACCCTTCCGCCAATGCCAACAAGTTGCACGTCGCTCCGTGCGTACGGTAGTCCTAGAGTCTGCGCGGCTGCTTCCGTGATAGACTCCACCTGACTACCGGAGTCCAATAGGCACCTAACTCGATACCAGTCGGACGCACCTTTAATGTTGATCTCGGCTGTTGCCAAGAATACGTAACTGCCATGTAGTCAGTTGTTACTGCTGGTTGAGGCCACAACGGCTGGGTCAGCCGCCGGCTTCTTCTCTGGAACCGCATCCACTGGATGTAGCAATGTGTGGTGTGCTTCTCCGCATTCTGAACACCGCTTTTTGGATGAACACTTTTGGACGGAGTGTCCCCAAGACAAACAATTGAAACACCGACCGGCTCTTTTGGTCCTATCCCATCTTTGCGGTACAGGTAGCGCTTTGAATTCGGTGCAGTGCCAGATCGCGTGCCCTTTCTCATTGCACGCGAAACAGGATTGCGGTTGCGTTTTGATTTCCCTACGCTGGGGTTGGGTGATGGCAGCTGCTGCTACCGTCTTGGTGTTGCGCGATTTCGATTCGTCGATATCGGTTCGGCACGCTAATTGGTTGGCTCGCTTCTCCAACTCTTCCTTGAATTCTGTCCAAGTGTAGACACGATGTATGTCTAATCTCTCCTCCAGCCTGAATGCGGTTTCCGAATCCAGACGGGATTTTGCTAGACTTACTAGCATTCCATTCGCAACACAGTCCAGTGTCGCTGTTTTATCCTTTTGTATCTGCTTTGCAGCGTGAACTGTAGTGTCCACGGCATCGATGAGGCTCATGATGGACTTAGCGCATGGCACGTCGCTGCGCTGGTCAACCAGCACCGCGATCTCGTTGACGGACCCTTCTAGGGCAGTCAACTGCCGCATCCACACTTTACTTAGTTCTTCCTCGGCCATTGTTCTACACTAGGAATGCGAGTCACTTTTCAATTTACTGCTTTTTCTTTCGTTTAGCTCTCCCCCCGACGGGAGAAGCTACACAAGTCTCGCCGCGTTTGTTTTATTTATTTTCACGATGGTGCAGTGGCACCAAGACACATAATCACACACTGATTTCACTTTCGTTGATTGGATTCTCCCCCCGACGGGAAACACTACGCGCGCAGCGAGCGAATTTTCAACTTTCTTCTTTGCACTAATCACACGGTTAGCCACACAGGTGCGTGTGAGCTCAATTAAAACATAGACGGCGGATTCAAAACGTTCCACGCTAGCCTCTCGCTGATTGATTCGGCTAACCTCACCAGTTCGTCAGTAAATCTTTTTTCGTAACCTCTTACAGCCGCAGCTCCGGCGGCTAAGTTGAACAGGTGTGAAACGATGATTGTAATGGCTGCGCCTTCTTCTCGCGATCGACACGGCCTAGCCCTTACAGACTCTTCGATTTCCACTAACTGAGCGTAGTACTTAGAGTACAACACGTCGTTGCACAAATTTTGATTCATTTCCACCAGTGGGAGACTTGCACTTTTGTTTTCACTTATGATTGCCTACACTTAGGTTACACTTTATTTATCGTTGCCATTTTGGCACACCGAAACACTTTGAATGTTTTTTTTCAGTCCGTTCTCCCCCCGACGGGAGAATTTACAATTGATAGGCGTCGTTGCCTAAACCTGAAGTGATCGCACGTGCGATCACGTCGGGGTCACCAATGTTCCAGGCAGAAAAAGCCTGATTAGAAATTAAGGTAAAACCCCGCTCCCGCAAGGGTTTAACACAGAAAATGTCATCGGAACAGAAACACGACACAACGGTTAGAGAGACTTAAAAATACTGGAATTTATTTTACTGTATCATACAGAGTTGTTTAAAGTTTGCTGACGCAGCTTCGTCGCTGCGCCCTCCAGTTGTTTCAGGCGTCGCGCATTCCTGCGCCAACGCCAGACGATGACGATGATGATCGCCGCGATGATGAACAGGGCGTCCACAGAGTAGCCCACAATGTTGTGAGTGGAGATGTTATTCTCCACGGCGACTTCGGGTGGCGATTCCCTTGTAAACGGCCACATCTCGAATTGCGTCTCAGGTTTCTGGCTGCTATTCACGAAATGAATGCAACATTGTTGCTGCTGGGTTGGCTGGGTGCGCGAGCTCGGTCGTTGAGTCCGCGCCATCGTTGATAGCACATTTTGTGCTGACAAATTTGATGTTTGTTATTTCGACCACAGTTTGGTCTTACTGTTTCCTATTTTCCTTCGCGGCAAGTAGCACATTAAGTGCTGACGTACCACTTCGGATGTTATGGTAACTTCTGCAGCTATGCAGGGTTACCTTAACCGCTCCAAATGTGCTGCACATTAATCAGTGTTCCAAACATGCTAGGAAAAACAAACTTGTTATGCAGTAGAAACCTACTACAAAATATTCGATACATAACGTTTTTTAATCTATCAAGTGAAATGTTGTCATATTTAAGCTTATTTCAAAATGAATAAAATAGTTAAACTGTATCATTTAATATTTCACATATCACTTTTAGTTGGTAATTATTGCCATAGGTAGAGCTGGTTTAGTTAAATTGGACCCGGTGTTATTTTTCTTGGGAATTGATTTTTGGATATTTTGTTTTTTTTATATTGCTATTTATAATGAATTGGGAACTTTTTTGGAACAGGGATACAAGAACAACATTTGGTAATAGAATATCAAGTTAAGTCAAACATTGACAACTGAATAACAATCAGGCGAGAAACTAATGGAGATTCTAAAGCACATCATATTCTGTTACATGTGTAGCGAAGAGGGTTGTATTTAGTATAAAAAATTAATATCTCAGTAAAAAAAGATGAAAATTAGTTTTTGCCATTTTTAATAAAGATAAAAAGACTGAGTTTTGACATTGACATTTGGATTGTTTTATGCATGAAGACTCGAAAAATAAATGAGGTAAATTCAAATACTGGGTGGAATTTGAACTAAAAATCATAATTGAGGTACTAAAAAGTGAAAAATGCAACTGTTCTTCTTTTAAGAAAATGCTCAACAAAATATGTTAACTCCATGAAAAGAATTTTGTAAATAAGTTTTCGATCCTGAATGACTCACTTTTTATTCTCAACTTTTATTTATAACTTATTGAATCCGATTTCAAAGTTCATTTAGTAATAATGAGGATAGAAATTGTTGAGAAGAATTATGCGTGGGGGTATTTTAAGCCAAAACAATGAAAGGTCAATTCAAGCATCAAAATTCAAATGACACACTATTTGACACTGAATTCTTTACTCAATTAAAGCAATTATGATAAACTTTGAGGTAAAACAACAGCAAAAAAAATCTTAGTTTATTTTGAAATTTTTAAGTTTTAATTACATTCGCATGCTTCTAGTGACGTTATACTGCGATGCTTATCATAAATACGTAGTTTTATAGGAAGTTTAAGTGGTTTATCCCCTCCTCATGAAGATTTTCTAAGTTTTTTTTTTATTTATCGTAGTCATGAGAAATTACTTGATCCCAAAAGATATTTAAAAAGAACTGTCAACAAACATGTCAGAAAATTTGTTCGCCTCCGGAGGAATTTAGTCCTTTGTCACTCTAAGACAAACACATTTCATTTTACGACACTACATACATGTATGCGTTCAAAAATTAAAACTTATTTTTAATTGTAAATCTTGAATTTAAATTTCACAAACCCTTAAACTTAAATCTTGACACTCAAAAACCCAACCTTCTCATTGGGATGGGTTCTCTTTAAGAAATGTAACTTAACAATTTCAGAATAAGAATAAGAAACATCTGAAACTTTAAAAAAAAGTGTTTTATTGATATAAACATCTAAATTATACGTGTATATGTATACAAAGTCATTTCTACCCACAAAAACGAAAAATACAATATTCCTTAAATGCATAACTCTTTTCGAATGGGTGCAGCAATTACAATTCTTTTGTCCAAGTGATTTAAAACGAAGTTGGTTCATTCATCTCGAGATAGCAGTTGATGATGTAGTAAAATTATATAATTTCAGTTCGAATAGTACAAATGAAATTAATCAGTGTACCTACTTAGAAACATATGAATTGGCAAAACATTGTGTATAAGTGCTGAGTTTACGAAACAAATATCCTAAATGATGAGGGTTGCAAAATAAAGCTGTCCAATCCTGCTCGTAGTGTTTCTTTATTGGAATCGTCAATTTTGAGAGATTAGATCTCGTTTTTTACTTTATACTTAAGAATTTTGGACGAAAAAACTTTTGTTTTTGCCATTTTTCAGGAAAAATATTTGAGATTAAAACAAAATTTAACAATCATTTTCCTTGATGAATCGAACATTTTTTTTTTCAATTACACTAAGGTTTTTTTGACGTGGTTTGATTTCGCTCTGTTTTTCTAACACGGTTTCTTTTTGCACGGATATTTGCCATCAGAACGGTTCTTCTACACGGTTTTCACGATTCGAAATGTTTATTGAAAGTAAATTTAAAAAGTCCTATACGTTAACGAAGGATTTCATACCACGTCAAAAATAACGTTAATGTAATGTCGTGTAGTTTTTCGAAAATGAATTTTGCAAATTCCCGAGATTTTTCAATCGTTCCTCAGGATTCGGGAGCTCCCAGAATTTCATGACACAAATTAATATATTTATCGTTTTATAAAATTTATTTAAATGAGCTAATAGATTTGTGTTCAATAAATTCTTTTAAATTCAAAAGGCATATTTTTTCCTGATCAAAAATATAAATTTGAAATCGTGAATAAATGATTTTTTTCTGATTTCATGGTTTATTTCTGCCATGATCTGAAATTCATTTTGGAATTTGGATTTAATTTTTTTTAATGTTATCTATTTCTGCACTAATTTTTATGTCCAAAAATTAAAACTCGTGTATTATTGAATTTTAATTTATATTCGTTTTCTAGTGTTTCGCAAATTTTGATTTCAAATTTGTTAACAAGACTGCTTAAAATTGATTTTCAAGCAAATCCTATTTTAGAATAAGGAACATATATCTGTTTGAACAATTTTTTATTGACTTCCGGGAAAAAGTATTGATTTGAATATTTGAATCGTTTCAGTAAAATTTATTATTTTTTCAAGTCTGTGCCATGGTCATAAGTAGGAAAATAGTTTTAGAAGCACATTTCTTATATATTGGCCATTTTTGGTATTGTTATTATTTCTAGCTAAATTGAAAACTTGAAAACATGCCCATGGACGGGTCCTTCGCACAAGCCTGCTGAAAGTTAAGCCGAAAATTTGCGCAAACCGTTGAAAATTATTCTTATGTATAATTTTATGTTTAGTAATTTTCGAAGCGGATCAAGATTGTGACTATCCGAGCAGACTTTTCTAGCAAAATAATACTTAATTTAGCTTTCATGAACTGATTGCAAAACTAGGTATCATTTTGCCAGAATAAAGGTGGTAAAAAGAAAAAATTGCGTATCAATATTCATATATAGAGCTCACATCTTTGCCAAGTGTAGGTTTCAGTGACACTATAGATATATATACCTCGTTTAGTCAACGTTTTAAATATTGTTTTGCTTTAATTAAATCCAAAATACGGTATCGTTGTGATTTCCAATTTCTTTCAAAATGCTGCCTAAACGAGGTATCAATAAGATTTATTGAATTGATATTTTGACATTACTATGCTATTGTTAAATTGGAACCTGATCCACTCTTGAAGGTCAATATGACATTATTGGAAGTAAGATAACTCAATATATATTTCTTTGACAATATTTATTCAGCTACAAATCTTCACTTTTCTGTTATTCAAAGTCTAAGAAAAATATCTAAAAAAAACATGCTTCGGTAAAATGATTGTAGACCAGTTACGAAGAGCAACAAATTTCACTTGGTGTCCATGAAAGTTGAAGTTAGGGGCTATACGCAAAGTTTCCAAAATTTCAGAAAAATCTACTATTTCACTGAATTTTGAGCAAAATTTCATGACAGATTCTGTGTCATAAAACACAGAATTTTGGAAGTATTCACAGATTTCAAAGATTTTTTTTTAATTTTGTTCGTTTACCCACAATTTTAATTTTTTTGACAACATAAATTTTGGATTTTTAACTAGGTTTAGGAATAACATGATAGTATTGGTAATCTTTATCTGTATTCACAACTATTATGTTAAACTCAATCTTTCAAAACTACCATCACAGGAAAGCATCACAGAATTTTGGGGTTAAATCTCAGAAAGTATGATTTTTTTTTCGTGAAACACAATTTTTTTGGCAACCTAAGGTATACGTTGCACATTTGGATATTTTATTCAAATTTAAGATCATGACCACAAAAAATGTTAAAAAAAAAGTGGAGTAAAACCGTACTTTTCAATCAATGATCCATCAAAACTGTTCAAGTCACATCAGATAAATTTTGAAATGAGGATTGGAAAGTTAACGTTATTTGGCACATGTTAGCCTCTTTAGATTTTCAAAATACGAAACACAGAAGTTTTGACGAATTTACAAAGGTTTTCTGCCTTTTTGTCAATTTGCAAATTCTCAGATTTTCTGATACGGAAATTCATTTTTGATCTGAATATTGAGTATATAAACACAAGAATTTCGCAATAATTTTAAATTTCTCAGAAAGACAATTTCATACAGATTTTAGTAACAAAAATATGAAAAAAAAAAAGGTGAAATACTTTCTGAAAAACAAGTTTCAGTTACATTACGAGGTTTCTAGAACTATAAATTTTGTACAAATCAGTTGAGAAACAAGAGAGATGTAGCTGTTTTGGTCATGAGTGTCAAATGGACACTCGAGGAATTCTAACGGGTAAAATTGTCTGGGAAGGACGAGGGTTGAGATAAAAAATTTTGCCATTTCGACTTATCCTAATTTCGATTTCAGTTTGTTGTTATTACTGAACTAAGATTATTTTTAAACAACAAAAGCAATTGATATTTATAGTATTTTTTCCGAAATGAAAAGGAAAGGTTAAAATTAATGATATCATATTGATGCCACAAAAAAAAATCTGAGTTTTACATTTGATGAAAAATTTGATTTCATGTAAAATTCGGTCAGATGTGTTGTATATTATAACGCTGCCCGGAAAAAAACCATGCGTCTCCTCATGCAGGTCTATTTGTTGTAATTTTACATGACTTTTGCTTGAAACGATGTTTGGAATCAGACACGTTGCTGTCGAGCACAGGGTGTGTCTTATTGTTTGCCAATTTTAATAAATATAAAAAAGTGAAATCCTTTTAACAATTTTCACCCAAAATAAATTATGTTTTATAGCTTATTGTAGAAAACACACTTTAAAAATAGTATATCTATTACTCGATAGAATTTTGTAGCCTCTATTGGAGAAGTGATAATTTGTTCTTAGCAACAGTTCACCTCTTGTCTTTGATTCTTTGGATTTAAAAAAAAAATTAGGAATAACTCTAATCGATAACATTGATTTGAAATCTAACAATTATAATTGAATAGCAAAAAAAAAGTAGTAAACTTTTGGTGCAAATAAATATTGCATAAAAAGGTCAACAGTATTCTCAATTTGTTGTTACAAAAGATTCAGCACAATAAAGTTTTTTTTTCTCTTTATTCTTCGAGTAAAGTATAAACTTGAGAATTCAAAAAATCAAGTTCTTGGATTTGAATCGTTTTGAATTGTTTAATATTTATACAATTAAAATATAAGCTTCATTACCCCTTCTCCACATTCCATCATTTTGCAAAGGACATTTCAAAGTACAACGAAAAAATAACAAGTATTAACTATCAATCAAAAAACATTCTGGATTAACTACCTATTTTGAAAAGTAATGAAAAACTGTTTTCAATATCATCCATCCAAAAAGTATAAACGAAACTAAAAAAAATCAGACACACCCTGTAGCAGGATCGTTTCACAAACAAACACCGAACGGCCGACCGGTAAGCAGCAAGTTCGATTTGATGCGCGAAGAAAATGCTGTGTCAAATCTGGAGCTCGTGGATTTCAAGTAATCATAAACATTATGAACAGCTTTTAAACCATTGGCATGCTTTGTTATTAAGCTGATGGCAAGAATTTGATAAAATAGTTATTCAAAAACAAAAAAGGGATAATGAACCGGTACGGTTTCATTGTTATTGTCATGTAAATTCACAATAGCATTTTTTTTCGTTTCGGGAATTTACATTACGTCGTAAGTCATGTAAATTCAGTAGAAATAACTTGTTCCATTTATTTGCAGGTTATAACATGTAGTTATTTAATACTGTGTAGTTTTCAAATTTCGGAAAAATCAACACCAATTAACGCCTGCACCATGCTCCAAGCACCATCCACAACTAAATTGGTTGTTTGTCTTCAGTTCTAACAAACTGGTATATGAACTTTTCATTTACCGTGGTTGAATTAAAAGGAATCTTTCGATTGCTTTGATTCAGTTGAATCATTCAACCAAGTAGGCCACAACACAACAGAACAAACTTTTGGTTTTTTTTATAAACTTTTGTTTATCGCAGAAAAAGGAAAAACAAATCATGATATCATTTTCATTCCACTTCTCTACTCAATGAAAATAATGAAACTTTGGTGATACTTGTATAGCTGAACTTCAATCTTGAAAAGCAAATCAAAATAATGCATTCACTTTGTTGTCTATGCCTTAGTTTAAGGTAGCCAGAATTTTTCCAGCACGTATCCTGGCGTTTCGAACAAAAAATTAAGCAAAATCCAGGCACTTGATTTCAAAATATTTAACTCAAAAACCGGGTAATACCCTGGCAAATTTGGCAAAAATACAGCAAACTATCAATAAAAATCTAGAAGAAAAACACTTGAAACACTATATTCTTAATCAAACAGATTTAAAGTTGCATTTAAGGTTTACAAAAATCATACATGATTACAGTAGTTTCTCGATTTTATCACGATCAAAAAATTTCACCGTGAATATGGCGAAACTAAGAATTAAAGTTGAAAAAAGTTTTTCATCAATAATTTAATGTTTTTTCAGTAGCGGAAACATTTTGTATCAATAAATTTTGATCATAAGATGTAATTATCAAAGTTTGCTTAACACAAAGGATCGATTTCAGTTCAAATTATTCTTCTTTATAGCAATTTTAAGATTTTTAATTGTTAAAAAACCATGTATAATATCAACTTGATAGTCTCATGAAGTGAATTATTTAGTTTTTACGTTGAAGTGAATTATTTAGTTTTTACGAAAATTTAACAGTTGTTATCTCTTATAAAGATTTTGAAAAAGAGTTCAAAGAAAACTGTATCAACAAAAAAATGTTCAGAAAATTTCAAAGTTTAATATTTTAATTTTCATACCTTTGATTAAATAAAAAGTTTACCTTTTCGAAAAATATTTTGAAATTTGCTCAACCTAGACTTTTAAAGTGCGTTCCTCGAAATTTGCTTTTAGGGCAGATAATTCTTTCTTTTTCAAATGAAGAAAAACAAAAATATTAGTCCGTTTTACATATTGAAAGGCAAAGCTAGAAAAATTTCATTTTGATCATCCAAAATTATCTATTTAGACAATACTAAAGGCTTTCCAATAAGGATTGCGCACACCACCCTTTTAAATAAACAATTTGAAAAAGAAATCAGAGACACTTATCTCTTTTCAAAAACGCTTCAATTTTCCCACATCTTCAGTGTTCGGCATCAAAGAGCTAATCGCTAATTTGTCTATTCCGTTTTTGTTAAATAATTATCGTTTTAATTTAGTTTTTGACCAAACGTTTGTACAAACAGATAGACAAACTCCACCACAAGAAATCAGTCAAGGAAGAATGCTGATATATGGTTCTTTCTTGTGTCTGGCGTTAAATCGCTAATCGCTAATTAGCCCGCTACTTTTTTGCTTGCTAATTTATTGTATTACGGGATTTCTGTTGAAATAACGGATAAACAAACTCCACTAGGTACCATTTTTCAAGCCGGAATGCTGATAAATGTTATTTTCTGCAAGGAGATGGAGTTTTTCAGCCGTATTTTTTCTAAAAATAAAGTTATAAAATAAATATATAAACAAAAATGTAGCGGACTAACTAGCGAATAGCGTTTTAATGCCGACCTCTGCACATCTTTATATGATTCGCATAACCAAAAAAGCGGCTAACCAAGCACAAATAACAACACTAGCATAAGCGTGACGTTAAAATACTTATGTCGATTATTACAAATGTTTTTCAAATCCAAATGACGTTTTTAAACACTATACAGCTGAAGTAAGCAGATCAATGGCATTTTCATATTATTGAATATTTATAAACCATAACATAAACTAAACTAAAAACCTAAAAAAATATCATGAACAAAGATGCTCCACGATTTTGGAAGAAAATTAAGGTCCTGGAAATGGTTTCTGAATGATTTCTATAAAAGCATGATAAAATTGAAACAATAACCGTGATAAAATCGAGCGTGAATTTGGCGAGTATTTACAAAATTTGCTGAAACATTTTCGGTTTTTATCGCAACAATCGAAAACTATGATTACTCAATTTGAGAGTTGTGTACAAAATAAAGTGAAAACCCGGGCATTTTTCAACAAAATCCGAGTAACAGGGCCGGGCCTGACTTAAATTTTGTACTGCTCTTAAATTTTGTATTGAATATCCGGGCAAGTCCGGATAAAAACCGGGCAATCTGGCATGCTTAACTTAGTTAGGTGTTGATTTGGAATCATCTTCCTCCATATCGATGCTTTAATGAAACCTTATTTTTGGCGTCGAGAATCAATATGGCACTAAATTATGCTATCATTTTTTCAAAGATAGCTCATTTTGGTATAGCTATTTGCTATCAATTCAGCATTAAGGTCTGCTCGGGAAAGGATTCAATTATCTTCAAAAATAACAAAACGTTCTCAACAAAATACAGAACTGAAATATATCTTTTCTAAAATCTATTGATCTTCGTCTATAATTCTTTTTATTTTCATGTTTCCGTTTCTTATCTTCTTTTTCTTTAAAACAGAAGTGTTAAGCTAAGCAAATAATTGTACAAACAAAAACGAGTTTTGCTCCTTGAAACCTGAAGGTATGAGCCGTTTCAAATAAAGATTAAAAAAAAAAATACAGAACTGAGATCTATGTAAAATTAAGAAGATTCTTTTGGATTTCAGAAATCATATTTTTGGATTTGGGTTGTTTTTGTTCTTATTAACGTAATGCATTTGCAGGTTCTCAATAAACTTTGAAAAAAAGTTCTTGGTGATGTAAAGAGCGGTTGAGCAATCTTAAACCAAAATTCCTCCTTTAAATTCTGGCGTTAGATTTCGCGTCACCCTTAATTCTGGAATAAAACAAAATTGTAGATTTTTCTTTCAGAATTGTATATGAACTCGTAATCTGTATCAATATTCAAATTATCTGAGTTTTTAATATCATACCTACCATAACAATGAGATTGGAATCTCAACTTGATTTTTTTATGTTTTGTCTGTATTGAGAACTATTAATATATTCCTAAAATGTAACTAGTAATCTTAATCCTGGGTCCTGGAATTGAATACTAAAAATGAGTTTAAAAACTTTGGTAAGTCATCCTGTTTCTGGTTTTTGTTGTAAAAAGGTGAATTTTTTCGTTGAATTTAGATTTTAAATAAAAAATTAAAATTTGAATTCCAATACATATTTCTTAAACGAAAATTTTATTTCTGATTTTTTATATCATCAATATCCCAGTTCAAGGTGTGGATTTCAAATCGAAGATTTTTACTCAAATTCTGATTAAGGAGTTTCAAATACCACTCCTTGTTTTGAGCTTATTTAATTCTAGTTAACCTTCCAAAGCCGTTTGCAAAATATCCGTTTCGGGGAAATTTGAGTTGTTGTTTTATGACGTTCTCTAGGCTGTAAATGTAAACCGATTTTGATCATATTATATTCATTGAGTAGGTATTTAATTTTTAATACTCTAAAATTTCAATAAAGTCGATATGTATAACCAGATTATCAGAAACTGGTTCTGAAAGTAAAAAGTCCGAAAAATCAATTTTATTTTAAAAATACTCATAACATCTGACAGCTTTCCTGCATTTAAGTGTTTCCGCGATATTTGAAATCGCCAAGAATCCATCAATCCGACAATATATAAATATGTTGGGGTCCAATGAAAGTTTTGACCGGTATCTCAGCTCTTCCGATAGAAAAAAATCTTACTTAAAAAAAACGACATCCAATTTTGGCTTTCATTTCCCAATGATCCGATTTTCAAAACTCAAAATGTAATTGTTTGTCGTTAATTTGATTATCATTTTCATAGAACATTTTTACATGGTCTGTCAAAAATCCCAGTTCTTCAGTATATCGGAATGATGATAAAGATGTTTGAAGTTTGAAATATGTGCTTCGGGTCATATTGACCCGAACAGATTTGGAGGGTTAAAAAAAACTTTGACATTTACATGGATAAAAACATTTAAAAAATGGATTCTGGATATTTATTTAGCTAAAAACTTTGATATTTACAAACTTATATGAAATCAAGATCTGAATTTATGTGATTTTGATTGATGTTTTACAGTTTCACATTTTGATCTGAAAGGTAAATTAAATAGAGAATCTGAAATCTGAATAGTTCCATTTCATTTCCTTCAATCGAAAATATTCCACATGCACAAAATTACTTTATTCAACGTCGAAGGTGCTAAAGGTGAAAATTCAACACTGATGCCGGAACCTTTACTTTCTCACACACAACAACACAGACCTCAGACTTCCACATCGCACCCCTATTTCCCTCGCGCCCACTCAAAACGAACCGTCAAAATTTGATTAAAAATGCAAAACAACAGCTCTAGCTTCTTCAACCAAGTGTTCAAATTGACCGCCCCAGGGCAAGAGCACCCTGCCTTGCTGGCGAACAACCCGGAAAAACGGTCCGTATGAAGGGAAGGTTAAACGAAGGTTTATTCCACGTTAGCTTAAGGATGGAATTGAATGAACTTAAACAAGTTTTTAACTTTCAGTAGGAAAGTTAGACAATCTTTAATATAAACAAATCGTCAAATAGGTAAATGAAAACATTCTAAACTCACAATTCATTCATCGCGTTCTAGAATAATCTAGACGCGGTTCCAAGAGCTCGAGACAAAAGTGTCTTCAACCCCCCGTTTTCCAGCTTGTTCTCCCTCCGGGGCACTATTAGACGACAACTAGACCAAGTGACTGATGACGGGCAAGGGCAAGGCACTTGTTTGATTCCTGCTGCTTCTGTACCTCGCTCGCCATATCCGGAAGCGCTACACGCATCAAGGAGAATATCACCCGGGTCGTCCGCATCAAACAACCGGCAGCAAATTCCGAGAATCCTCGACGTGGTATCCACCTTTACCTATCCTAACTTACTCGTCGTCACCGCCGTATGTGGGTGATATACATATTGAGTTCTTTTTCCATTTTTTTTTTATGATCCCGCAGTTTCCCTGACAAGTGCCATAAACGAGAAGATTGAAGAGATCCTAGAAACGTGCATGGCCCAGACACGCCGGAAATTGTTGACAGGTTAACAAGGTCGGGGATTTGTTGTTTAGAGAAGGACACGGAAGAGAGGGTGGCCACTCATAGAGGGATCGCGCTAAGGGCTTCACCATCGATGTATATATTCCGGCTGCTGCTGCTGCTTAGAAGGGCATCGAAACAGCCAATTTGAATATTTTCTAGGAAATTGAAGGCATTTTACGGCTCAGCGGGTGCATTTATAGGTTCGATTGGAAAATGCGTAACAACTTCCGTTGAACTAGGTATGTACATCCTACTAGACGAGGACGATCTGTGCGAAACTCATCAATCAAACCAAATCTTTTCCGATGCCCGGATTACTTGAACAGAGAATATTTACAAGCTTTCATTTGATTTCACAACTGGTTATTGGAAAGTTTCCTTTTAACAAAATACGTATCAGTACCGAGAAAATGTTGCAGTCAAGTGATTCTAGATATTGCACATCGATGTTCGGTAGTTCCAGTGACTAACGGAAAAGCAATTCTAGAGTATCATACCGTCAACTGGGGCATCATGTAACACTTTTCAACTTCAAAAGCTTCTAAAAACTTAATGTCCACACACAAATAATTATACCGCTTGTTTATCAAAATTTTTAAGCTTGACGGGACATCAAATTGACGTAATCAGAAAACTTATTGGTTTCAAGAGTTATTTTTAAATTACATAAACATGCGATTTTCACCCTACTTAAAAAAAGTAGCAACTAAATTTTGTTTTTAAAGAAAAATCAAATGAAAACGTTTGACAATTTATAGATTTTGGAACATTTGTGCTGTCATAACGCATAAAGCCCAAATGGCAATAAATTTTGGTCTATTCGATTCAAGTATCACATTTTTTTTCTGTCATAAATGTTTTAAAAGAAAAAGCATAAAGGTCCTGCATACATTCAGGGGTAAAAAAATACTACAAAAAATTCGACCAGCTGAAATCATAAAAATTTATGTTTGGATGGATAACATTATTAAATTTACATACGTGAGATGCAAATCAATGATGTTCCAACACATGGAATCGGAATTTACAAAGTGAATCTTTGATTAGCATTTTGATGCATTTTAGCCCACAGCGGTAACTGAAATAAAAAAATATTTATTTAAAAAAATTTGGTGATTTTACGAAACATATTTTTACACCAACAGTGTTGGTATTGGATTATAAAAGCAATATAAAGTTTGTAGGCCTTTAAGCCAATTTGTCATCCTGGCTAAAGTTTTACACGGCATCGAAAAATGTGAAATATGTACATCTTTTGCTTGATTTTTTAAATTTTCTATAAGAATCAAAATTATGTCATTATCATTTTGTTATCATTTAATGATAACTTTATTACATTAAATTAAAATAAAATTTAATATGAGAAAAATTTGCGAATGAATACTTTAAAGGTAACATATTAATACTTTCTTTCAGAACGAAAAACCATATGAGCCAATATTTTCTGAGATTTTGTTAATGATGATTTTTGGATAAATGGTTTTTATGCCTCTCTTAGCTATAGTAAATTCCACATGCATGTCAAACAGCTGTCACCACTACGGAATCTTAGAATAACGTCTTTTTAATCAGTTAACGAAAAAAAATGTGAAAATTACTATTCCTTGCGGTTTATACACAATGATAGCAGTTGAGCACTAGTAGCTTTAAAAAAATGGGCAGGTTTTTTTTTTTCAATCGAATTTAAAGGCATCCCAAGCAACCAACAGTCCCACAGCTACTAGAACTCGTGCCTTCAAAGTTCGAATTTCGCTGAACAAAGGTTTCAAAAGGAATTGGTACCGTAAAACGGGGTAACTTTGATCACTGGGGTATCTTTGACCAACAATAAATTTTTGCACATTATCATCAATAACTCAATCTATAGTTTTAATTTTTGAAAACTGTTTTATACGTTTGGAAGCCTATGAATTGAGTATCAAATGGACAAAATTTGGTTTGTATTAGAAATTTTTTTCTGTGAGTAAAAATGTAATTTCAAAATTTTCAAATATCTACTTTTTCCAAGGCTTGCAAACAAACAGCTCTCCTGATGAAACCAAAAAGCATTTAGAAGCCAAAGGGGTTGTTGAATATGAAAGAACTACTTTTTTTCTTTGTATATCTATAGTTATAGTGTTAATTTTACACTTTTTAGTTATAAATTTTTGATATTGAAAAAAATAAGGACATTTTTCAAGAGTAAGCCCGTATTGATCAAATGGATAGAAACCCTATCAAATGGTTAACTTTGAAGAAAAAAACGAAAATGGAAATAAGGGAGGGCCTAGAGGAATGTGTTAAGGTAAACTTGATTTGTAATTTTTAGCTCAAACTATTTAGCAATTGTTTTAATTTTTGCTCCTAAATGTATGCAACATAATTGTACTTTTTTTAATTATAAATGTTTTTCAAAGAAAACGTTAAAAACCAAGATAAATTTTATAAACTAGCATTTGTAAATATTACGAAGGTGTTTTGTATACTTTATGATCAAGAAAACTCGTCAAAACCGTTAAAATAGAGACTGATCAATGTAACCCCAAAGCATCAAATTCAAAACAGAGACGAAATCGATTTTTTAATCAAATTCAAAGTGGTCTAATAGATTTCTGCAACCATGTTTTACGTTCATTGGAGTCCAGTACGGATTTTAAAAATATGAAACATGCCACATTCCCAAAATAATTGAAAAATATAGATAAAAAAAAGTGATCAATATTACCCCGGATTACGGTACCGAATTTTCTCGAATGCGAGGATGAAAGTTACAAAATGTTACTCAAATAGCCTATTTGTGACATGTCAATCGCATCACTCAGTATGAAGGTTACAGATAGCGCCTCAAATAGCCTTCCATGAACTTGAAGTTCCAAAAAGTTCCTCAAATAGCCTTTTTTGTGACTTGTCAATCACATCCATTCAGTATAAAAGTTACAAATAGGGCCTCAAAAAGTCTTCCATGAAGTTTCAAAAAGTTCCTTTAAGTAACCCTGTCAATCGCTTCCATTCAGTATACAAGTTACAAATTGGGTCTTCAATAGCCTTCTATGAACATGAAGTTCCAAGAAATTCCTTGAATAACTCTTTTGTGACATGTCAATCACTTCCATTCAGTATAAAAGCTACAAATGGGGCCTCAAAAAGCCTGCCATGGACTTGAAGTTCCAAAAAGTTCTATGCGACTTGGGATACAGCAATTCTACGAAAATCGGATTATTAGCATTCGTACTGAAATATCTTAGAAATCGCGCAATGCCTAACGTTCAAATTTTTATAGTGAGTTCTCAAACATTAAACTATCATGTGATTTTGAAAAGTTGTATCGGCTTGGTCAAAGATTACACCCGGTACAATATTTCAGGCTTGAGCTGAAAATGCGATTTCTGTAGCATTTTGGACGATTGTTTGCAAATGTAAATAGTTTTTTTTTCTTGCAAATCATTTTTGATAATTTTGTTTCTAAAAACCATAAGATTCTGATATAAAATCATGAATAAATAACTTGTATAATTCTTGCTTTTTGTTATTACTGCAGCCAGAAATTCATAGGCTGATTAGTGGAATTCCTGTGATCCTTCCAAAATTCTATACAACTCACCTTTTTCAGTTCAAGTCAAAAATATTCTACCTCGCGAACTTTTGATTCAACTGATTGAGGTATTCAAAAATTATCGAAATATCATGGAATATTTTGATTCTCAGTATTGATTCTTCATTCTATGACTGATATTTCTCCGTCAAATGTGGATCCACCAATCGATATGATATGAAAAGCGATGAGATTAATTCCGATACCTCGGCGTTTGATGGTTTTGAAACCACACTCGGACAGAGCAAAACCGTTTGCCAATACAATTTGTGTAAATTGCGTGGAAAAGTGTTAATGAAATAATTTGTTGAAAAACTGTATGTTCTGTTCCAATAATATTTTCTTTTAAACGAGAACAAAACTATTCGTTTCTTATTTATTTTTCATTTTCAATATTACAATCACAAAAAAATGTTGAACGGATAATCGAGTCAAAATACACGGAAAATTGAAACATAGATTATCGAGGCATGATGGTAGATGAGCTCAAATTAGTATAAAAACTTTATTTTTGGCTCACTTCTATTGACTTTAACATTATGGAGACCATAATTGGCCACTTAAAGTTGTATATTGTTTGAAAGGTGGTACTTTTCAGATTGCAAAACTGTAAAATATGTAACCGAACTCGTTCGAACTCAAGAGATATAATCAGTTAAAAATTACTTTTTTTGTTAAGTATTTTCAAGATATCTCGTTTAAACTTCAAAATTTGTATATAGTATATTCAGCAAAAGTGTGCAACTTCACTGTCTTCAAAACTCTGTAGAATATATTTAACATGAAAAATCCCTCGCCAAAAAGTTATGTTGAAAAAACTGAAAATTGATGAAATTTTTCTAGAAATTGTCATAACTTTGAAACGATTATTGATACAGTAATGACATCTTTGGCAAAGTTGCTAGAATCGATACAAACTAAAAACTTTTTCTCAGACAGTATAGCTGGAAATGGATATTAAAAAAGTTAGTTTTTCTAACTGACTGCTAGGTGAATTGATCAATTTTTCAAAATGCTAATTTTTGAGCTCTTGTAATTTTGGTCATTTGTCTCGAAGACACTATAGGTCTCAAACGCATAGTTTCGGCAGAAAATAGTTTTGATCGTCTTTTTCACATTTTACCCCTGTGTGCACCGGATAATTCAGTCTACATAGAATCGAGTCCACCCTGTAGTAGATTGTAAGGTTTAGTTCTACTTGTTTCGAACTTCAATCCGTGTTTGCGTGAACAAACACATCGTTATTTAGGAAATGACAATGTGAAGTACACGTTTAGTTCCGGAAGAGCTTTTAACAACTTGACCACTTTCAATGGAATAAAGTAGAAATCAAAAACCGGAAAGTTGTGTAGAAGAAAATCATCCAATCAAGTAAAATCATTGCCTACTAATGTCACTCGGAATGAGGTTGACGGTGAATATGTTTTGACTCCGTTTTTGGTGGCGACAAATGAAAGCTGTCGGCAATCCAGGATTTTGACAGTAGTCGAATCAAGGGACTTAAATTTGCCTACTCCTTTAGACAAAATATAGTCAGGCGTCAGGCTCATTTCAGATACTACACCCTCTATCTCTACGTTTCGAGAGGGAACGAAAACGTGATACTCCAATCGAAAAAAATCACTACCAACAATTGCATTTGCGGTCTTCAAATTAGCCACAACGACTCGCAATTTATTTGGTCTCACGCGAGACACTTCGGTTACGGAGGACCATCTTGCCAGATCCTTCGTGATCTGAACAACATTTAAAGCTTTCAATTTGGGCCGGAAATAAACCAGCCATGGGCCAGAAAAAGTTGTATTCTCTTGGTAGGCTCTGAGTCGAGAGGTCTTCCCAGAAGTTTTGACAGAGTTCTCTAAAACATCCATCAGACTTTCGGGGTTTGAACTCTCGCCTTCGCTCATATTTTTTTACGGAGACTAGAAGGTCTGCCGTAATAAAATATCAACGAATCTATAAAAATGTCGAAATTGATAAAGTAATAGAATAACAGAAAAAGAGAAATGAAGATCGAATCAATGATAAACGAATAAAAACAAACTAAAAATACCTTCCATTCCTTCTTGGGGGGGATCCGTCTATGGCTCCGCTGAAGTGGACCTCCAAACGATGGCGGCTTATTTTATTTTTATTTTTATTTACATAGTATTCCGTCTCAAGACATAACTTGACGAACATAATTACTAAAATTCACTCGGTTCATAGCAACCGTTCTCCAATTTCTTGGGCACCCCACGTTCGCCAGATCACGCTCCACTTGGTCCAACCACCTCGCTCGTTGCGCCCCCGCTCGTCTTGTTCCTACCGGATTCGTAGCGAACACCTGTTTTGCAGGACAGTCGTCCGGCATTCTCGCAACATGTCCCGCCCAACGTATCCGGCCAGCCTTAACCACCTTCTGGATACTGGGTTCACCGTAGAGTCGCACGAGCTCGTGGTTCATCATTCGCCTCCACACTCCGTTCTCCTGTACGCCGCCAAAGATGGTTCTTAACACTCGTCGCTCGAATACTCCGAGTGTACGCAGGTCCTCCTCGAGCAATATCCATGTCTCGTGCCCGTAGTGAACAACCGGTCTAATGAGCGTCATATACAGGTTACACTTCGTGCGAGGGCTAAGTCTTCTCGACCGCAGTTGCTTGTGGAGTCCATAGTAGGCACGACTTCCGCTGATAATTCGCCTCCGGATCTCACGGCTGGTGTCATTGTCTGCGGTCACCAGTGAGCCGAGATAGACAAAGTCTTCGACTATCTCCAGCTCGTCGCCGTCGATCGTGTCCTTGTTAGTACTGGACAAGCGGGTTCGGTCGGCCTCGGATCCGCAAGCCAGCATGTACTGCGTCTTGGACGTATTAATCATCAACCCAATCCTTCCTGCTTCGCGTTTCAGTTTGCGGTAGATCTCCTCCACCGCCGCAGATGATCTGCCGACTATGTCAATGTCATCGGCAAAGCAGATAAGTTGACTGGATCTGTTGAAAATCGTGCCCCGCATTTCGCCCACCGCTCGTCGAATAACACCTTCTAGCGCCACGTTGAACATCATGCAGGATAGACCATCACCTTGTCGAAGCCCCCTGCGCGATTCGAATGAACTCGACAATTCACCCGAGATCCGCACACAGCCCTGCGTTCCATCCATCGTCGCCTTGATCAGTCTGATCAGCTTCCCGGAAAAGCCGTTCTCGTCCATGATTTTCCATAGCTCGTTAAGGTCGATCGTGTCGTATGCGGCTTTGAAGTCGATGAATAGATAGTGCGTAGGGACTTGGTGTTCCCGGCATTTTTGGAGGATTTGCCGTAAAGTGAATATCTGGTCCGTCGTTGACCGTCCCTCCATGAAGCCGGCCTGATGACTTCCCACGAATCTGTTTGCTTGTGGCGTTAGGCGGCGGAGTAGGATTCGGGACAACACTTTGTAGGCGGCATTGAGGACAGTGATCGCTCGGTAGTTCTCACAGTCCCATTTGTCGCCCTTTATGTAGATGGGGCATATTACCCCCTCTTTCCGCTCCTCCGGTAGCTGTTCTATGTCCCAGATCCGGACTATCAACCGGTGTAGGCAATCGGTCAACCTATCCGGGCCCATTTTGATGAGTTCAGCTGCGATGCCATCCTTCCCAGCCGACTTGTTTCTATTCAGCTGGCGAATGGCTTCCTTAACTTCACTCATCGTTGGGAGTGGCTCCTCTTCGTCGTTGGCTACGCCGGCGATGTACCTTCCCCCACCGCCTTGATCTCCTGCATGTGCGCCGTTCAGGTGTTCATCGAAGTGCTGCTTCCACCTTTTGATCACCTCACGATTATCCGTCAGGATACCCCCGTCCTTATCCCGGCACATTTCGGCTTGCGGCACGAAGCCTTTGCGGGATGCATTGAGTTTCTGATAGAACTTCCGTGTTTCTTGGGAATGATGCAGCTGCTCCAGCTCCTCGAGCTCCTCCTCCTCCAGGCGGCGCTTTTTCTCCTGGAAAAGTCGGACTCGCTGCCTCTTCCGCTGTCGGTGATTTTCCACTTTCGACGGGTGCCTCTTTGCACTATTGCCGCCCGCGCGGCATTCTCTTCGTCCATCACCCTCCTACACTCCTCGTCGAACCAGAGATCGCTCCACATAACCGATGACGTTCTCCGCAGCACTGTTGATGGCTGTTTTGATGGTATCCCAACAGTCCTTGAGAGGGGCTTCGCCAAGTGCCGGCTGTCGATCAAAACGTGGTCGATCTGTGATTGAGTTTGGTACGGTGATCTCCAGGTGTACTTGTGTGGGAGGCGGTGCTGAAAAAAGGTACTACGTACGGCCATTCGTTTGGTGGCGGCGAAATCAATAAGTCTGAGGCCGTTTTCGTTGGTCAGCTGGTGCGCACTGAACCTTCCAATTGTCGGTTTAAATTCCTCCTCCTGGCCGACCTGAGCGTTGAAATCCCCGATGACGATCTATATATCATGTTTTGGGCAGCGGTCGTATTCACGCTCCAGCTGCGCGTAAAATTCGTCTTTGTCGTCACCGGTACTTCCGAGGTGAGGGCTGTGCACGTTGATGATGCTGATGTTGAAGAACCGGCCCTTGATTCTCAACCGGCACATTCGTGAGTTGATCGGCCACCACCCGATCACGCACTTTTGCATCTTTCCCATCACTATAAAAGCTGTTCCAAGCTCGTGTGTGTTGCCGCAGCTCTGGTAGATGGCACGACCATCTGGGTACGCTCGTACCGTGGAGCCCTTCCAGCATACCTCCTGCAGCGCTACGATGTCGAATTTGCGGCTCTTCAATTCGTTGGAGAGCACGTGGGTACTGCCCACAAAATTTAGAGATCGGCAGTTCCATGTTCCAAGTTTCCAATCGCTAGTCCCTTTTCGTCGCGTGGGTCTTTGCCGATTTCCATCCGAAATTTGTTGTTCGTTGTTCGTTGCTTGTGTTTTTTGTAGTCACGGGCTCGCAAGGCCCGCAGCTAACCCCACTATCTCGCAGGACGATGGCGGCTACCTTGTGGCTCGTTGGTAATGTTGCGCCTGTAGTGTCGTGATGACCTGTGCCTCCATTACCCGATGACGACGGTGTTCAGATCCGGATGGATCGGGTGCCCTGCGGTACGCAGCCCGGATGTGTGGGGCAAACAGAGACGATGGCCTTGGTTCTGATGATGGTGGCTGAACTTCATTTGTGCCAGTTGTTGTTGTTCGCAATTGACGACCGAACCAGAAAAAAAACCACTTCCGGTGGAAAAACGACAATTTTTTTAAAAACTTTTGCAAAGCAAAGCAAAACACTCCGAAATAGCAGCGAAAAAAAACTGAATTGAATTTCATAAAAGGTCATTTTTCTTTCATTACAATCATGTTTATAACAGTGTAAACTTGAAGTGTGTGGTTGTTAGCATGTACACAATGTGAATTCAATGTTATGACAATTCGACAGCCAGCATCTAACCCCTTTGAGTAAAAGTATTTAAATCTTAACGAAATTGATGAAATACCCAAACCTAATCAAAATCCGGCAAAAACTTGTAGGCGATATTTGAAACAAAATCAGGAATAAACACAATATTTTTTTTTTTCATATATATTGCAATTTGTAATTTTATATATATTTGTTTGGCTGGTTATACTCAAAACTGCCATTGGCGGGATCGTTCATTAGTTTTATTTCAGGATATCAAATTACTACCAACACGAACATAGAGATCAAACCTTTTGATCTACGTTGTGTTAATAAAATATGAGTCAATAAGGGATAATAATTAACTATACAACAACCCTTTTCTTGAAGGGCGTCAATAAAATATCCATCCGTCAGACGGCTCAATGGGCTTTTGAACACACAAACAGAGAACAAGAGGGTATTGTTTCATCTTGATGATTGAAGCAGGGTTCAGTTTCCTTGGTCCCTTCAGTCAAAGGAAAACCATATAAAACCGTATGTATAGGTAACTGCTTTTCATACTCGAACAAACGATCTCGATTCACCCATAAGCCTGTCTCCGACACTCACTCACTCGCATTTTCTCGCCTCAATTTGTCATCATCGAAGATATGATGGTGGCTCAAGGGCTTCCTAAGCGTTTAGGTACCTGTGGCGTTAGGAAAGAATTCACTCGCATTGGTCCTGGGGCAGGGCCATATTCGAACGTCAAGGAAGCTTCATCATCTGCTGACCAAAGCAGGGCAGAACATTCAGAGCAAGGTTCCAAAATCTTCCCTGCATCAGCTGCATGATGCCCCTGCCTAGACTCGTAGTATAACCTGTCATACTTGAGCTAAACGTTGAATAGAACCATGCCACGACGATGGAACATGTTTCCTTGGACTGTGTGAACCCTTGGAATCAACTTTCGGTCAGCGTGGGTGTTGAAGCCACACAAAACCAAAACCGAACCAAACGAGATTTGCCACCATCATAGACTGGCAATGCCTTTCATGCTGTGAAGGATGGAAACCCTGATGGAGAAAAAAAACCGTTTTCCACAACAAGGAAGCGTTTGGCCCAATCTGCGAAAACTGAACTACACCCAGTCCTTTAGCAAGAAGTGGAATCACGCTGTGTGCTACTAAACACCATCAAAAAAGGGTTTGAACCAAGCGGGGGAAGATGCAACCCGAAGACTAAACAACTTAAGAGGAGTGATGAACTTTCTTAAGCACAATTCCTGAGTATTATTTTTTATTGTAGATTCAGTTTGAATAATTGATTGATTTTTTTCTCTTTTATTTAAACGTTATTCTCATGTTTTAGTGTATTTTAGATAGAGAAATTAGTATCTAAAAATTTCAAACAGTTCACACATTTCATACACTATAATTAAACTACACAGTATAGAATTTGGTTAAAACACGAGTGTAAAATATAAATTTTGCAAGTGAAATATTTAGGAAATATTCTAGACTCAAAGCTATTATGGAACCTACAGATAGAGTATGTAATCCCTAAGGCTACAACAGCTCTATGGATCTGCCTTAAAGAAGTAGAGAATAAAATGGGGACAAAGGCCGGAAATTATCTATTGGATATTTACAACTATAATAAGACCCAAAATGTCTTATGCCTCTTTTGAATGTGGGCCAAAACTGTGCAAGCAACGGCCCGGAAGAAACTAGAAAAGCTTCAAAGACTAGCAACGCGATATATATAAATGGAGCAATGCGAAGAAAGACAAGGGACTTATTTTGGACCGGGTACATATTTTGGACCATCTCGCATTATGATAGTCATTAAAATTTTGAACAAATATAGTTAAAGCTACTTCTTATGATTCTAATCATATATAAAATTGTAAAGCTGGTAAGGGAGAGATTATTAAAAATAAAGTTTTGATTTTTCACAGTTGAGCCGAATCAAGCCCATTTCAGGAGGACGTGCTATTATTGGAGTCAACTTTCAAGAGGTTTTCTGCATAGCTGTGATGAGTTAAACAACTACAAACAAGTTCACAGTTATGATTAAACACTTGAAAACTATTTTGCAAGCTCGAAGAACCAAAAAAAACTGAACTTTTGTGAATTTTCCAGAGAATAAATCTGGCTTCTAGATAGTTGGAAAGGTCGCATAATTCTCGCACATTTTTAACTTTTTTTGAATTTATGTTTTCTTCAGAACTGAAGCTAAACCAAATCCACTAAGGCTTTAAAAGTCAAAATGCATCAAAATGTTAACGCGGAGTTGATGATGTTCTAACACAGATGGTTGTAGTATGAAATATTTACCAATCAAGTATACCTAAATAGAAGCTGGAGTAAAAGTGGAAGAAAGTTAGTTCAGGAATGAATTAACGCGAACAAAAAAAAAACTTGACTTTAAAAACCTGAAAGGAAAAGATTGATTGAATTGTTTGCATAATTTAGCATCAATCGATGTCGTAAATATATAGCCAAATTCAGAAAAAGAAAAACTTATTTTGTTTAAGGGTGGTCCAAAATTAGTCAAGAGGGTGGTCCAAAATAGAAGCCTGGTGGTCCAAAATACCAACTAGAGTAATGGTCGAAGGAGTCTCGGGTTTGGGCTTAATTTTTTTGCATTGCAACAAACGACGATATGCTTCAATAGAAAAAGCCTTGATCTTCGTAATGTACGTACAAAGCAGTCAAAAATTGTAACATCTACTATTTTATTTCAGAAAATAGCATAGCCACTTTCTAAAGCGGTCTGGTCTAAAATAGGTCTATTACCCTACATCGAAGGAGGATTTAACACACCACTAAATGTTCTACCACTACATCAATTTATTGAATAAGAGGCTAAAATCAAACGCTCTATGAGGAGGATCTTACGGGATCTTACAGGATCAGTTTGGGATTATTTTATCATAAAATAACAAATTGAAAACAAACATGTTCAACATGGAAGGGCATCAAATTTTTTCAAGGTTGATTATTGCAATTGCAATTGATTTAGACTCTACATAAAGGAATATTATCAACTTCATACATATGAGAACAACTCTTTTGATGTAGAGTAAGTTGGGGTAAAAGTACGCTTTGAGATTATCAAAAACTGAGAACTGTATAATCGAAAACTCTGGCGTGGATTGATAATGATTTAAACTGCCTGCATTTACACGAAATTTGTTTTAGTTTGACTTGAAAATGCTCCAAAAAATGAACTTAATTTGATTTTTTGCATAAAATCTGTTTCACATAGAATCTGATCGGATAAAATAGACATAACGTACAACAAAAGTAAAAAAGTCATTTTGTAGGGTTTTTATAGCACTTTGAGAAAAAAAAAACATAAAAATCATTCATAAGCTTTCCGGATGAATTTTCGAACTTTTTTTGTGATACCACCCATAATTTTCTGCACAGTGCTGCCAGAAACCTCATTCGCCATCTTGTTCCACCACTGTTCCATTTGAGCGGGTTTTTTCATGGTTCTGCCACATTTCTTCAGTTTGCCCTTAACTATTGCCCAATATTTCTCGATGGGACGAAAATCCGGACAGTTTGGTGGATTGATACTTTTTTTCAACAAAATCGATCTTGTTTTCCTTATACCACTTAACGACATCCCGGCTGTAGTGGCAGCTCGTCAGGTCCGGCCAAAACTTCACCGGACCTTTGTGGGACCGAATGAATGGCAAAACCCTCTTCTGGAGACATTTTTCTTTGTAAACATTTCCATTCATTGTGTCTCCAGTGATGAAAATCTTAGTCTTTTTTTCACAACTACAGATCCCTTGCCAAATCATCAACTTAAGAGCAAATTTATCTGCGAAAACAAACTTGAATCTACCCGCAACATTTCCTTTACGCTTTGCAAGGTAACATTTGTTACCGGGTTTTTGTCCAAAATCCATTTTGACGTAAGTTTCGTCGTCCATCAAAATGCATCCGTTGTACTTGGTCAACACTTTCTCGTACAACTTCCTTTTCCTGGTTTTGGCAACCAGGTTTTGTTTCAGCGTCCTGTTGGGTAGTTTGCTTGCATGATACTACCGCAAGCCTTCTCGCAAACAAATTCGTCGAGCTGTACTGTGGTTCGTCTTGAACTTTTTCGCCAAAAGACGCAAGGAGATTCCAGGTTTATTGTGACCTGATTGAATTACTCGCAGCTTCCGGTCATATGTTCCAATTTTACGCCTGGTTTGTTCTGCTCGATCCACCGTAAGGGTCTCCCGGTAACGTTGCAGCACCGAATTTACAGTCGATTTTGGATATTTCAGGAATTTCGCGATCTTTATCCCTGACCACGTCGGTTTCTCTACGTGAGTGTGCAGAATTTTCTCTCGCCTTTCGCGTTTCATCGTCGATAACTTTTGACTGTCTGCTTCAATCTTGACGAAATTTTCACCACTAAGTAAACAAACCATCCGGATCAAAACACTGTCAATAGATTCGCAATGTGACAACTAGGGGCGCTGCAGTAAATGAAAAGATGCGACCAGATTCTATGTGAAACAGACTTTATATAATGTATTTTTTTTAAATCGGCAAATATGTCAATGCAATCAAGATTTTTGTTTTCAATAAAAGCGCTAATGTGTCTATTTAGTTGTCTCCAATCACTATCAAATGCCGAAGAAAGAATTTTATTAATATACCTCTGCTTTGCACAATAAACTGTGAATCACAAAAAATTTTAAAGGGACAAAAGGCCGAACCGCAAATAGAAATGATACCAAAATAAATCTGAACAGAAAGTTTTTACTTTTAAAAGAATACACTGGAGATACATTTCCCCTTTCTTGGTTTTTACCATCACCTGCTCGCGCGAAAAATTGCTGAAATACGATAAGAACTGCGTTTTGTAAATTTGTTGAGTAGGGTAACGGACTTATTTTGGAGCAGAGGACCAATTTTGGACCACCTTGTCTAGCTCTCTTACAAAACAGATAATCATGCAATTTTTTAGCACATATTGTTGAAGCCCGGGCACTTAATGTAATGCACTAATTTTTTCATTATTAGTTGCTTTATAAGAGAGCAAGACAAGGTGGTCCAAAATAGATCTCTTGGTCCAAAATTAGTCCGTTACCCTATAAGCAATCAGTGAAAATCTTCGAATTCGCGCAGGTTGTTCGCCCGTGTATAGAATTTATATCAGATGCGAACAAAGAAGCTGCTGTTGAAAGCTAAGATTGATTAAAAATAATTTTTCACTTCACCTTAAGCAGAAATGTGGAGTATTGAATGGTCGTACTTTTACCCCACATAAAAGTAAGAAGTGTATTCGAAAAAAATGCAACACTTTATTTTGTGAATAACTTTGATCGCATGGATGGACATTGATGAAATTTTCAGAAAAACTACATAGCAATGTAATGTTTACATTTGAGAATTTTTGTGACGATCTGTTAAGTGGTTTTTAAGAAAACGTCTGACGAATATTTTTACAGACCAAAATTTTTGAGCAGAATCGTGAAAAACTCAGGAATTTTTTTTTTTTTTTTGAGAGAGAGATCTTAAAACAGCTGAAAATCAACTATTTAACCAAAGTTCATATTATATTATTGTTTTAAGAGTCTTAGGGAATCTAATGTTTGGCTAAAATTCAAATTAAATGAAATGAATTTGCGGCTTTATCGGTGAGGGTTAAAGAGTTGAAATGAAAGACGGATAGAAGATCAGAAGAAAATTCTAAGGTGGTGAAAAGAGCGAAGAGCATTTGAAATAGAAGCTTGACCACATACTAAATTCTTTGTCCCACACCAATTAACTGTATTGAAGAAGTAGTACCCAATAGAGAAGGCACTACATTTTTCGATACAGTTAATTATGGATGGTTCGACCGCCATGTGAGTGTGCACATGTGCCGAACGGACAAAAAATTTAGCATGTGGTTGCTCTGTTAAGTCTTCTATTGTGCGATATCGTTCCATCGATGGCTAGGTAGATTTCTTATTTTCGTTTTGTGCGGATGTTCCAACTGGATTGAGTTGTCGCATACGGTCAACGGTCAGAAATCTTGGCCTAACTATTTTCGATTATCGGAACGATGTTTTGTAATTGATTTTTTTTTTTTTTTTTTTTTTTATAGCCGAATTATTTTTATTATTTTAAGAGGAGAAATCACCGTGAATTTGTTTTATGAAATGAATTTGCGGCTTTATCGGTGAGGGTTAAAGAGTTGAAATGAAAGACGGATAGAAGATCAGAAGAAAATTCTAAGGTGGTGAAAAGAGCGAAGAGCATTTGAAATAGAAGCTTGACCACATACTAAATTCTTTGTCCCACACCAATTAACTGTATTGAAGAAGTAGTACCCAATAGAGAAGGCACTACATTTTTCGATACAGTTAATTATGGATGGTTCGACCGCCATGTGAGTGTGCACATGTGCCGAACGGACAAAAAATTTAGCATGTGGTTGCTCTGTTAAGTCTTCTATTGTGCGATATCGTTCCATCGATGGCTAGGTAGATTTCTTATTTTCGTTTTGTGCGGATGTTCCAACTGGATTGAGTTGTCGCGGTCAAGCTTCTATTTCAAATGCTCTTCGCTCTTTTCACCACCTTAGAATTTTCTTCTGATCTTCTATCCGTCTTTCATTTCAACTCTTTAACCCTCACCGATAAAGCCGCAAATTCATTTCATAAAACAAATTCACGGTGATTTCTCCTCTTAAAATAATAAAAACAATTCGGCTATAAAAAAAAAAAAAAAAAAAAAAAATCAATTACAAAACATCGTTCCGATAATCGAAAATAGTTAGGCCAAGATTTCTGACCGTTGACCGTATGCGACAACTCAATCCAGTTGGAACATCCGCACAAAACGAAAATAAGAAATCTACCTAGCCATCGATGGAACGATATCGCACAATAGAAGACTTAACAGAGCAACCACATGCTAAATTTTTTGTCCGTTCGGCACATGTGCACACTCACATGGCGGTCGAACCATCCATAATTAACTGTATCGAAAAATGTAGTGCCTTCTCTATTGGGTACTAGGGTAAATGATCTTGAGCGGAACTAAATGGCTCAATTCGACGCAACTCGGAACAGTTGATCGAGCGGTGTGGCTATGGACTATATCCAAACAAAAAAATTTTAAGTTCAGCGAATAGGTCTTGGTTTCCGCTTTCTAATGATGATTTTTATAAAATTTTCGAGTAAATCCTAATAACTCTAGAGCTGTTTTACTGAAGTAAGAATTCTGATCTTGAGCGGAACCACGCTGATCTTGAGCGGAACTAAAATATGATCTTGAGCGGAACCATTTTCTTCTGTCAACATCTTTTATAGCTCTTATTCCTTAAACTTGTGTAACTGTGAAAACTTCAATTAAATTTCATCTTTAAAGATTTTAAAGTAAAAAAATTAATGTTTTAACGTAAAAAAAAGGAATTTTGCATTCCAAAGGTGTTCTCAAAACATCCGTTCAAATTTGTTTCTTGCTTAAAAATGTCCAATTTTCACTCTGATTCATGGCCGTAGGAACGGGGGGGGTTTTGGGGGTTAAACCCCCCCCATGAGGGTCCAAAAAAGCAAGCGAAATACTATACTCTACACTCAAAATTTTAAATTCATAATGAAATTATGATAATAGAGCAAAGATATTCAAGAGTAACTATCTGAACTAAAAACTAATACAAAAACCTTAAAAACCCATTTCAAGTTCAAAATTCTGCTACAGTTTTTCAAAATTTTCACACTTGTTTATAGAAAAAGGTTGTCAGATTTTTTTGAGCACGTATCCGGGCCGTACAAATCCGAGCTGTTTTATATAAAAACCTAGCAAAATCTGGGTATTTGATTTCAAAATTGGCGACCAGGCAAAACCGGACAATTTTGGTCAAAATCTAGGAATTGCTCATCAAAAATCTTTAAAAAAAATTTAAAAACACTTTCATGATAATTTTTTTAAACTTGCTGCAAAAATTTTGGACGCATAAATAAAAAAAAATTAAAACACAATTTGTTTTTTTAAAGATTGAATAAAGAATGAGAATGAGAACAAACCCGGGCAAAGTCAGGGCTTTTCCAATGAAATCTGGGCAATCGGATCGGACCGGACTTTTCCCAAATTTTATATTCAATATCCGGGCCAATCCGGTTAAAACCGGGAAATTTAGCAACCTTATCATAGAAATTCAGTTCTGAATATTAAACTTTAAATTAAACCCATTCTGGAGGTTTTGGTTCTATATTCCTATACCTAACCAAAATTGTTTTTCTGCATATTTTCGTATTTTTGATTTTGTATCAAGTTTAGGATTCTTTATTTTCAGTTCAAATAATCATAAGAAATTAGGAATGAATTGTTGCTTTGAAATCCTTGTTCGAATTCGGTTTTTCGAAAATCAAATGCATTTTTAGTATTTAAATAATAGTTTTCCGAATATGTAAAAAAAAGAAATTTGTTTTATATTCAAATTCGAAGTTCCTAAACTGTATTCTTATACAAAATTTAAACATTTGAAGCTTCTAAGTGGCGACCCAAAATTGAAAACCAGATTCTGATTCATCATTCGAAATTCACATTTAAAATCAGATTCACAAAACAGATTAGAAATAAGTAATTGAAATAATGGATTAAGATTAAACCAGCACTACAGAATTTAAATAATAGATTAATGAAGATTTGGCTTATAAAATTCTAGAATTGAGATTCAGAAATCGTATTTTTTGTACATTTCGGAAATCGTATAGAAATTTGGAAACAGATTCAAAGTTCAATTTTTGAATTTAGGTTTAGAATTCAGATTCAAAATTCAGAAAAAGATTTAGCTTGTAAATTAGTTTTTCAATGAACATAAAATTATTGAGAAATTCAAAACTTAATAAATTAAATAACTTAAAAAATTTGCTTGTCAATTCAATTTCCAGATTTCAATGTTTTTAATCAGAATAAGTTTGTGCACACAATTCAGCTGAAAATCACTTATATAAAGTAGAATTTGAGTAAATTTTCTAAGTTTTGATTCACGCAAAATATCCCAAATTATATTTTAAAAAAATCTTTCACAGGATTTTCAGTATTGAATTGACTCTTTATGAAAAATATTTCCTGTTTAATAAAGATGTATCTGATCTTCACCTAAAAATCTGCACGATTTTTTTTTATTTTTTCGGTGTATTGTTTAACATTATTAATATTGCAGCTTTTTTTTAAGCCAAATTTCAAACTAAAATCATAAATTTAGCTCAAGTTGGCATCAAGCAAATTTGATTCGAAATTTTATCTCTTACTGTTTTTTTGGAAAAGTTTATTTATTTTCATCAAAGGTTTGAATCTTGGAATTTGCAAAAGAGTTAAGAAGATTGGGCTTGTTTGATTTGAGTAAAGAATAAGTTTTTTTTTAAAGAAATTAAAGGCCACCCTAAAAAGAACTTATGTTATGCTCAAATCAAATAACTTTGATCTACCAAACTTTTAAACAAATTCAAAAATGCAAATTTCATACTTTGTTTCTAGAGGTTTCTTTAAAAAAATTTTAGCTCACCCTTTAGGATTAGAACCACTTTTCTAAAGTTACTTTTATAAGGTCTTATTAATGACACTTTACCATCCTTGTGGCATTCGTGTCTTCTCTTAAGTTAAAATTTCATACAAAAACTATTAATGAGTACTAAAAATTGAATAATCATATAGTAACAAACATAGTTTGTTTTAATTTTTCTTATTCGAGTGTTGCTAGTCAAAAAATCATAGGTAAAAATTTAGTCACCAAAACCCCCCCCATGAGTCGGTTCTTCCTACGGCCCTGCTCTGATTCACTGTATCCTTTATTGAAAGAATTCATTCTCTCAATTCAAATTTTATTTTTTTTATCTCAAAAATTAAATTCGTTAGTATGTTTGATTGATTATTTGAATGTGCATGTTTAGGGTTATATTGCCCATAACAACTTTTGAAGGTAACGACACAGTCAGTAATACAAAAGAAGACGCCTTAAATTACAGATATTGCAAAAAAACTGTACATTGATCTAAATCAGTGTCTTAGAGAAAATAATCAGTTTTTTTGTGATTTCTCCTTTGTGATATTCTTTTTTCCTTTAATTTCCTTGAAATTCATGATAAATTGGGCCATTTTTATATTTTAGATGGGAAAAATCAATTTACGTTGAAAATCTTTTCATACTTTTCTAATTCAAAGTAAGAAATCTAAATTTTATATTGACACAAAAATTATAACTATGGAAATCCGTTAGAAATTGAAAAATTCTATGAAATCTGTATATATTTCAAAATTTCGTGCTCTGTGACACAGATGCTGTGATGAAAATTTCCTTAAAATTTTGTGAAATTACAGATTTTTCTGTGATTTCTGCCACCTTGCCCTAACCAACTCATTCATAGAATAAAGTTTATAATAATAATTCAAATTTCTCATGAATCACGGTAAAATTAATTTATATTAAAACTTTTTGGAAACTTTAATTATTAAGCTCAATTGAAAAAACAATTAATTTTCAAGCCGATTTCCAGTTCGAGCTCAAGTGTAAAATCAAACACAAGGGAATCGGATAGGTTTTCAATACCAGGGCACCAATTGAATCGTGGAGTATTATTATATAGCTATTTTAACCCGGTATGCTTTGCTAACTGAAGGAATGTGTGTAAAAAACAATTTGAATTTTTGTTTATTAGGTAGTATATTGTTGTCAATTGGAATTTGAACATCTTAAACAACCTCTTTAAATGAAAGATAGGTACTTCTTAAAGTACGAATAGTAATGGCAATGAAGATCGATTCTTATTTTGAATTAATGACTTTACTTTATTGGCTTCATTAGTTCTCGAATTATGTCAAAAAATATGAATGAAAGCCTTCCTCCTCCCTCTGAAAGTACGAATCAAAATCACATTTCTTGTACCCCAAAAAATTAAACTTTTTGTTTGCATAGTTTGGTACGCTGTGACACCAATTAATTAATTTTTGTCCTATTGGAACTTAATTTTACATATTTTCTTTCCTTAAGCTGATATAATAAGAAGTATACAATGGTGCTGCATACATTCAGGGGTAAAAACCGCGTGTGAAACATTAGGCATAAGGCAGCGCACCTAGCGGTTTATTTCGGAAGCTAGTAGTTCCGCTCAAGATCAAAGATGGTTCCACTCAAGATCATATTTTACTTTTAAAAACTACGCCATTAATTGATATTTTAATGGAAAACTTGTTACAAAAACCCGAATAATGCTTTTTTATGAGTTTTTCTACCATTTTATTCATTAAGAATCAGTTTATAACGGTCGAGAGTGACATAAATTGACGTTCAAAATCAGCGTAGATTGATGAAAATTGCAGCAGAAATGCGTATGTTTTTAAATCTTCTAATAACATTATTTCAGTTAATAAATTTTAGCAAAAATGTCAATGCTCGTATGAAAAGATCTTGAAAAAGTGTTTTTTCAACATTTTGATAATATTTATAAACAATCATTGCCTAGATCTTAGGAAAAGTAAATGGTTCCGCTCAAGATCAGATTTCGACTAGTTCCGCTCAAGATCATTTACCCTACTTCTTCAATACAGTTAATTGGTGTGGGACAAAGAATTTAGTATGTGGTCAAGCTTCTATTTCAAATGCTCTTCGCTCTTTTCACCACCTTAGAATTTTCTTCTGATCTTCTATCCGTCTTTCATTTCAACTCTTTAACCCTCACCGATAAAGCCGCAAATTCATTTCATAAAACAAATTCACGGTGATTTCTCCTCTTAAAATTCAAATTAAATTGAGGATGACTGATTCCATAAACGTAACGAATATGATTTCATGTTTGAAGGTTTAATCAAGCACAATCCGAACATTTCGATTGTATAATTGATAAAAAAAAGATCAATTCTTCATTTTGGCTCTTCCAACAGACTAAAAAAACGGTCAACATTTATGTTGACTTGATTGAAAAGTTGTCCTTTGGTTAAATAAACAAGAAAGGAGGGTCAAATTGAGCACCCATTAGTTGAATAGCTAGCAGCTTAAAATAAAAAAAAAAAATGATTGCAGAACCATTTTTAGCGAGCACCTGGCCGATTTCCGGCAAAACAAATTTCGTTAACAAGTCTTTCCTGGATGTTCAGAAGAAGATAAAGGAGATAAAGTTAGAAAAAAATGATAACTAGTTTTTAATAAGGCTGGCCATTCGTGGAAGCTGTAAATCCGTAAGTGGTAAATAATGATCGTTACAATGAAACGACAAATATACAAGAAAAATGCCTCTAATCTCGACCATTTTCCTTCCATAATATGTACTTCTATAGTTTTCCATCCAAAATACTTCAAAAGGTTTCACAAAGATTATATCTTTATTTTGATTGGAATTGGAATAGTGTCATTATGAGAAAACTGTGGTGGAGTGATAATAAGGCAGCGATGATGTTTTTTTGCAGAAGGAGGGCAATGTGCTCAACTTGTCATAACTTCGATCAAATACATAATTTTGAGTCATTTTGAAGGGAGAGCCCCAATAAATAGAGAACATCATCCAAAAAATCCATGATTTGGAAAAGGAAAGCTTCCTAGTGCGAAGTATAGATGGCGAACGTACTGCCTAAACATAAAAGTCGATGCAATAGCTAAATCAAGCCAAATAAATTGTAGAATTGATTTGTGTTTCATGTTAACATTTTGCTTTTTATATTCACATTTGTGCATATATGTGTCACATTATACTGTAATACATGTAGGCTTACTTAAACATATACTTACATAAACAAATTTTGTCTGTTTTCTTTCAAGAAAATTAGTTCCTGAACCTATATAAACGTGGACCTGGAAAGGGAGAAACCTCTTTGAGTATGAAATAAAGTTCAGTCCCTTGGACTCTCACTTATCCAGGTTCGAATAAGTGAATTAGGTCATAAGACTGAAATTCTTCAAATATATTTGTAGCTGCCTGCATACAGTGCATTGCCCTCACCGTACAATTTTGATGATTTTAAAATAACCTTATTATAAGCTCTAAAAAAACTTCGAAGTTCAGATTCAAGTCAAGTCAGGAGAAATTTTTAGTCCTGGCTCAAGATACCGAATAAAATCACTTTAAGAACCGTGAAAATTCTATGTTAATTTGTATCAACCATTTGAATTGTAAAAATAAATAACGATTTCATCCTTATTCATTTAGCATAAACATTGTGCTTTGAAACAAAATAATGAACCTTTTTTGCTAGAGGCCAATTTAATTTTCCAGAAAACGTTCTCTGTTACATATCCCTCAGAGCAGAAACGTAAAACCGTCGGTAGGACACACTCTGTCATTTTTCTTGCTTTTTACCTGTGCCAAATCTCGTCCGATACACTCGATTGAAGCGGCAAAAAAGTTACACAGTTTTCAGCACAATTCGTTCCACCATTTTGTTGCTTAAATGTTTTGCTTGTGCTTGCAATGCAAGCAACTCAGAGTTCAGTATTTGAATGGATGTATTGAGGTGAAAAAAAAATCGGTTGGCACAAGAAATGGTACCAACTTTCGAGGACCCAAGACGAAATCGGGATGGCGTAACGTTTTGTTGGGTGAACGTTATAAAATGAAAGACGCTATCAGTGGAAACTAAGTTCTTCCTAGGGAAAGCGTCTCACAAGGATTTCCGGTTTTTTTCCTGCGAATTTTCTTATATACAGTAGCAACAGTAACGAAATGGATTCAGATTTGCTGCTTTCATCGTACTCTATGGACAGAAAAAGGGTTCCAGCTATCTCTTCCGAGGATCCTTGATGCAGCTCATAAATTGCTTAAAGAAGGTTAAAGAGATTGTTCAATTATCTTTGGTCGGCCATATACCTAGAGTTTTCATGATTTAATTTTCTTATATTCTCTGTTTTATTAATGGAATGGACTCTTTTTTTCTCGAAAGAAAAGAAATATGAATCAATCCATTGTTCTCGTAACAGATTGGGCTCTTGAATTTCGATGCCAAATATCCTAATTCATCAACCTAATTCCAATCGGCAGCACTAAACAAATGGAACTAATCATTCCCCTTTTACGCTCGCCTAGAACAAATTCTATCATTTATATACTATCGATAAAATATTGCCTTACTAACACGCCCATTACTTCTGACAATCTAATTTCTCCTTTATTTTCTCGTTCTCTCGATTTTTTCTGTCTCCCTAATAGCTCACATTAATCATATAAGACAGATCGCCGGAATCGAACACGTGGGACTCGGAGCCGGATACGATGGCATCAACTTGTAAGTAGAAAGGACAATAATATATTTTTAATACGTTTTTTCCTCGGTCTGTGGTTATCTTCCGATTATCTCGATTATCGGGAAAACGTTTGACGGAAAAGCAATAATCGATCCATTAAATTTATTGATATTATTCAACGTCAAAAAAGGCTTTTCAAAAGTTGAGATTGTAGAATCGAATCTAGCAGCACAATGCTAATAATTTTCCGATTTGAGAAATTCATCAGATTCAAATCATCAGTAAACAATAGAAGATAAACGAATAAAAAATTTATATCAAATGTAACAATTAGCTAACAATCAATTTAAACCGAGCTTATATTGGGCTAAGAATTCATGTAATAAAGTTATAATACTTTAAAAAACTAAAATTCTACCATTTCCAAAAATCAATACGATACTTCAGTATAATTTCTAGAACTACTGGAGGTCGCATTTATGATTTTGATCTTTTTTTTGTCTTCTTAATTTCACAACTTAATCGAAGTCCGCAGAACAGTTTGAACTTTTGTTTGAAAACATAGAAAAGTTGTGGTTTCTACAAAAATTAAACTTTTTATATTTATTCGTTTGAATCCAAATTTCTTACGGACTTCAATAAAGTGGATTGTTAAGTTACAAGCATCTAATTGAACATCTCAGATATTATTTCTATTGAATATTCTCAAATTTTCCATTCATTTTTTCTATTAATTTGATAAACCCTTCAATCTTTAAATCTATGGTTGTAAGACATATTTATCTAGATCCAGAGCGTGTCCTTAAATGCTTGCTTAAAATCATGGATTAATCATTTTTGAAAATTGGAATCTAATGACTATACTGCATCGTTTTAAAATTTTTACCGGCTGACCTCAGGGCCGTAGGAAGCAAGGTATTCTACTACCTAACCTACCTAAGGGTCCAGCGCCGATTGACCGGCGCATAGGGCTGAGATAAAAGATCTCCACTGCTGGCGATCCGGAGCCAGCGTCTTCACTTGCTGCCAGCCAAGGTTCTCGTCAACTGTGCGGATTTCAGCGGCTAGACTTCGCCGCCACGAGCTTTTGGGCCTGCCTCTTCTTCGATGCCCATCTGGATTCCAGTCAAGCGCCTCTCTGCAAATCTCGTTTTCATCTCTTCGCAGCGTGTGCCCAATCCATCTCCACTTACGTTCCCGAATCTCGATTTCTAGCGCCTTTTGATGACACCGGCGATGAAGTTCAACGTTTGAGATCCAGTTGCCAGGCCACCAAGCGCGGATGATGTTCCGCAGGCACCGATTCACAAAAACTTGCAGTTTTCGCGTCGTCACCGCATATGTGCACCAAGTCTCACACCCGTACAGCAATACGGATTTGACGTTTGAGTTGAAGATTCGGATCTTAGTTCGTAGAGAGATCTGGCGTGACCGCCAGATGTTTCGGAGACTCGCAAACGCAAATCGGGCTTTTCTGATCCGGGTTTCGATGTCCTTCTTGGTACCACCATCAGGCGTAATCTGGCTACCAAGATACTGGAAGCACTCCACTGTCTCAACCTGTTGTCCAGCTACCACGAAATTGGAACGATTTTCTGTATTGATTTCCATCGACTTGGTCTTTCCGACATTGATTTTGAGACCTGCTGCCTTGGAGCTTTCGGTGAGGTCGTCGAGTTTGCTCTGCATGTCTTGTTGTGTTTGGGCGAGCAAAACAATATCGTCTGCCAGGTCAAGGTCGTTCAGTTGCTCCATGGTTGAAGGATTCCACGGCAATCCTCGGTTTGGTCTACAGTCAATCGATCCAGTCAAGATCTCATCCATTACGATGAGAAAAAGCAGCGGTGACAAAATACATCCTTGTCTCACTCCAGCAGTTACCGGGATTGGTTCGGACAAGACACCGTCGTGTAAGACCTTGCACGAAAATGCCTCGTACTGTGCTTCGATGAGATGGACTAGTTTCTCTGGGACCCCTCGTCGTCTAAGAGCAGCCCAGATGTTTTCGTGGTTCAGTCGGTCAAATGCTTTTTCGAAATCAACGAACACCAGCAGGTATTCTACTATACACTCTGAATTTGTTATTTTTAATCAAGTTTTGATGATGAGGTAAGGTTATTCGATAGGAACAATCTTGACTCAAAACTGATGTCAAAACTTCGAAACTAATTCCAGGTCCAGAATTCAGTTACACTTTTTCAAAATTTTCTCACTTATTGGTATTAATGCATTTCTTAGAATTAGATTTTAAATCAAAAGTAATTTATTTCAGAGATTCGGTTCCTCATAATCAAAATCGCTATTGTATTTGTGGTTTTTTTATTAAGGATTATGTATCTTTAAAGATAAGTTGAAGGATACGCAAAAAATTAAGTTATTCAGTAATAACATAATAATTGTATTCATAATAGTTGTATTCGACAACAATGAAAATAAATACAATATAATAAATTCCTATAGAAACGTTTGTGATTTTGGCAACACAAGCCAAAACAAACAAAATAAGGTCAGTCATTGATCTATTCTTGTGAGCGATAGACGTGTCTTAATGAATCTCTGAATTGAGATTCGTAAAATCTCGACAGTGTATCCAGATAAGGATTCTTGATTTTCGGTTCGAATCATCAATAAAAATGGAAATAAAAAGCACATTGTTTTGCATTTAGTTTATATTTTTTCGAATAAGAAAAAAAATAATTAAAAATCATTCTGAGTTTTTGTATCATATATTTAAATTCAGAAATCGTTATTATGCTCGTTTCAAAACCCGTATTCAAATTCTGAAACAGAATAAAAATTCAGATTTTTTCTTTTTTATTAATCCTGTTTGTTACAAACTAATCTAATAATAATTTGTTTAAAATTTGTATAAATCCTTGTTATTTTCAATCCTCAACTTTCCTTACTACATTGTTAACAGGTGTTCAAAAAATTTCCTTACTATATCAACGTTTTTCGCTAATCCTTTTCTGAAACTCTCGCAATCGATTGATGTCATTTTTCCCATAATTATTTAAATTGAAACACATAGCTTCTACAACTAGCCATAGTGCAGCCTTTAGATTACAGCTTTTTTCACCAATTAAAGTTGATATTAAAACTTCTTGATCAAGAATGTAAATCTTAATCTGATTTCGGATTATGAGCGCTATAAAATTCCAAACGATTTAAGAAGGGTGACACTGTTTTAAATTTACTATTAGTTGAGATGCAGATACAGCTCTTTAATAAATTCCACAATCAATATAAAATTATCAAGATGAATATTTTGGTAAGGAATTTAAATCGCAAGAGACCGCAGGTTCATATTTCTGATTTTGAGTTCGTTTAAACTGAAAATGAAAAAAAAAAGCAAATTTGGAAATCATTTAGCAATTTTTGTCTTTTTAAAAAACTTCTTTATTTGAAAAAAAAAACCATCCACAAAAATTAATTTTTTATGGAAAGTAATTGATTTATCATAAACCAAGTATTTTCTCTAAAAGAAATTGTATAATTTTAATTCAACTGAAGGTTTAAAAAAAAACTAATTGTTAATTGAAATCAAATAAGAAAAATTAAGCAGGCAAGATAACCCGGACTTGTTCTAATATTTATTAAAAAAAATGTAGAAGATTTGGCCCGGCCCGGTTGTCTATATTTTGTCAATAATACCCTGATTTTGTCCGGGTTCATTCACATTTTTTGGAAAATCAAACGGAAAATTCAAATTGCACCATCATAATTTTAAATTTTGTCGCCTAAAAAGTGAAATTTTTCAAGCTAGCTTTATTCAAATAAACTTAAACTATTTTTCTGGAAGCCTGAAATACGACTTAAAATCGGGTTTTTTTTTTGAAGAAAACATAATAATCCAAAAGATTTTTTCTAAATTTTTGTTGAAGAAACTAGGATTTTTGTCAAATTTTCCCGGATATTGCCCGGTTTTTTGTTTGAAAATTTTGAAATGGAATTTCCAAATTTTGCCAGGTTTTAAATAAAACTGCCTGGATTTTCCCGACCCAAATACGTTCTAAAGAACTTCTGGCAATCTTAGGCTAAGCTCGCCAGATTTTGATGCAAATTTAAAAATTTCAACCATCGATGCAGGTAAGTTTCCTATATTATTACAAAAGAATTCTTTAGACAAATCCTTATCATCTTTAAAAGAATTAAGGATGAAATTTCAAAAGCTCCTATTTAACACGAAAAACTATTTTACATAAATAAAAGATAACAAAATGAGTCAAATAGTATTTGAAAATAAAATTTTCTTTTTTTTTTATTCATGCATTGTTTGAGCAGAAGTGTCATAGAAAAATAGGTCACCAAACCCAACACCAAAGAGTCAGTTTTTTTCTACGGCCCTAACTGACCCGGTGTACTATGCTACACTTTTCAAAAATTAATGAAAATTTTGATAATTATATAAATTTTCACTTTTGTGTACAACATTTCGTGAAATTCCAGTTATGTCAATTTTTTTCCATTTATAAAGAATCCTTATATCGGAAATCGGAATCGGAAAATTCTTGTATCACGAGGGTCCCGGCTTATCAAAGAAACATATTTCGTCACATGCCACATTTGGCTTCATTGGTTCTTGAGTTTTTATAGAACTGTATCAGTGACCCCTTCTTCCTACCCTTATCTCCAAACGTCTCCATTCAATATGCTCCTATGCAACATTTGATTCCTTTTTTTTTTTTTTTGAAGAAAAATTATGAACATTGTTGTCTTATCTCCCTTTTGAAAGGAGCGAGGGGTCTCAAAACGTCAAAGCAACATGTCTTTAACATTTTCTAGGTTCATTTTTGAGTTATTCATAAAATTGTACGGGTAACCCCATCCTACCTTCCTATCACCCTACTGGAAGAAGGGAGAAGTTTAAAAGTATCAAGAAAACATTCCTTATTCTCGAATGCACCTCCATGCCTCATGGCATTCCATTTAATTGATTGGGTTTTGAGTTTTTCAAAATTGTATGGGTCACTTCTTACCTCTTCCTAACTCTCCACTGGAAGAAAGGAGAAATATCAAACCATCAGAAAACTTTTCACGCACTTGAATACTCTCCCATGTCCACTTTCTTATTTCTTTTCCTCCACTGGGAAAAGAAAGGGTCCCAAAATAAAATTAGAAATATTTTTTGTTTCCAATAACCCGCTTGGGCTAAATTGTGTTCCATTTGCTCGATTTATTCTCAAGTTATTGGAAAAATTGTATGGAAGACCTCCTCTCCCATTCCTATTTCCGCACTGGAAGGAGGGAGGGGTCTCAAACACTCATAGAAATATATTTCATTCCCAAACATCATCCGATGCCAAATTTACTACCATTTGCTCAATCAGTTTTCGCATTATACAAACATGTTTCTTTTGCTCAGAGAACCCCCTCACAGTGTGGGGAGGGATCTTAATTCATAATAGAAACCTTCTCAGACCTCTAATACCCTGACTTGTTTCCACGCAAATCGGTTCAGTAGAACCTGGTCTATAGCGTCAATCAGACAGACAGACAGAAATCCTGTTTTAAATATATACATAGATGCAAAGATTGGAAATTAGTAAATAGTGTAATCATTTATCTTATTTTTTACACATTTCAGATTTTCCAAAGATTGTTAAAAAATGCTTTTTAAAAAGTTGAATATTCAAGAAAATTTAAGTGTTCCCGGGTCCCGTGAATCAAAGTTTAAATCCCAGGAATTCACGACTTTTATATAAGAAAAAAATTTCAGGTTTTAGTTAGAATTTTTGAACCATAAGATATGAAAATTTTCCACTGTAAAATGTATCCTTCCTGAAATTTTAATTTTTTTTTTTTCAACATGAAATGGCCTTGCATCAAATTTTGAGAATAAGTTTTTTTCATGTAGTTGGAGAATGAGAATCTTTAGTAGAAAACGTTTGAAAATGTTCTTATGAATGACTTCGAATCATTAGGGCTATGATGATTTAATGAGGAAGAATGACCATGTCGGTTAAAATGTTCTCTAAATAAACAAATTAGAATTAGATGATTTAATGCCTCCAAAAGAATTATGCTGAGGTTTTTTTTTAAATATTCGTGATTTTAGTTTTCGAAAACAAATAGAATGGCGAATCGGATGACTCATTTTCATATAAATTCAAATGGAAACTTTTTCAATGGGTCTTTTGGATCGACGTACTTTATAAATGAATTTTAAATAATAATAAAGTTTATAATTACATAACTGCTCCAACTATGTAAAAAAAAATATAATGGAAATCTTGAAAGATTGTGCAGAATTTTTATTAGTAATTTAGAATATTGAAAAATGAAATTTGATCTACAAACATTTCAATGGGGATGTTTCACCCATTACCTTTCAAAAACTACAACCCCTCCCCTTACTCCTTCCTCAATCACTCGTTTGCACTGTCTTGCTAATAATGTAAGATAAGTACTATCATGTTTATCATTTTAATAACATCATTTTAGATCTCGTTTGATTTATATTTGTTTGTTGCTACATGTTTTCAAAAAGTGTTACAAAAACATGATAAACAAACAGAATCCATTCATAATGAATACTCAAAGCCACACAACAGCTGTTGAACGATTTTACTTTCTTTATTACAATCGTCGATTGGCTTTTTCTTCTAGCACAAAAGAGCTCTAAAATCGAAGTTCAATGTACCAATTGAATTTGAAAATATACTTCCGGAAATGAAAACAGCCTTTGAAAATAGGTGTGGGAATCATTGTGTATAGGTCGAATAAATATTCAAGCCCCCGCTCAAAAGTAAGTAGGAGTAAAATAATCTCAGTAGAAAGTATCCTCCAAAAGGTGCTAGGTGGTCCAAAGGTGACCAGTAGGGTGGTCAATTGCTTCAGTCAGCTTATTTGAAATTCAGTCCCAATGCTGCTGCTACCGCCAAAATCTTCCAGACGCGTGCCATTTTAATGCTCCGTGGGCCGTTTAAAATGCGTCACGTTGAAAGGCATCCGGAAATCATTCATTCATCCATCCAGCCACAAGTAAATATTTGCTGTCGAGTTTCAATCAATAACCTGGGGGAATCCGTTCAGCAAATTTGACGCTTTGCGGTTACGCTTTGACAAAATGGAAGAAGGATGGAGGAAAATTGGGGGTAGGGTAGGGAGGAAGGAAGACGCCATTCAGTAATACCAACCACTCTGCGATGAATGGAAAAGTAATATCAATTAAATGCGTTATGTGATTTAATGAGCGCTCGTATTTATGTAGGTATCGGGTAAATATTTACTTTTACAAATGCATTTTGAAAGGTAATATTCCGGATGATAAGTAATTAGATCAATTAACTACTTGGAAATAGAGAAAATTCTGCATAATATTCGTTTGGGTTCATTCATGTTTATAGAGCACTTACAAGAAGCTTTATAAAATAAATTTCTGGCAACAGCAAGAGCCTCTTGAAAAAAATTGTCTAAGGCATACATAATGAAATCTTGACATTCATTATATCCTAATCCCTCAATTTTTTTGTTTTTGTTTTTTAAGTTAAAAATTCTCAAAAAAAACTTAAAGCGGAATCTTAAAACATGAATAATTCAGAGTTAAATTCAAAATTCCATGAAGAAACAGACAGTTCAACAGTGAAATTCAAAACTTAAAATCGGATTTTATTCAGACCCACAATTCAAAGTCTCGAATTAAATTCGTTCTATCAATTAACAAGTGAAATGCTAATACGAAATTGAGAGTCAAAGTTACAATGAGTGCTAAAGAATCAAAAGTATGAAATTTGGGCTTACTCTTTCGGAAAAGTTTCAATTAAAACTTCAAACTTGGAATCAAATAGGAATAAAAATTTAATTCCGGAACTCAGTTATGACGATTGATCTTATTTAGTCATCTACAGTTAACTTTTTTCAAAATTAAAAAGGGTGTAGTTTGTATAATTCAATGCAAATTTCAATAATAATCGAAAAACAAGCATTAATTTTTCATTATTTAGATTTATACTTAAGTGAGCATTCCAGATGCCTGATTTCTAACAAAGCCTGAAAAAAAACTAACAATTTAATAGGATTTTAAATATTTTTCTACACTTTCTTCTGGAAAAGTGGAAAATTTCTGCAATTTATCATAAAAAACTGATAATTTTGGTATTTTTTATCAATTCTGAGAAATTAAAAAAGAAAATGTATTTCCCGTAAAATCTTTAACATATTTTAATCAGGAGAAAATACTTCCTTCTCAGAACGTAATGCTTGATTCGCTGGAAACTCCAGATACATTTTCTTTATTCAATAAATAAGGGAAAAGGATGAAATTTTTCATTTTTCGATTTCAGATTCAGAGTCATGTTTCTTCAGGAAAGTCGGCAAACGCTTTTGAAGATACTCTCGTACGTAAATTTCCTGGTTTACGGTTCCGGCTGCAATGAAAATGTCGCTTTACAAGCGTCAGGTACAGATAGCTTCCCAAATAAGATATTTCTTGGCAAACTTTTATAGTTTAATAAGCTTGCAAATATCTGCCACCTTTCCCCTTCCGGTTGCTGTATAATAATCTTGTCAAGGAAGCTGTCTGAAGTCTGCCTTGACGTAGGTTTCGTCGTCCAATTATCACACAATCAAACATTGTGAACAATGTCGTATACAGCTTCCGAGATTTTATTTTTGCTGTAAAGTTATACTTTTCATTGCGATAAGCAATCACTGCCTTCTTATAAGTCGATAGTCCAGATTGTTTTTAAGATTCTTGCACGGTTGTAGACGATATTTCCAACTTATTGGTGACATCTCGAACGCAGAGATTATAGTTTCGCTTGAAAGTGCTAGCCACTCTTCTGTTCCGCCCAAGCAACCAAAAGGATCGCTTAAGGAACGAACTCATAAGTTCACATAAAGCTTAACAAAAGTTTTGTGGAACTTTTTTGCTGTTCAAAATGCTATTTGATTCGATTATAGGCGTTTTAACATCTTTATGTCATTCGCGACTCATATCAACGATGCAATTGGCGGATAGTCATTGAAAAACTTATCCGACACAATTGTGATCGATTTTTACTCTTGGGCTCGAATTCACGGAAATCGGCTCAGAAAGCTACTGACTTGCCAACTGAGCTATATCACAAGCCACGAGTTTTTTTTCGATTTTTTGTACTGCTCATAAAAGTGCTTCTTGTAGCTGGTTAGAAGTTGCTTAGCAACTTATGCGAACTTTTCGTCAACTGTAAAGTGTTTTCCTCCAGATTCCGCCTACCTAGTTGTCGAAATATGTTCCTCGAACACTTTCATTACTTTGGTGACAATTGATTTCGCCACATTCAACGATTTTACTATTTCTGCATGCGTGTAGTTTGGATTTTCACGACGCATGTACAAAATTCGTAGATTCGCTTTCTTGGATACCATTTTGAAAACTAAATACTAAAGATGTACCGAATAGTGGTATTCGGCGAACGGCCGAATACCGAATATTGACCTTTTCAACTATTCGGTCAAACGAATATTCGGCCGAATATTCGGTCGAATATTCTATTGAGTTTTTTTATGAAAAAAAAAAACAAGCAATTATTTAAAAGCCTTTTATTTCTTCCACATTAATGCCCCTCACGTTTTTAGTCGATTATTTTCAATCAGGTGATTTTATCAGATGATCTAATGCCTACAAGATATTTTTTAAGTAGAGGCCTTTCAGATTTTTTAAATGTCACCAATAACTGAAAATCCATCTAATGACTTGTCGCTTCTAGGGCGTTTATCCACAAAGAAATTGAGATCCTGTAAAATCGGGTACAAAACATATCGAAACAGGTGCCATTTGCTTTTTTTGATTTTGAATCAAATGAAGATAAAATTTGAGTAATATATCTTCAAATTAGTTGTTGAAAATAACGATGATTTTTTAACCTTAGGCAAACCATACTTTCAACCATACGTATCCACACGGTCAGGCATTCAGGACGATTTTTGAAAAAAAAAGATTGTTTAAAAAGGGCAAAATTTATGTTTGGTTTGAAATTTTTTAAAAATTGTTATTGAACACAAAATCAAAAAGTTTTTAAAGAGAAATATGAGCTTTTTTATTTGATTTGGCAAATAGTCTAACAAAATTCGGGAAGTCTTAAACAATATCTGAACATTCCGGCCAGATTCGACTTATCTGGAATATTCACTGCATTTATGGGCAAGCCTGAATATATCCAGAAAAACTGGAATTAACTATAATCAAAATATAAAGTGATACTTGTCATCATTCTCCTGTACGATCTAAAGTGAGAGATTCGTGGATGCACCTTAGATGTTTTGCTGAAACCATAAGCTTTTTATGATTGTGTAGCTTTTACAACATTACTTTTGAATATTTTATAAATGATCCAAAATCATTTGAAAAATTTTACAAGTCTGTAGTGGATATTCGGCCTATTCAGCCTATTCGGCCGAATACTTAGCTCAAGTATTCGGTGAGCCGAATATTCGGCTTAACGATTTTTCGGCGGTATTCGGCGCCGAATATTCGGCCGACCGAATATTCGGTACATCTCTACTAAATACCTAATGTCGAAGGCCAAATAGAAGCATCATTTTACACACATACATGCTAACTTTTGGCTACCCCTTAAGGAATACATTTGACCCGTTATTCAATAAGACTGGGAGAACTCCTTTCTACGGATAAGTCTACGGATCGTCACTCTAACACATCAATTCTGGGTGAATCCTCTTATTTTTTTTATTTGGATTTAACAAGTCCTCAACCGCGGCCTGCTAATGTTTAGATCTGAATGAAAATGAAATAAGATAAGTAGTATTCAAGAAATATAAATTTTTAATAACAATCTTTCTGCACACACAGCTCGATGCAAAAGTAACGTATTAAATGACAAGTTCCAAAGTTACCCTTTTTCAAGCGTTCGGTACTTGTTCGGAATAAAGGGTAATATTGACTCGTTAAAATGGCCCATTATTTGACAGATCGCGAAAGTTCTTAATGGTCGATTTTACGCCTTCAAGGGGTAGTTAGCGTGTAAACCTACAAAATGAGGAGTGGTCAGGTTTATTATAAGAATGATTAGACAAAATACGGCGACTTTAAGTTGACCACTCTTTATCTCGAAAACACCTTAATTATAATTTTACCTTGCTATTTTACATGCTAATGGATTTTTTTCAAAGAAAATCAATGGAATTATTCACGGAAAGTCATTTAACGCCATCAATTTGCAAATCTTAGCTCTTGGGAAAATAAGAAATGTCGACATCGGTCTACACAGAAATTGTTTTGACTATTACGTGTCACTGAAAACTGCAACCTTTAAAATAAATCACCTGTAATTAACAAAACCTGTAATTTTAATTGTTTTCCTTAAAAGTTAACGAAGATTAATTTATTATTACAGCAAGTGTCCTGTAAAAAAGTTGTACACTAATAATTAAATGTCACGTAATCATGTTTTCGACCTGTAAAGTTACGATAAATGTCCTGCTCCTTTTCGTTACAGGGCTTTTGCATAATTTTACAGAAAATAATTTTTGCTGTGTAAACCTGGAAATACTTGTACTATGACAATACGATCTATGGAAATCAGACTCTACTCCAATAACGAACTTCCTTGAAGGTGGCATTATCGGTATTGGATTCTATGCCGAACCGGCTTTAACAAGCTATCTAATAACTGGCATTGTCCCCCCAGCACAACCGCATAGTATATGTCGGAAAGAACCCAAATAAAACATATCTATCATATACATACTTATCTATCATCATACATAACATATCACAAAACAAAGCAGGATGGAAACAATCACCCAGCAATGATATTGTCGAATGATGTAGCGAGCACTGTGTGTGTAAATCTAGTTTTCCTTCCCCCCTATTCCCCTCTCATTTTCATCCTTTCTTGTCAAAGGCAAAGGAGTATGAAACAAAAATCACCGATCAATTGGCAGACAGCAAATGCAGTGCGCTTTTTTGGGCGGTGGCAGAACGATTTTGACATTGAACTTTCGTTTGCTATCCGACTCAGATGGTGCAATTGGTAAGACATCGGACTGGCATGCCGAGCAAGCTTGCCGAAATCACAGAAAAATGTATAATTTCACAGAATTTTGGGCCAATTCTCATCACAGATTCTGTGTCACAGAACACAGAACTTTGGAAATATTCACAGAACTCACAGATTTTTCAAATTTTGTACGTAATTTCGAAACTATAGTTTTAAGACATCATAAATATTAGATTTTTGACTTTGGTTTTGGTAAAACATGACAATATTGGTAAAGTTTTTATTAAGTAATACGTTTAAAAAAGACTCAGTTATTCATGATTTTTCAGAGAAATTTATGCTACTTCCATCACAGAAAACCATAACAGAATTTTTGGGTAAAATCACAGAAAGTAAGATTTTTTATTCGCAAAAACACACGGCAACCTTGATGCCGAGAAGAGGTTTTGCTGTTTACTGAGTCGATTTGGGGTCATTTTATAATTTCTCAAACCCTGGGGTCTAAAAAGCTTTCGTCGCTTCGTATTTTGTACTGAAAAATCAACATCATTTTTGTTTCGTCTGTGGAACTGAGCCTGCGTAGGGTTTTTGTGCCAATTTATAAATTTTCCAAAGTAAGTTTTTCTCACTATATTTTTTTTGGGAAGAATTTTCCAATAGGATGCAAATCCCATTAAGTGTTTTTCTTGTTTCGCTTGAATGTAGTAGTCATGCATCATTTTGAATGGGAGCTCGAGCCTTTATGCCAGTAGTGATTATCCAATCATATCATCTCTGGTACAGTTAACTTTCCGGCACTTTCAGCGCATTTTCGGCACAGAGATTTGGATTTTTGCAAGGGATAATTTCGTTGAGGAAGCCCAAATTCCAGAATTTAATTTGTTCAAGTTGATGCAATTTATAAGATCTTCTGAAAGCTGGATTGTGATTTTTCATGTTTTAGGAAGGAAAAAGGTTTTCTTTTGACAAAAATTAATTGGTTTGTTTTTCATATCAGAAAGATTTTATTCAGCAAATTTTATAATCTTTTTTTTTTATGGCGTTTAAATAGCTCGGGGAGCTGACGCTGGAAATGAAAATTAGAGATAGTTTTTGGAGAAGAAGATTTTAAAGTTTAGAGTAGGCAGCGTAGAATAGTAAGCGATCATGAGACGTTAGTTAGACCATCATGCACTTCATTATATCCATTCCGGCTGGATATGGACAGAATGCAGTTCAAGATAATAAACCAACCCCTCCCGATACCAGTTGGAGGAAGGACAAGGGTGGGTTCGAGACTGGCCTCTACATACTCCCCAAGCATCTACATACTACGGTTTATGTGCGCATTGAAAATATTAAAAATAAAAAGGAAGGATCTCACCAAGTTTCAGGACACCATCTTCAGCAGTTGATTTTAGGTTAGATCCTTGGGCTGACAACCATGTCATGCGAAAGCCACCGTCTGGTGCCATGATGTTAGGGGATGGCTTGAAGGTTCGCTCAACGTCATCATTGGACCAAATGATTTATCGGTAGTACATGCCACGATACATGAAAAGAAAACAGAAAAAAAAGAAAAGAGAAAAAAAAGAGAAAAAAAAGAGTTTTAGTTCATATCATCTATCAAGATCTAAAAAGAAGCCTAGCTTAAACTTATAATAAACCGAGATCAAATTAATAGTAGTAGTAAGCTACATTGCTCCTGTCATATCATAGAACCATACTATTTTACCAAAATATGGATGTGAGAGCCTGTTTTGCTTTTTGAAGCAAGCTTATTCCAAACTAATAGAAATTCTAGCTCACATTAATAGTAGAAGTAAGCTACCTTATTCCTATCACAACATCACAAAATCTTGCGAATTTACCAAAATATGGATATAAGAGCCTATCTTACCGTTTGAGCATCGCCCTACCCTACCTGCCTCACATAGTTGAATGCCTACTTTTGAATGAGATTTAAAAATTGCCAAGACTGTTTCCTTTGAACTATAATACTATCAAAACAACTCAGGAGACAGATCCGTTTCACAAACCTTAAACCACAAAATATCATTTCCATCCAATTAGCCCCCAGTGATTGAAAAAAGCTAGATTTAAGAATAAGCTATCGTAATTCATAAACCGCAAATACACATCCACTGGAGCATTGGGGAGGAATATGGTATTTGAATATGTTAACCTACTCTTTTCTAACTTTCCAACATTTTGAATATATCTGAAGAGAAAAAAAAACTCCACCTCCGAATGATCTGAAAAATAGAAAAGAACATTAAGAAAAATAGAAAAGAACATTAAAATGACAATAAAAGGTCAAACAATCATTTCTGATCGGACCAGATAGACCATGTGATTGAGCTTTAGTTAAAAGCCGTGGGACCGACATCTAGGGGTTCCGTTTCACTTATGGTCGGAAGTGATCCGTTGATGCCTATAACAACGATGAATTGTGATACTCTCACTATTCTATATTTAATGTTGTTATACGTCAAGGTACACCCATTTATATCAAAGTGATATAAATGAGCACTCAATCACGCCCACGGTTATTCAGCAAATTTTATAATTGCAGAATATTATTGGAACAATTTGGTTTAAACTTTTTGTCGACAAACGACAAACCCTCCCTAATCCGTTAAAACACATTAAAAGGGATTTGTTTGAAAGCATCAATTGGACTCAACATTGATTTCATATTTTTTAAATAAAATTCTTTTTCGGAATTTACTTTGTCACTTGTATGTCCGTCCACAATCGACTTCAGTTATTTGGCATTCAACGCACGCATATCTGTTCAATACAAAATCTTTGTTCAAAATTTGGGACTCTTGTTTCCAGACTGAGGAATTGCCTAGTGTTTACAAGATACAACCTTGAATTCAGAATTCATGAGTTATTAACTAAAATTTAGAACATTGAACTGAGGCACTTGGGATATGAATTAAAAATTCTCAACTGTTAAATCAAAAATTCAGTGATGAAGCTATATCCTTCCAATCGGTTCTTGATTAAAAATTGTTAAACGCTAAACTCATCAAGCTAATACCATAGTAAGCTCTATTTTCCCCCTGAAAAAAAAGAACCCGTAGTGATGTTCTCCCATTAGCCAAAGAAAAAAAAACTGTCAATTTGGCACTTCATTGAACAGCCATTGAACAGAAACGAAACAATCGCAATATCGACAAGACAAGTAATCACTCGCCCGCACTAGAGAAAGATAAAGTGAATGAAAACAAAAGCAACTTATCTTGATACATCCTCTATAATCATTATTCAGAGAATAGCTCCAGGTCATTATACCAACCACTGTGAAAAACATTGCACCAGAAAATTTTAATCATTCAATCCCTGTGTTTGTTAACGTGATTCTCATTCTCTGTGTTTTGTTTTTTCCATCTATTTCCATCAACGACGACGACGACGGACAAAATCAGAACCCCCGAGGGTCTGGAGGATGTCTCCGGTTATCCGCGGTTGTTTGCCGAGCTACTGGCCGAGGGATGGACCGGCGAAGAGCTGGAAAAGTTGGCCGGCCGCAATCTGCTCCGGGTCCTGGAGGAGGTCGAGAAAGTGCGCGAAAATCAGCGGCTATCCGGGGTGCGGCCCTACGAGGACATTCCGGTGGCCGTGCGGCCCGAAGAGCACTTCAATTGCACCACCAACAGTTAATGAACCGTCGCAGTAGTGGCCGCCACCAGGAACAACTTTCCATAAGTTAAGGGAAGACCTACACTGACTTCCGTTTCGAGACAAAAAAAAACCAAGAGCACAACAACTGCGACTGAAAGCAGCAATCTCGCAACACCGAGGACACGAATCACAAAAAATCTTCCGCCGGGATAGAAACATCGTGACCGAAATCTTGTTGGAATTTCTGGTCGCCAACAGCAGGGGATTTTGGCACGACAGCTAATTACTCTTCCCCCAACACCCACGCATATTCCTGCAGCCGTAGGGTCGTACCGATTGTAGGTTTTTTAGAAAAGTATTTATATTTTACGACAAACAAGCAAGTATCTCCATGAGAAATGCCTTTATATCGTATAATAGTATATTTAATGTTGGTTCCGATAGCGGAAAAAGCGTTACGTTTTCCTATGTTGGTTGAAGATAGGCGGACGGGCGTTGGTAAATATGAAGAAAAAAAAAACAAAACAAATGGTCCCGTTAAAATAACGGGAACGATGAGAAGCGAAATCCCGCATTAAACATAATCTAGGAAAATGAGAAAAAATGCCCCGGGAAGGAAATTCCCGCGAAGACACCAGCCGAACAATGCAAAACCCTGACAGATCCGGGTAGGTAACTGTAATCGTAGCATTTCCGGTATAGTTAGTCTGTCGGACAGTGATCATAGCGAGTATTTTTATTTCATAAATAAGTATACATATATCTATCTATAATCTGCGCTGTCCGACAACTATATACAACATGAGAAGTAGTCTTCCGGTAGTCGGAGAAATTACTCCTCCGTGATGGCGGCAATAATGACCATTATCCGGGTAAAACGCGCCCCCGTTTCGCAGATATGAAACACATCTTCTGTAGCCGACCATCGAGCATTGATGACGGAAGAGGAAAGTTTTTTTTATGATCTATGAGTTTTAGTGATAAACTGCACTTTCCTATCCTAGGATGAGCTGGATTTATAAAATTTGAATTGATTGAGTTTTATTTTATTAAGAGTGCTTGCTTACTCAATGCGAAACATCCAAGAGAAGAAAAATGAACATTGACAATTTTGATAAATTTTTGAAAACGATAAAAATATTCCAGGAAAGGTGCTTAGAATAAGCAAAGAAGATTCAAAATTCTGAATCTGAATTCTGAATCTGAATTCTGAATCTGAATTCTGAATCTGAATTCTGAATCTGAATTCTGAATCTGAATTCTGAATCTGAATTCTGAATCTGAATTCTGATTCTGAATTCTGAATCTGAATTCTGAATCTGAATTCTGAATCTGAATTCTGAATCTGAATTCTGAATCTGAATTCTGAATCTGAATTCTGAATCTGAATTCTGAATCTGAATTCTGAATCTGAATTCTGAATCTGAATTCTGAATCTGAATTCTGAATCTGAATTCTGAATCTGAATTCTGAATCTGAATTCTGAATCTGAATACTGAATCTGAATTCTGAATCTGAATTCTGAATCTGAATTCTGAATCTGAATTCTGAATCTGAAATCTGAATCTGAATTCTGAATCTGAATCTGAATTCTGAATCTGAATTCTGAATCTGAATACTGAATCTGAATTCTGAATCTGAATTCTGAATCTGAATTCTGAATCTGAATTCTGAATTCTGAATCTGAATTCTGAATCTGAATTCTGAATCTGAATTCTGAATCTGAATTCTGAATCTGAATTCTGAATCTGAATTCTGAATCTGAATTCTGAATCTGAATTCTGAATCTGAATTCTGAATCTGAATTCTGAATCTGAATTCTGAATCTGAAATCTGAATCTGAATTCTGAATCTGAATTCTGAATCTGAATTCTGAATCTGAATTCTGAATCTGAATTCTGAATCTGAATTCTGAATCTGAATTCTGAATCTGAATTCTGAATCTGAATTCTGAATCTGAATTCTGAATCTGAATTCTGAATCTGAATTCTGAATCTGAATTCTGAATCTGAATTCTGAATCTGAATTCTGAATCTGAATTCTGAATCTGAATTCTGAATCTGAATTCTGAATCTGAATTCTGAATCTGAATTCTGAATCCGAATTCTGAATCTGAATTCTGAATCTGAATTCTGAATCTAAATTCTGAATCTGAATTCTGAATTTGAATTCTGCATCTGAATTCTGAATCTGAATTCTGAATCTGAATTCTGAATCTAAATTCTTAATCTGAATCTGAATTTCGAATCTGAATTCTGAATTCTGAATCTGAATTCTGAATCTGAATTCTGATTCTGAATTCTGAATCTGAATTCTGAATCTGAATTCTGAATCTGAATTCTGAATCTGAATTCTGAATCTGAATTCTGAATCTGAATTCTGAATCTGAATTCTGAATCTGAATTCTGAATCTGAATTCTGAATCTGAATTCTGAATCTGAATTCTGAATCTGAATTCTGAATCTGAATTCTGAATCTGAATTCTGAATCTGAATTCTGAATCTGAATTCTGAATTCTGAATCTGAATTCATGAAATTATTTTATCGGCTATATCGGTGAAATTGTATATTCTTTGAGAAAGAATATTTAAGAATTGAAAGAATATAGACGGATAGAAGATTAGAATAAGGTGAAAGATGTTGAAAATGAGCGGGAGGGTAATTTTAATTTGAAAACTTTTCATCACATTTCATCGTTTTGTTCCTCATTAAATTTGTTTAATTTCATTAAACAAATTTACGGTGATTAACTCTTCATTTCGAGAATCTGAATTCTGAATCTGAATTCTGAATCTGAATTCTAAATCTGAATTCTAAATCTGAATTCTGAATCTGAATTCTGAATCTGAATTCTGTATCTGAATTCTGAATCTGAATTCTAAATCCTGAATCTTAATTCTGAATGTTAATTCCGAGTACGAATTTGAAATCTGAACTTAGATCTGAAATTCTGGACCACAATTCTGAATCTGAACATTTAATTATATATTTGAATTCTGAATTTGATTTCTACTTTTTGGAAAAGAATTACAAGTTAACCTTCAACTTCTTGGCAATGAAGCTTGAATTTTCAATATTTGATCTTTTTCAAAAAACTTGTTTTTTATTATTGTTTTAATTTTGCAAGATTGGTGCATGGTTTCAGTATCGAATAAAGTAGCATAGACTTTAATCATACTCATTGCCAAATATTTTACTAATCGTAAACAAGCTCAACCAGCTAAAATGAACCATTTCACGGGTGCAAACGATAAAATAATAATCTTGCGGCGAAATTTCACGGCGAAATTTCACGGCAAAATTTATTACCATCTTGACCGTTTTAGTGGAGCACGGGCTAAGGTTGAGAAATATTTATCCGGTCCGAAATTATTTTAATTAAAATAAAAATGGTGCCCATATTTTCTCGCGGTCTCTCAAATTCGGCTTGGCTACGAACGGCCCGGGATGCAATAAACGATGGAGCCCATCCGGTAGAAAGCTCATGAATCAGGGCAAATAAAAATGTATCCAAATCAGGAAAGCATTTAAAATGCTTAAATACCGGACCTTGTGTGGGTGGTTGGTTTGGTCGTTCGTTGATCTTTCCTTGGCTTGGCCAATGGCGTTGGACCGCGTCCAGGCGGACCTGGAATCGCAGGCCAGAACCTACGCAGGATTAAGTCCCGGCACGAAGTCAGAATTATGATTAGTATTTTAAAAATTAATGATGCTGAAATTTAATTAAAATAACCCACATCTGCCGGCCGCCCGTAATCTACCAGAGCGCCGGGTGAGAATGAAGTATGACACTTTCCGGAGATTGCGTTGGGATGTAAATTTCCCTACACTCACTCGATAAGCTACATACATACAGGTTCCCCAAAGAACAGCAGAACGGTTTCCGGTTCCGGTTTTCCCCAATCCGAATGGCAATCCCGTAGAATGCGCTAATCTGTGCCAGGTTGCACGACGACAAAGTTTATCCATTGGTAACGAGTTTGGAAATTCCCTTCCAACTGTCTTCTAATAAAACATAATCAAACCTGCCACTAACGCACACCGGGTGCACTTTTGGATATACTGTGCTGAATGAGAGAGTAGTAGAGAAGTATTAAGCACACAGATACAAATATAAAAACAAAAATAAGGATTTAAATTCAGAATTGAATTCTGGAAAGATTGAATTCCTTAACAGAAAAAATGTTTCACCTCGACAACAATTCCAACAGATGAAAATATGCTATTCAAACTGATGGCAACATTTACTTCCAGTAAACATTGAACACATTTATAGCAGATCAATTAGACGAAACAAATTTTAAATCCTTCTTTTGTCACTTGGAGTTGAAGCATCACAAGGGAGGGTCAATAAAAAATAATATAAATTTTTACAAATTGGAAGAAATTTAACGGAAGCTTGCATGCAACAAACTTGCATACAAAATACATTACACAAGTCATGTTATTTCAGATCGAAAATTTGAAAAAAAAATTTTTTGTTCGAACGTTCCCTTGAAAAAAGGAACGGAGTGTTTGGCAACACTATTTAAAATAAACAATACAAAGTCAGTAATTGATCTATTCTTGTGAGCGACGGACGTGTCTTAGTGAATCACAAAATTCTTCTGAGATTCGTAAGAATCGTTGGCAGAATAACAGGAGCGCAGATTTTCAAGGCTGTTGCTACGGAAAACTTGTTTCTGATTCGGCCTGCGATAGAAAGATGGATTGGCACTGGGAGCGCAGATTTTGAAGTGAAGAAAAAAAAACAGTTTATGATTCGGTCTCCAGTAGAAAAACGGATTGGCACCAGGAATGCAGATTTCAAAGGCTGCTGCTACAAACAAATATTGTCTCTGACTCGGCCCCTGGAAAAGATGGATTGGTTTTTGGAGCACAGATTTTTAAGGCTGATGCTGATTGTTTGTTGTAATTTGGCATTCCGGAGGAAAAAGATGGAATTGGCTTAGCATGCGCAGATTTTTAAAGCTGCTACGAACAAAATTGTCTTTGATTTGGCCCCTGGATAAAGACGGAATTGGCTTCGGAAGCGCAGATTTTAAGGCTGATACTGCTGATTGTTTGTTTTAATTTGGCCATCCGGTGGAAAAAGACGAATTGGTTTAGCAGGCGCAGATTTTTAAGGCTGCTGCTGCTGATTATTTGTTTAAATCCTTATTATTTGTAGTTGACCTTTCGGTAGAAAAAGACGGATTGGCTTAGGAAGCGCAGATTTTTAAGACTGCTCACAACGTCACAACGTTGTTATCATTTGACCTTCCGGTAAGAAAATATTAAATTGACTCAGGAAGCGCATATTTAAAGGCTGCTGATTGTTTGTTGCGATTTTGCCTTCTGGTGGAAAATGACGGATTGGCTTAGAATGCGCAGATTTTTAAGGCTGGTGCTGCTGATTGTTTGTTGTGATTCGACCTTCCGATATGAAAAGACGATTTGGCGTAGGAAGCGCAGATTTTTGAGACTGCTCACAACGTCACAAAAATATTATGATAAGGCCTTCCAATGGGAAAAGATTAAATTGACTTAGGAAGCGCATATTTTTAAGGCTGCTGATTGTTTGTTGTGAATTGGGCTTTCGGTGGAAAAAGACCGATTGGCTTACCAAGCTCAGATTCTTCAGGCTGCCGCTGCTGATTGTTTTTTTTGACTTGGCCTTCCGCTGGATAAAGACGGAATTGGCTTAGGGGGCGCAGATTTTTAAGTCTTCTGTTGCTAATTGGTCGTTTGATTTAGCTTCCCGTTGGATAAAGACAAAATTGGCTAAGTAAACGCAGAGTTTTAAGGCTGCTGCTGCTGCTGATTGTTTGTTTTGATTTGGCCTTCCGGTGGAAAAACATGGATTGGCTTAGCATGCGCAAATTTTTATGGCTGCTGCTGCTGATCGTTGGTTGTGATTTGGCCTTCCGATGGAAAAAAAATGGATTGGCATAGGAAGCGCAGATTTTTATGATTGCTGCTAATTGTTTGTTTTGATTTAGCTTTACGTTGGGAAAAGATTAAATTGATTTAGAAAGCGCAGATTTCAAACGCTACTGATTGTTTCTTGTGATTTGGCCCTTCCGGTGGAAAAGGAAGGAATTGGCTTAGCAAGCGCAGATATTTAAGGCTACCGCTGCTGATTGATTGTTTTGATTTGGCCTTCCGGTGGATAAAGACAGAATTGGCTTAGGAAGTGCATATTTTTAAGGCTGCTGAATGTTTGTTGTGATTTGGCCTTCCGGTGGAAAAAGACGGATTGGCTTAGGAAGCACAGATTTTTAAGACTGCTGCTGATTGTTTGTTATGATTGATGATGAAAATTACTTAGAAAGCGCAGGTTTCAAAGGTTGCTGATTGTTTGCTGTGATTTGGCCTTCCGGTGGAAAAAGACGGAATTGGCTTAGGAAGCGCAGATTTTAAGGCTGGTACTGCTGATTGTTTGTTTTGATATGGCCTGCCAGTGAAAAAAGACGGATTGGCTTAGGAAGCGCGGATTTTTAAGACTGCTGCCGATTGTTTGTTATGATTTGGCCTTCTTGTGGGAAAAGATGAAAATGACTTAGAAAGCGCATATTTTGAAGGTTTCTGATTGTTTGTTGAGAACAAATAATATAAAAAAAATATTGTGGTATTTTTTTTTGCATAAAGTCGAATATCTTTTCTGGAGTAAAACAAAGGTTTGAGGTTTGTTTACATGAAATGTTTTGCATGAATCAAGAAATATTTTAAATCCATGGTAAAATGTCTTTATATTCAAAAAAAATTGAGAGGTGTTAAAATATATAAATTTGATAATTTTATATCAAGCTTTCAGCGGTCTAATACACACCACACTTATCAATTGCTATTTAAATAGTTGTCATAAAGATTTCTCTATCTTTCTACTGCATACGAGCCCATGTACAACCTCGAAGTTTTTTCACGTTTTTTTTGCATAATTAAGTACAGAAAAAAAACATTTGAGTTTTTATGCATCAAAAATTCAATAAGCAATTAGGCCGGAACAAATTTCCAATCCTTCTTTTGTCACTCGGAGTTGGAACATCGCGAGGGGGGGGGGGGGGGACAATAAAAAATAATGCGAAAAACAAATAAATTGGAATAAATTGCACGAAAGCTTGTATGCAACCAAATTGCATGCTATACTATTGCATAAAACTTATAAATCATGTATTTTTATTATCGAAAAATTCATAAAAATCATGAAAACAAAATGTGAATTAAATTCCATCTTCCAAAATTTGATTCTTAGTCTTGTAATCTTTCGGATATTTGAATTTTTATTTGAAATTTACCTAAAATATTTCAAACTTTATTTATTCCCCCCTTCGGGATTTTGGAAATTTCGAAGGGGGGGTGACAAAAGAAGAAATTGATAATTGTTCCAGCCTTATGAAAAGTTACAAAAAAAAAATAGCTCGCATCAAATTGCTTAGTTGAAGACAATAAAGTTATCTTCGTTGACGATTTTTTTCTCAACGGATTCATAGTCCATGCAGTGAAGTGTTACCTATTTTATGCTTTTAACCGAAAAAAACAAAGGTGGAATCTCACCTTATTTCAATAGCACCCTGAATTTATCACATCACTCTTAGTCTTTTAACAGATTCCATCAGAATCTTTTTTTTTATTCCTGTGTAATGAAGCAGCTCACTGATATCTCAGAATCGCACTACTTCCACCGACAGCCAGTCGTAGTGATCCCTGAGACACATTCCATGGATGGGTGGTGGGTCGGGTTATAAATATGGAAAAGTTTACCTTTTGATCTGGTCCGCCGAAGCACTCAAGTAGTAGTTCCCGGAAAAACACTATTCCGAGTGAATAAGTGAATGAATGCGGGTAACCAGTAGCTGTTCCGCAAAAAATAGCAAATGGTCAACGGATACAGGACAGAAATGGGGATGTTAGTTCATTATAAGTTAAATTGAAAAACATTTGTATCAACTGAATGTACTGAATGATAAAATTAAATCAACTGGATAAAAAAATTACAAATCTCTTCCCTTTAAATCAACAGGATAAAACCGAACAAAAAGATAAAGCTTCATACATGCAGAATGTAAAACTTCGATTCACAAAAAAATAAGTAAACTTAACCGCCACATTTCATTACGCTCTGATTCAGATTCAATTCTACTCAAATTTGTTGTTGAAATGAAATTTGGAGAGTTAAAAAAATTGCCGGGGAGAAATTTATAGAAACCTTTTAACAAGTTAAAGTTTCCCATTTTAATTTCCCGCCTTTTTGAATTTATAATTGATTCAATTAACATCGGCAGATATCTTTTGATGTGGTAATTCTGCCGCTAATGCGTCATGCTTCTAGAATTGAATTAATTGTAACCGGCACTTTAACTCCAATCCAGATTCCAACGAAACGGATCTCGTACAGCTAGAGTACGCATCTAGGTTCCACTCAGACTTTAACAAACATTGATGAAAACCGCAGAGTTTCTCATTAAAGCGAATGTGGCCAAATCGAAATGCCAATCTTTGCCGGGAAGCAACCAACCAAACACTCAAACATTTGGTGTCAAACGGAAACCGGCTTTGGCACCTCAAGCCGCGAGACGCCCGCCTCGAAACTTCCAATGAACTTTACGCCTCCCCGCCACGCTGACTATTGAAGCGTGTTTGCGTACCTTCGTATGTGTGTGCGTGTGTGTGTGTCTGTGCCACGCGTATCTGTATGTGTGCTGATTTTGTCTCCACCACCAGCGGGTTTGGATGGCTGTTTTCTCGAATGTCGGGAACCCGGATAAGTCCATTCCGAGGAAAACAGTGGTGCTGATCTGTTTTCCGAAAGTGGATGATTAATTTAAGCCACCGCTGACTACTGACTGGATGCTGCAAGCCAGAAAGTTCAGAAATTTCCCTTGAAATGCTTAGGATTGAGAGAACTTAAGAACAAGAAAAAATCACGCTCCAGATAAATATCTTCATAACAAATTGGATTTAAAGTTGTATCCTAAAAAATTGAGAACCGTTTCCCTTAAGGACCTTTTCCAAACCTTTGAATGAACATCAAAAGTTGGAAAAAAGTTGGATCCCAAGCGATGGAAAGAAAACTTAAAATTTTCAATACAACTAGATGCAGGCAGCCTGCTATCTAATGCCGTATTTGTTTTTACCCTGGTGGCACACTAGTTGTGCACTAAGTGCTGTCAAAGTGCTGTATAGGAAGAATGAAACATGATAAATCTCACTCGTTCCAAGTCAAAATTATTTATTAGCTTACCAAAAGGTCACATGCTAAATTTCAGGAAGATCTGACGATAGTGAGGGGTTGCTTGAGTCTCAAACGTGAATAAAATTTTAAGGTTTTCTGCCCGGAAGGAACGAAAAATACTGGTTTTTCATCAACAACTTCTTTCATCATTAGCTGATTGTTTTTTTATGGTTGATTTTCTTAAAGCCTTCACCCGAAGACTCTAACTTTTTGGAAACGCTATAACAAAAACAATTGCCTAGGTCACATCAAGTATAGATTCATCTCAATAAATTATCTCATCTTAATAAATACAAATTTTGCTCCATTTGAAAAATAGAAAAAATATTACGCAATACGAAATAAATTATCCCTCCTAAATTATGTATGTACGTAAATCTTTTCAACAGATTTAAAATCTCCTCGGTTTATCCATCCCAGAAACGTCAAATCACGTGACTACATTGGACATAAAGTCAATTTTATTATCTCCATGTATTACAAATGACCATAAGTTTTCGAAAATTTTCAAGTTCACCGTCTTCCTTAGAAAAATTTGATAGACAAATTAAAAAGAAACTGCAGAATGGAATTGTTGAAAAAAAGTAACGTTCACAAGCTTTTGACCTTTGAAAGATTTTTTAACTTTTAGTTATAGGTGCCTATCATTAATAATATTGATTTTCCAAAGTACGGACCTCAACCTCAGCTCAATCCAACTCATTTCAAATTTTCCAATATTTCGATCTGACAAGTGTATTGGGAAAGTCTTCTTTTAACAGAATGAATACGAATTGGCTTGTTTTATAATCATTTTAACTTTTTTAAGTGAAAATATTGCTTAAAAAAGTCATCTTGTGAGAGATTTATCAGTACCAAACCGATTTTAGATCTAGTTAAATTCTACTACCCAACTGTAAATTCTGTCTAGTTCTTCATTATTGATGTACATACATACAAAGCACGTTGCCAATTAAAATATATTTGTATTTGGTTTAATTTTCATAAAAACAACCTTTTCTGTTAAAGTTTAGCAAAAATTAACAAATTGGAAAAAAATACAGAGCAAACTTTCGATATTTTACATAATTTACAAAAGTTATTAAACTTTGATGGATGTACGAAGTGTTGAAACAGAATTCAAGTTCCAAACGCTTGAAGTTGTTGTTAAAGTATATATATTTTACGATTTTTCTACGAGTTCCTATCTTTCTGAGGCTATCCAAAGTCCTCAATATTAAAGCTAGAGTCCGCTTGAATGCTGTTGATACCAATAATATGTAGACTTCAAAACCCAACCGGAAAACATTGAAAAATTGTGATGGAATTTACAGCTTAATACCGTACAATTTTGATAATTTATAATAGTTATTGTTATTGTTTTTTTTTTATTCAGTGGCTGTTGCCTTTTGGGGCGCCATAGTCTAGGACAGATGAGCGAAAACGGAGAGCTGTTTGTAGAATTTTGTGGCAACAACAACATAATGATCGGTGGATCGCTCTTCCCCCATCGACCAGCACATAAGGTCACTTGGGTATCCCGAGATGGCCGAACAGAAAATCAAATTGACCACATCTGCATCAGTCGAAAATGGAGAAGGAGCCTTCTTGATGTCCGCATCTGACCATCACCTCGTCCTTGGCGAGATACGGCTGAGAGTTGCGCGTGTCCAACGGCGCGAGGAGAAAGTCGGGTGTCGATACGACGTCCGCCGGTTGGAGAATCCAGAGGTGAAAAGGGCATACGTTGAACAGCTAGAATCCCGAGCCTCGGAGCTGCCGACAGACGGAACAGTCGAAGAACAGTGGTGTGGAATCAAGAATGCCTTTATCACGACAAGCCATGGTACTCTCGGTAAAGTTTGTGGAAGACGAAGTGAATGGATGTCGGATGAAACCTGGAGGATGATCGATGATCGGAGAAAGGCGAAAGTCGAAATTGAGCAGGCATGTACCGGGTCAGCCAAAGCAGCCGCCCGCTTACGATATGCGGAGCTGGAAAAGGCAGTTAAACGAGCTTGTAGACGAGACAAGAGAGCCTGGACAAACTCCCTAGCCGAAGAGGGAGAAAGAGCCGCCGCCATTTGAGATATCCGATTATTATATGATATTTCTCGCCACCTTAGTGGTGCAAGGACTAATGCAAGAATGCCGCTGAAAAACCGAGCAGGTCAGCTGCTGACAGATCGAACAGATCAGCTCAAGCGTTGGACTGAGCATTTTGATCAACTTTTCCGAGTTACAAATAGCAATGGCCAACGGAACCCGCAGCTCGAGGCGCCCACAGTAAGTCGCATTAATGGCGTCAACTCGGAAGCGCCCTCGCTGGCTGAAATAGAAGCGGCAATCAAAGACATGAAGTCCAACAAAGCGCCTGGAATCGATTGCATTCCTGCTGAAATGCTCAAAGCCGACCCTGCCTTGTCAGCACAAATGTTGCACCGTCTTTTCGCTGACATTTGGGATACTGCAACATTCCCGGCCGACTGGATGCAGGGTATCCTCGTAAAGTTCCCAAAGAAAGGAGACCTCACAGAGTGCGGTAACTGGCGTGGCATAACTTTGATCTGTACAACCCTCAAAGTACTCTGCAAAGTGATCCTGAACAGGATCCAGGAGAAAATCGACGCTACACTCCGACGGCAACAAGCTGGATTCCTATCCGGACGATCATGTGTGGACCACATCACAACGCTACGATTAATACTGGAACAAATCAACGAATTCCAGAACTCTCTTTTGTTGGTGTTCGTTGTTTCGAAAAAGCATTTGACCGACCGAACCACGAAAACATCTGGGCTGCTCTTAGACGACGAGGGGTCTAGTCCATCTCATCGAAGCACAGTACGAGACATTTTCGTGCAAGGTCTTGCACGACGATTTATTGTCCGAACCAATCCCGGTAACTGCTGGAGTGAGACAAGGATGTATTTTGTCACCGCTGCTTTTTCTCATCGTAATGGATGAGATCTTGACTGGATCGATTGACTGTAGACCAAACCGAGGATTGCCGTGGAATCCTTCAACAATGGGGCAACTGAACGACCTTGACCTGGCAGACGATATTGTTTTGCTCGCCCAAACACAACAAGATATGCAGAGCAAACTCGACGACCTCACCGAAAGCTCCAAGGCAGCAGGTCTCAAAATCAATGTCGGAAAGACCTAGTCGATGGAAATCAATACAGAAAATCGTTCCAATTTCGTGGTAGCTGGACAACAGGTTGAGACAGTGGAGTGCTTCCAGTATCTTGGTAGCCAGATTACGCCTGATGGTGGTACCAAGAAGGACATTGAAACCCGGATCAGAAAAGCCCGATTTGCGTTTGCGAGTCTCCGAAACATCTGGCGATCACGCAAGATCTCTCTACGAACTAAGATCCGAATCTTCAACTCAAACGTCAAATCCGTATTGCTGTACGGGTGTGAAACTTGGTGCACATATGCGGTGACGACGCGAAAACTGCAAGTTTTTGTGAATCGCTGCCTGCGGAACATCATCCGCGCTTGGTGGCCTGGCAACTGGATCTCAAACGTTGAACTTCATCGCCGGTGTCATCAAAAGGCGCTAGAAATCGAGATTCAGGAACGTAAGTGGAGATGGATTGGGCACACGCTGCGAAGAGATGAAAACGAGATTTGCAGAGAGGCGCTTGACTGGAATCCAGATGGGCATCGAAGAAGAGGCAGGCCCAGAAGCTCGTGGCAGCGAAGTCTAGCCGCTGAAATCCGCACAGTTGACGCTGGCTCCGGATCGCCAGCAGTGGAGATCTTTTATCTCAGCCCTATGCGCCGGTCAATCGGCGCTGGACCCTTAGGTAGGTAGGTAGGTGTTGCCTTTTGTGTAAAATTGTATGATATTGGGTAAACAACGCCAAACGATTTTTCATGTTTCAAATTATATTTGGTGATTTTTTTCAGATTTTTGTAATTACATTCGCATGCTTTTACGTTCGAAAGAAAATTGCAAATGCTGTAAAATTATATGGAAAATGACAAAACACAAAAGTTTGAAAGCGTGTTTCCTCGAAATAAGTTTTTATACAGTTCCATCCTTTGACTTATATCTATTCAATGAGATTTTCCGATCTTTGTTTTGAATTTAGTTAGTTTAGATTCAGACATATTTATCCAAATGATACATATATCCATGCAGACCAAACCAAACGTTCAATTCTTAGAACATGGTTTTCCCAAAAAGAGCTTCACGGGTCACACGTATCTGCTTTTTTTGAACTTTGAAATATAATATGAATGCTGCTGATTTCCTTCAAAAATATATTTGATTCAATTTTCTTTCAGTTTACTTTTGCATTTTTTTACAAACACTTAATTCTTTTTTAACGAATTGTAAAACTAAACTGAATTTCAATTTTGTTTTGATTATGTTGTAGCCATAATTGGATCAATAATGAGGCAAAAGAGTCACAAAAAGACATGTGGCAATACCGATCATTTCTCCGTTTTAAATTATCAAATTTTGGATCTTGAGAGCATATCTGTACACTGAAAATGAATTGAAAAACACGGGGAAATAATAATTGATTGATTTTACATTATTTTGGCTCTCATGTATCTCTTTGATCAAAAAAGGAAGATATGATTTAAAAGAGTTTTAAAAGTAAACTGTTTGTCTTCCATGAAACTATTTTCTGACTTTAACCTTCAATCAAATAAACTTGATTTTTTTATAAAGTACAAAAAGAATTCAAATGATTTCATGTGGAAATGTTATAATTTTTTCAACTTTGAGAGTTGTTTTAGAGATATCCAAATTTATTTTTCTCCGTTTCTCCGTATCTTATTTTGATTATAGCCAAAATTTAAGGGCGGGAGCTGCAAAATTTTGGGTTTCGAAAAAGCCCGATAAAGTCATGGGTAACTCTAGTGTAAATGGATTCACTATATACGATTCGAAAAGTCTTGCTATACGACACCACAGTTTGTACGGGACCATAAAAAATCGACAGCAAAATTTCTGTACTTTTTTTTCCCGGGATTTTCATCCAAAAGATTTTTGTACGACTTTCAGTGGATTCTCACAAGAAAAAAAGGCAACCATAAATTTTGACGATTTATTATAAACCTTTAGAATGAGTTCCAAATCTTTGATTCCAATCAGGTGTCAGACATTGTCTAAATTTTAGGAACGTGGCATATACAATTTGACCATTCATACTGACATAATAGCCTAAGCAGAAAGTATACTTCAAACCCAAAAAAAAAATTATTTTGGATAAAGGCCCGCAAATCTTACGTAACGCAATAAAATAATGATATTTGAATGATCCCAAATTTTATTCCCTGAGTCCGAAGTATCGTTTTTTAAAATTTTGTCAAAATTATCGTGTTATGCGAATTTGAGTTAAATTTACAAAAAGAAAACTGCTTTATCTTTTTTTCTCAGAAGTCAAAATTGCTTGCAGTCATCGGGAAAGTTGATCATTGAGTAACCTTTGTTTAAAATTTTTGAACTTACGTATTGCCAAAAAAAGTAAACATATTTAATGAATTTTTAACTATTTTCAAAAGTTATCTCGAAAACGAAAGCTGATAGAAAAATTGCATGTTTGGAATCAGTGCCCTGAATTAATTCAAAATAAGTCCTTAAATTCTTTGAGCTTCGGAAAACGTTAATTTGGATTCCTTGTAATTTCGAAACTTCCATTGAACTTGACAATTCCAAGATAGAAATAGAAATCAGTTTTTAACATTCAAGATTGCCTTCATGTCTGAATATTATTTATTGATAATAAAATTTGACCTTTTTAATCAGCAAACAAGTTCCAAAAAGTCTTGATCTGCATTTGTAATTGGTAAGCAATTCTAAAAAAAATTTATTTATTTATTGTCTTCGAGAACAAATGTTTCGCACAGACTAATTATAATGATAGTTGCCCTAATCTATTTTTGTACACCTGTTTTGAGATTCCAAAATCGAAGATGCTAGCACATTGATTGAAGTAGCGGTTGCACGTGTCCAAAGGGTTGTAGAAACCATAAGTAGTCCGATGACCGGGAATCCAGAGGAACTGCTGATGCCGGAGTGACCGTGTAGGGGCGGACAAACTAACATTTTGTACACTCAGAAGAAATCTTATTATAAATTTCATGAGATACATCTTATGAACCACTTTTTTGCGTCCAAACTAATTTTTCATAAGAGTCTTATGAAATTCTTTCAATTTTCATACGATGTTCTTATGAAAAATAGAAGAAACGGCATTGTGAAAAATGATGAACACATTCATTCATAGCATCAGTTTTTTTTTCATCATCTAACAGTACGAAGCAATCGCCAGTTCATAGTTATTATAGTTTTCCTTCAATGTTAAATGTTATTGTTATCTCCGGAATGGTAAGTTCGATTTGATGTTTTTGGTGTGAACGTTGAATATATTAGTTAACTAAAATACATTATTTGTTTACTTTTCAGCAAGCTGATCGGCAAAAAACGAAAGGTCGAAGATTATGATGTGGCAAAAAAAAACTTTGATGGAGCCGTCTGTTGATGCGCTGGTGATGGTGACCATGAAGGATTTAATTTTAAACAAATTTGGCAAACAATAAAGTGAATGTTTTCAGCATGAAATATCGAGAATTTTTCTTATTAGAAAGTGATTTACTGTTTCCATAAGAATCTCTTATGAAAAGCAACAACCTTTCATTGAAGTAGGCGTTCATCTTCAGAATTCATTCGCGTCATAAGACAATCTTATAAATTTCATTAATTTTTCTTATGGCGCCACTTCATAAGAGAATCTTATGGCATACATAATAGTATTTTTCTGAGTGTAGGAGTTCGCTATTGTCGATGTTCCCGCTCAATATGTCGAATGTGAACAAACACTGTAAAAATTTTCTTCTCCGGGCAAGCGTATCCAAATGTATAAGGTTGCAGCGATGTTCGTATGGAGTAGTGATATCAGGATTCCATCTAAGTTTCCGAAGAGCGAAGCGGATAAAGGCTCGTTGACCACCTTCAATGGATTGACTTAGTGTCGATTGGTACGGGGCCCAAACAGGAGCTGCGTACTCCAGAATGCTTCTGACAATCGAGCAATACAGCGTTTTGTGGGTGTATACATCGTTGAAATGAGTTGTATTTCGACGAAGGAAACCAAGCATTGCATAAGCCTTTGCAGTTATGGTAGTAATGTGCGTGTGGAATCTCAACCGACTATCAAATGTAACTCCCAGGTCCTTGATTGTTTCAATCCTTTGGAGGGAATGGTTGCTCATAGAGTATTCATAACGAAGTAAGTTGCGTGATCTTGAAAAACTCACTATTTTACATTTTTCAACATTCACCAGCATACCGTTTGTCATGCACCATCTCGTAACAGCGTTCAGATCATTCTGTAGTAAAATATAGTCTAGCGGTGACGTAATTGACCGAAAAAGTTTCAAATCATCTGCGTAGAATAGTTTGTATGAAGTCATTCGATCGCACAAATCGTTCACGAAAAGAATAAATAGTAACGGTCCAAGATGACTGCCTTGTGGTACACCAGACGGTATTTCGAAATTCGAAGAGCAGTAGGAGTTCACTCTGACATAAGCTGTGCGGGAGTTCAAGTACGACGCAAACCAAGTTGTAATCCATTCAGGTAGTCCCAAGCGTCGGAGTTTCTCTATAAGTAACCTATGAGGCACTCGATCAAAGGCTTTAGAGAAATCAATGTATACAACATCTACCTGCTGACGTTTCTCGAGTTTTGGCATCAAAAAATTAGTAAATGTCATCAGGTTCGAGGTAGTTGATTTTTTTTCATGAAACCGTGCTGGGCGTCACTAATTAATTGTTTCACGGACGGGTAAACAGCATCGTATACTAAGGTCTCGAACACTTTCGCCAAACAGTTAAGAATAGAAATAGGACGATAATTTTCGACACTATGAGTGCTTCCGTTCTTATAAACCGGCGTAATCGACGCCGTTTTCCACACTTGTGGAAACATTCCAGAGGACAGAGACAAGTTAAAAATTTTTGTAAGAGGAATCGCTATGGCGGCTGCGCAGTTTTTTACAAACAACGGAGGCAGATTGTCAGGTCCAGGTCCTTTTGAAGCGTTCACTGCGATCAATGCATCATAGACTTCAGTGACAGATAGTCTAAGACTAGGAATATTTACGTTATATGACGGTGAAAATGCAGAGGGTACATCCGAGGGTAATTCGTTTTCATTTTGGAAGACTGATTGGAAAAAGTCGGCGAACAGATTAGCACAATCCTCAAATGATTCCGCAGTTCTGCCAGAGTAAGCAACATCAGCTGGGATCCTACTCGAATTTTTTCGGCCTCGAAAAAACGACCAAAAAACGGCGGGATTGGATTTCAATTCGTTTTGAGTGCGACTTATATACTCACAAAAATGGAATTCCTGGGCACGCTCGTATTCCTTTTCCACGTCCAAAAGGATGGATTTATGCACGCTAGATTTCGTATGGAAGAAACGTTTACGTGCTTTCCGTAGGCGGTTACGTAGAAGTCTAAGATTCGCATTCCACCAGGGCTTCCTGTTCGTTGAGTTCGGTTTTAACGTTCTTCTGGCAACCATAACGTCCAAGGTAGCATATATACTGTCGTAGAAAAGGGAAATAGAATCGTCGATATTCGAACAAGTTTGCAGTGTCGTCCAGTCTATTGTTTCTAGAGCAGTGGTTAAAGCATCGAAATCACAATGACGGAAGTCATATTGTTGTGGTTCAACATATTCCGATGAGCTGAATGCATAGCCATTGTCAAATTTTAAAATAAACGGTGTCGCCGTTTAACGGTCGCCATTTGAAATGAAAGCTGCTGCTATTATACGGGAAACCTTTTCCATTTTTTAAACGTTTTTTGGGACTTTCTGATAAGATGTAAACAGTTTCCATGATAGACTCCGGTGTTATTTTCTTATCTCTGAAATCGTTTGCAAAATGTAAACTTGAAGATCTGCCCGCATTGTAGAGGTTTTCAACAATACCACATAAAAATATATGTAGACTAACACATTTTGATGAGATTGGCTTGTGGATCAACTTCGTTCGTCCGTCAAATCCCGCAAATAAATATTGTTATGTTAGTTTGGCCCTGATGAAAAGCAATTATTCAAATGTTAGCCCAGTCGCTCGCGGATGCAACTTGTCAAAGTCAATCTAATTGATATTTATGTTGGAAGAAATTGACATCACACCCAATCAATAAGCAGCGGCGTCAAAGCACACAAACGCGCATTATTCAGCGGATTCCTCTAGGCAGCTGGATTCACCCGAATAAATTGTGCCCCAGTAGTTAATGACAATTTGTCACTACTCAAATACCCTGACAGATGTGATGTACTTAGCGGAGGCCACACAGCGATAATAATAATTTCCATTCTATCATCCGTCTATTTTTTTTAATACAGAAACTGTTTTCTAGCTACAAGCCAGAAAATATTGCAGTGATGTTGTTTAAACTACGTTCATACATATGTGTTTGAAAACAGTTTATAGTTTATCTAATTTGCTACAATAATTGCGGAGCCGCCGTTCCTGGATGGTGTAAACAAATATTTTCACCCAGTGCGTCGTCATCGGCTCGTTACCCATAGCTAACTAAACTCTTGTCGGTTTACCGGAACATAAAATGAGGGTCAGCCAGGACATAAATTACGTTAATCCTGTGGCCGCGCCATTGTCATTATGGCGTTGATCCTAATTTAAATTCATTACATGATGTGAACAGTTTTTTCACCTCATAAATTTTTCAATCCAAAATAACTATCGGCTTAATTTTGAAAACCAGATGGGGGTTGGAAGTTTATTTACGATTGACATTTTTTTCTACGAAGCTTCATAATGGGTTGCTGAAAAAATGATGAACCGCGTAGCTCTGGAGAGTAAACATAAAGGGAAAATTTACTATCCACAAATTGATAGAATGAAAAGGACTGGTTCACCATAATCAAATCACACTTGGTTCGTGGCATAGTTAAACCTTTTATTGGATTGATTGTAATTGCATTGCTTATATGAATTGGAAATGAAGTTAGAAGAATAATGGCAGCACATTTCGAATAATACAATTGATTTTTAGATTGGATGAATATTTTTCAATTCAACGGTACTAAAGCAGTACTGAAGCTTAGTTCAGTTAGAAATGGGACATTTACGAATGCGTGTATCTAAAAAAACATTCGATTGATCCAAACACTTTCTACAACGGTTTTACCAGCAGTCGATTTGATAATGATGGATTTTGAAGAAAACTGTGCATTTTTTTTCTCCTGCATCGTAAATATCTCGCAAACGCGTTAATTTCAAAATCCGAAAAAAATAGGTTGGATAGTACTTTTTACAGGTTACAATTTTGTATGTTCGATAACTAGGAAAATAGCTATAAGTAAATGATAGTGTCCCATTTCTAAATGAACTATGCTTTACTGACAAGATTTGCTGTTATTACTGTTATCTAACACAGATAAAAAATAATATTTTTAAGTCATGAACATTTTTTATAAACCTTATGATTTTAGAACTCATAAATGCTCATAAGGTTTATTTATTTGAAAAAATGTTATCCATTATCCATTATCCAAGTTATCCATTTTCTGACGTAAGCGCAGAATACATGATTTTGGGTTATCAAAATTTACTAATGATACTAATAAATTATCTAACTAAGTCATTGGATGATCTATCACCCTTACAGCTTTTGGTGTATAAACCGACTTTATTTCAAATCAGTTTAATGTAAAATATTAAAAATTTGTCAATTTTGATCGTTTAAAAGTAGCGTTTTCAGGTGTATGTACTTCTAGTTATAAATCCTTCTTTTGTCAGTTAGGTTGGAACATCACGCAGGGGGAACGGAACAATCATAAATAATCCAAAAAATTAATAAATTTGAATAAATTGTACAAAATCTTGCATGCAACAGAGTTTCATTCTATTTTCAATGCAAGAAATCGAATAATCGGATAAATTTTTATCAAAAATTTAGAAGAATCAGAAATTCAAATGGTGATAGAATTCCAGTCATCCACAGTTTGGTTTTTGCTCAAGAAATTTGTTGAATTTTCAATAAATTCAATGATAAACTTCAAGCTTTATTTATTCCTATCTTCGGGTTTTTCGAAAAAAATAAAGGGGAAGTGGGCGACAAAAGATGAAATTGGATGTTTGTTTCGGTATGATTTAAAAAAGTGAATATATCAGATATTTTCGAATTATTTGTGTAGTCTTTATTTTAGAAATGAGTTTATTTTTTGAAGCATTACCTCAGTTTATATAATTTTGAATTAAAACAGTTAAACATTGATGAATCATAAGTTAGATTTTTTTTTATTGAGAATCAATAACCAGCAACCTCCGGCTTTTAATGCCTAATCTATTTCTTACTCAGCTTGAACAAAAACAGAGATTTAGTATACAGTACTGGAAATAAAGAAAAAACTAAACAAAAGTGTACTGCGCAGTCATTTGGACTTTTATACAAATTTAACTAGATAATATTGGTATTGTTTTCATCTGAATTTATTAAATTAGAATACAAATTTGGGTTCATTCTTTATATGTTTCATTGCAATCTATGCTTACTTCAATTATCCGCCGTTTAGACCATCAAAAATTGCTTTCACAAACTTTCTTAGTCGATCATTTTTTATAGTTCAACCCTCTTTGTGGTCATGATAGTTTACTGACAACCCATTAATGTAGTTTATGTGGTTCCGGAAGTGCTTGGGAGAATAGGGTGACCAGTGGTCACTGACCACCCAAACAACCATTTGGTGGGTATTTCGAATTTGCAACACAAATATACGTGCGAATGCCAGCTTAAAAAATAAGAATGTAATTTAGGCATACAGGTGTATAACAACAGTAACTTCAGTTTTCGGAGGCTTCCTGATCCTTTTCGGAAATTTCCAGTGAATTTTTAATTTCATCGACAGGTACGATATTGGATACAACATCGGCTTGGATTTCGGGTAGAAATGTTTCGCCGCCGCCCTCAATGTGAACAGTCTGGGAAGAACTTTTATTACCAGCAGGTACCTTAGGTACCTTAGGTACCGTAAACTGGGGGAACTTTGATCACTTTTTTCATTCATTTTTGAATATTTTGGTAGGGGTTGCTTTTTCGTAATATTTAAAATTTTTAAAACCCTTACTGAGGTGAGAAGTATCAAACATGATCATTGATTGTAGTTAATTCAAAAGATAATCAAAGGTAATAATTGAATGTTTGTTACAAAACCAGATTTCGAGTTTCGGGGTGACTTTGATCACTGTGGTTTTTAAGTACCGCAACATCTTCAAAAATTTTATTATGGTGCCAATAAGCACACAAAGCATAAGCATTAATAACAGTAATTTCTTTTAGGACTGTACTGAGTTTTTCAACGTTTTTTTTTTCAAAAACATTTAAAGTCAAAAAATGGACCATGTTGCTGCATACATCTAGGGGTAAAATTATAAACATTTCTCAATTTTGTTTGGGCCTTAAAAACAAATAAAATTTTACCTTCATGCAATTCCCTAGGTCCTCGCACTGTTCCCATGTATTTTTTTTTCTTCAAATTGAACCATTTGATAGGGTTTTAGCCATTTTTACTATACGGGGTTTCTCATAGAAACACACCGTTTTTTTCCAATATAAAAGCATTATCACCAAATGACCTTAAAAATAACACTCAAACTAAACCTAAACAAAGAAAAAAGTTGAACTTTCACATTAAACAACCCATTTGCTCTTAAATGCTTGAATTTGATCAGGAGAGATGTTTGTTTGTGAGCCTTCGAAAAACCAGATATTTTAAGATTTTAAAATTACATTATTAGGAATATCAAAAATCTTCTAATAAAAACCAAACTTAGCTTATCCGTAACTAAATTTATAGGCTTTCAAACGTAGTAAACAGTTTTCAGATATTTTAACTTTTTGCTTAGTTAATGATGATTATCTGCAAAAATTTCATGTTGATCAAAGTTACCCCGGTGATCAAAGTACCCCCAGTTTACGGTACCTTACTTTTGTATCGCTGAGCTAAAAGACTGTAGGCACCACTCTTCCGACATTTTATATTTTTTCTTTTTATAATATAATCTCTCATTTTAGCAATCTTGTTTGATAGAAAAATGTACTTTTTGCTGAGATCTAACACCTTGTTGCTATGGTAATATAAATTGTATTTCATGTTTGTTTGAGTGTAATCTCGCAATTCTCGCACAGCTCATTGGTGGTGGTAGGACAGCTTAAAAACATCGCAAATGTCAAACTCAGATCCATCCGAAAGTGATCTAAAAAGACTTTCGGATGGATAATAAGCTCTGTTCACTGCTCGAATAGAAGCTTTCGTACACTTGAATTAATACTTACACAAAATGAAATTGTATTAAATGTATGTGAACAGGGAACGTTTGTATTATATTCGTATCTATCATTCTCCACTTTGTACACAACACAGCTTATACTACAGTCCAAACCAATCCGTCGCCGTGTAAACACCCCGAGCAATAAACCCCCAATCTAAGTCGAAATAAAGTAGTTTCAATTTAAGTGAAACTTGTTTGAGTTTTTAAGTAAATCGCGAGTTCTAAATTCGGTCCGAAATAGTGTTCCGGTGCCTAAACATTTGGTCCTTCGAGCCGGATGACCGTCCGGAAAAGTGGTTCCGGAACATAATTGGACTTTAAGTTAAATGAAGACCGCCGATCGCTCAGGAAGCCAAAGTGTGAACCATTTTGTGCTCACCAAATCGCCATCGCACTGCTTGAGCTTGAGCTTTGAGCTTAGATAAACCGTACATTTCAGTAGTTGCTACTCCGTGATTGACAAGAACCATCAAAATTGCACATAGATCCAAATAAATGGGGCTTGGGATTAGCTTACCATTTTCTGTGTGCACGTTTCGAAGGTTCCTTTTCTTATATGGTCAATAACAGCGCCGGCCACGTCCTTACGGTTCATCGGGGAAGGGAAGGATTGTTAGTTCGACTTCCGTTGCTACTAGAGACCGAATACACCTCTAAATCTCCACGGTCGTCACAGGAAGGGTGGTTTGTTAGTGGGGAAGATAAATAAGATCTGGATTCCCTTTGGGAAGGGATGTGATCAAAGCAAAGTTAAAAATCGTCGCGTCGCACACTATCGAGTACATCGCGTTTTTATATGTCCTAACTAACAATGTACTTAGCACCGGGGTAACAAACCGAATTTAACAGTGCGCTTAAGACGAGAAGAGCAAAGCGTCCTAACGTGGCACTTTCATTCACGTACAATGCACTTGGTAACGATGCAACTCACCGAATTTTATCACGCGTTTAAAGTTTAAAACGAGAAAAAGAGCAAGAATGACTTAACGAGCAAAAAAAACGACGACCGAACCAACCGATCACGTCAATTTTTCCCACACAAACCTCACCAAATCGCCATCGCACTGCTGGACTAAAAGTGATTGTTATTGAGAACAATTAAAGTGTTTTTGGGACGCTAACAACGCTTGGCTTGGATGCAATTAAGTGCATCAGTGGACAAAATATCAGCCATTGCGATTTTGAACAAAAAGTGCTAACGGAGAAGTGAAACCGATACTTGAAGATAACTGGTCAGCAAGCGGCATAGACACAGCAGAAAACAGCTGATTTCCAGCAACCAGCCATCGACGCAGCATTCGGAGAGGCAGTTAATCAAACAGCAGGAAGTATTTACTGACTTGGTGCATGAGGCCAAAGAAAACGCGAATCAATAAAGATTTTAAGTGTGAATTGGTCTTTTAGTTGCATGAATTGTGTGCCCTGTCCGTTAACTACAAATTGGTCTTGGTATTCTTTTGGCATTTTACTTTGCAATTTTTCACTGGTTGTGCCCACTCGCTGCTGTCAATATTGGGTTGCTAGTCTCGGTAATTCGCGTCGCGATCGGATGGAACGTTGAGTTGATCAAATTAAGTGCAAATACCCTAAGTCAGAAGCACATAAGGTGCAAGTCAGCAGCACAGAAGGTGCAAGTCAGATATTTTGGTCAGAATTAATCAGTACTGGACGGATTGGGTCCAAGGTGTTGGACTTTGTCGGAAAATCACAAGTTTGTTTAAGAATTTAAGATTGTGTCAGAATTGGAAACTGAGTCTAAGTCTGAGTTTGAAACTTATCAGAATTAAGTCTGAATCAGAAATTAAGTTTGTGTCGGAAGAATTAAGTCTGAGTTTGTCAGAAAATACAAGTTTCTTTAAGAGATTAAGTTGTAGTCAGGAAACTTGTCAGAATTAAGTCTGAATTAGTTTGTGTCGGAATTCTTAAGTGAATATTGTCGGAAATCTTGTCTGAAACTTATCAGAATTGAGTCTGAGTCTCAAAATAACCTTACGTCAGAATTCTTGCCTGAATATTGTCAGAAACCTTGTCTGAAATATGGTTAGAAATTAAGTCTGAAGAAATCTTATCAGAAATCGAGTCTGAATTCAAATCGTTTCAAAAACATTGTCAGATATTAAGCTTGTGTCAGAAACAACGTGTCAGTTTAAGGACTTGTCTGAAAGTACAAGTCTTAATTCATCAAAATTTTGAAGCCTGTGTCAGATTACAAAAAGTGTTGCAATGTCGAGAAGTATGCTGAAGGCTTTGCAAAAACGTGAGCGGCAGTTATATGTGATTTTTGATGGTACTGATAGATTTATCCAAACCTATCACATCGGTAGTGATCGGTGCCAGTTAAGCTCAAGGTTGCAAGTGATTGATACAGTGTACAGCGAGTTTTTCGAAATTCGGAGCAAGATCGAAATGTTGCTGGATGAAGCGGCCGAGAAAGAGCAGAAAGATGCTGACAGCGAAGTCAAAGGGGAGATAGCAAAACAGCGCGAAGAAGAGAACGACAAAATTCTGCAGCAGTTTGATGACCGATTGGGATTGGGCCTGCTAAAAAGAATAAAGCCTGCTCTTTACTCTTACACAGATTTCCATAAGAATGACAGCTAATCGGAGTGAAATTGGAGTGAAGGCTATTTCTCTCTCTGTTTAACAAACGAGAAATCGTATACCGGGACTGCGAGCGCGCCCATCGCCCATACTTTGCAATTCGAGGTGACCTCCTTAGACTTCAAGGCGATAAGGATGCCTTAGGGGTAAACACAACCAGCAACCAGAGTCAGTCTGCGTCAGGAAATACGTCAAGAGTAAAGCTGCCCGAGATTCGTCTGCCGTCCTTCAGTGGAACAATCAGAGAATGGGTTACATTTAGAGATTCTTTTCGTTGTCTCATTCACGACAACGAGCATCTGACGAAAATGGACAAATTCACTTACCTCCGTTCCTCTCTGCAAGGTGATGCACTGAAGGAAATAAACAACATCGAGCTGTCAGAGGCGAACTACGACGTCGCCTGGAAAATGTTAGAAGTCCGCTACGAAAATAAAAAGCTAATTGTCAAGGCTCATCTCGACGCTCTCTTCGCCCTCGAACCGATTAAAAAAGAGAACTACGACGGTCTGAACTTCCTTATCAGCGAGTTTGAGAAAAACTTGATGATGTTGCAGAAAATTGGTGAGCCAACGGAGTCTTGGAGTACAATACTAGTCTACATGTTGTGCGCTAGACTAGATTCTGCAACATTGCGCCAATGGGAGACGCATTACGGGTCTAAGGAGGTCCCAACGTACGATGAGCTGCTACTGTTCTTGCAAGGTCACTGCTCAGTTCTCCAATCAATCACCTCTGCAAGAAGTCCACCATCCGAAGCACGTCAAACAAGATCAACAGTTTGCCATACAACCATCCGATCGGATTCACGATGCCCGTTTTGTACCGAAACATGGCACTCACCGTTTCACTGCCAGAGATTCCTTCGATTGAAGATATCAGAACGTGTCGAAGCCGCCAATCGAAGTCGAGTCTGTCGAAATTGTCTACAGCCTGGTCATTTTGCGACGAACTGCACTCGTAGCAGTTGTCGATTATGTCAACAAAGGCATCACACTATGTTGCATGCTACGCGATCCTCCGTTCCAAATCCGTCGAATCCGAGACTCAGTCAACAGTCAATAGCACAACCCTCTAATCAAGAAAGCACCCATATTTATCCACAGCAAGCCTATCAACAGCAAAGACAACAAACCATGCCAATAGTTACGGAAACACACACTCAACCACTAAATGCAACACACGATTCACCAAACACAACCACACAAATCAATTCACCTATGCCAAGCACAAGCCATAGCTACGTAGCACTACATGTTAAGCCTGCATCAAATACTCTGCTTCCTACCGCTCTTATCAATATCAAAGACCGCTACGGTAACGCTCTGGTAGCCAGAGCCCTGTTAGACAGTTGTTCGCAACATTGTCTAATGACAGAAGAGTTTTCGAGAAAGCTGAAGCTCGAAGAAACACCCACGTTTTTGTCAGTCCAGGGTATTGGGTCGTCTGAGTCAGTGTCAACGAAAACCATACGTTCTGAAGTCTGTTCACGTTCGCCAAAAATCTCGGGTTTCAGAGAAACCATGCAGTTCTTCGTTTTACCAAAACTTAAGCTACAAATACCCAAAACATCGTTTGATCCGTCACCCATGTCGTTTCCCGATTCCTCTTTGCTAGCTGATCCTTATTTCTACGAATCAAAGCAGGTCGATGTCATCATTGGTGCGGAATACTATTTGGGTCTGTTGACGAATGATCGAAGAAAGGTTACGAAGAATGGTCCCACACTCCATAACACAGTTTTTGGTTGGATTGTTTCAGGTCGAATAGACGATTCTCCGCAAAACGTGTCACACAATTTGGTTTGTTCCTTAAGAAAGTACAGAAGCAGCTCACGTGGTTCTAAGAGTTCGAAACATGCCGCGTGGAGATCTCGAAATGAATTGAAGCACCCACAGTCAGAGTTGAAGCGGAACGTTTTGTCAGATTACCTACCAAAGAATGAGTCAGATTTATGTCAGTTAAATGAGTCGAGAAACTCAACTATTTTTTTGAATAACTTGCGTTACAATTATTCAAAAATTTCACCAAGAGTTGGCTAAACAAAAGTGTCAGATTGAGTCAAATATTTTTTAAGTCAGATTAATGAATTCAAATTGAGTGATGATTGAACTAAACAGAAATTGAAACTTGAAGCTTAATCAATTCCACCTAACTCAAACCGTTTTTGAGTATGCAAAAATTCATCAAGCATTAAGAAGATTGCATGAAAGAATGAATACTTCCATGAATTAATGTTTCAGTTGAATTCGCATTTCACCCATATCGCTTTAAGTTCATTCATATCGATCAAAAAAGTCTAATCACTTGAACTATCAGCAGTTCAGCCACGCCGTTTTAAGTTCCCCGTGTTAAGAATAATGCGAACAATGCTGCTTGAGAGCGTGAAACTCTAATGAAATCTCGTTGATTAAGGTCCGCTAGAATGATAATCATTCCTAATCCCATCGTTGAAGTTTCCCCATAGTTCTTGAAGTAATTATCAAGAAACCTATCATCTCAAGAGTACTATAGTTAGAAGAATCAATATTTTTTGAACCTTAACAGTTTTAAACTATCCTGTCGGTTTAAAAACCAAAACGTATCGGTTAAAGGATCGATTCAGGACGATACATTCTGCAGAATTCCCATCAGACAAATCAACCTGACACTCTGTTCGATCCTCCTCATGATCAGTTTGAAAACCAATTCTCATCAAGCTTAATGCAATCATGTTTAAGTTCACCTCAACTGCAGAAGATAAGTTATCTGAAAATTTCTCCAGGAGAAATTTTGCTCCACTCCCAATCCTTATCCGTCCCAGCAAAGGGTTTGCCAAACCTATTAGATACGAGCTGCACCAAAGAAATATTATTGAAGGATGTCATCTTTTTCAAAAGAAAGTCGTCGCTTGTCGTAGGAGCATATGCGGAGGTCCAGGGCCTCCGCATCCAGGGAAGTCCCATGTATATTATCTATGTGTTTCCCAATACTTAGCACTTCCTTCACACAGATAACGTCGTCGATCACAGCACGGTTCGAGTTGGCCATCCAGCACGGTATAGGCAGCGCATTGCACCACTTGAGCCACAGGGCGTATCACCGGACAGACACGAAGGCGCGTTGGTCGGTTCCGTTCTGCTTCAAGGTGTACCTAGGCCATTCCATTCCGGGCGAACGTCGAATCAAGCAACCTTACAGACGAGCTGCGCTTCATCGATAGAATCCGTTTTGGCAAACCAGGCACATCCTCCTCTTTGAAGGCCACACACCGAATCAGTCACCACAAACTGCTGGTGCATCCTGCGCTCCATCGGATATACTTGGATCCGCAAATCGTAGCGATTAAGTCTACCAGGTCCATCATCAAATACCAGCAGTCGAGGCAAAGTAAGCAGCAGCATCAACATCAGCATATTCGATGCGAGTCAGTAACAATATCTGCAGCAGAAGAAAAGGGGTCAATATTGCTACGAAAGTTTACGAAAAATGATGTTGTTACTCACCTGTTTACCGTCGGTCACACACTACTGGAATGCAGCAAGAAGAAGCAGAAGTTCATCGAAGTCACCGTCCATCGGTGGTCCTGGATCGTCTCGGCTACCGAATCTGCAAACAAAACGAGAAATTGCATTGAAGTGCAATTGTGACTTTTTTGAGACTCACCTTTGTAGAGCAACAACCAGCAATGATAGAACAGCAGCACAGAATTCATCCAAAAGTAAACATCAACCATCTCCAGCAGCTCCATTCCGATTCCTCTGCAATGATGAAACCATACACCAGCAACAGCAACTAGATTTAAATGAAACTTTTCCTACACGACACACGAAACATACGAAACACCGACCAGAACAAAACAGAAAATTATGTACCGTAAGAATGGCTAGAACAGCAACAATGATACTAAACGTAAACAAATACCGTTAGTTTTGAAATGAGATTTCAAGGCGGGCGGCATATGTTTGAGTGTAATCTCGCAATTCTCGCACAGCTCATTGGTGGTGGTAGGACAGCTTAAAAACATCGCAAATGTCAAACTCAGATCCATCCGAAAGTGATCTAAAAAGACTTTCGGATGGATAATAAGCTCTGTTCACTGCTCGAATAGAAGCTTTCGTACACTTGAATTAATACTTACACAAAATGAAATTGTATTAAATGTATGTGAACAGGGAACGTTTGTATTATATTCGTATCTATCATTCTCCACTTTGTACACAACACAGCTTATACTACAGTCCAAACCAATCCGTCGCCGTGTAAACACCCCGAGCAATAAACCCCCAATCTAAGTCGAAATAAAGTAGTTTCAATTTAAGTGAAACTTGTTTGAGTTTTTAAGTAAATCGCGAGTTCTAAATTCGGTCCGAAATAGTGTTCCGGTGCCTAAACAATGTTAAAAAATAATCTTAATTTCGAATTATTTTATGCATAGCACGACAAAATCTGTCAATCACGGCTGATCATCGTATATCGATCGTTCCACGGATATTTTGCTAATTGTCGTACACAAAGGTCAAGGTCATATGTACTCAAATACGAGTCTCTCTTCATGCCGTAATAAAATCATGCAATGCATTTAAATACGATAAAGAATATACATGGGCCGCACATTGGAGGTACAAATACACGGAAATGGGTTTAAACAACATTCTATACGATATAATCTGTGAAAAAAACAACTTCTGGTTGTCTGGGCAGGTAGACCACAATGGAATAAAATATCACTTTTTTGTGCGAAAAGTCATTTTGGTCCACCTTCATGTCCAAAATCTATCACAAATTGTCAAAAAAAAAATCCAGTCGACGCTTTGGGATTTTCTACCATAGGTTTGGTTCGCGCTTTTCGACAAATACTGTTTTTTCCTTAGAAGCTTTGGGAGTTTGATTTTTTGCCCCCCAGTACCCCATTGATTCTTCAGACTTTTTGCACATAATGCAATTACGCAATGAAGAAGGGCCCTTCCGCCAGACTAAAAGTCATATTCTACCCTTTTCTAAAGATCAAAATTTAAGTATGAGCGCAGGATCGTGATGTTTTACCAGAAAAAAAACACTTTTAGTGTGGCGGTGGAGCCCCTCCAGACATCCAGGACATGGAGTCATCTTCTGTCTATGAGGCACTATAGTGAATGTAGTTAGGAGGGGGGTCTTCATTTTTGGCGTTGGTAGGAGTATGATTCCAAGCCAATGGTACTATGATTTCTGTTGATAATATCAACATTATGTGCCAAAAGTTGGTAGGACTAATGTTAAAAGGGGCACTGGAGGGTTACAAACCAAATGAAAAAAGAATTCAGCTAAGGCAAAATCAGTATTTTTTCGATTGGCAGGGTCAAACCAATGTAACGAACTTTTCAAAGCCTCGTGTTGAATTATTTTGATCATTTGAGATCGATTTCGGGCGTCAAGGTGGACGAAACTGACTCTACGAACATAAAATGACATTTACAACAATCGTGAACTTTATTTACCATCCCAAATTTTTAAAGTAAACACGACCGCTGGTTTCGAAAATTAAACTAAAATAAAACTCAGCAGGACAGATTTTGAGTAATGCTCCACATATGATATTTTAGAAAAATAAAAAAAAAAGTAGGCTTGTACATAGATTCAAATATCTCTGACTGCATAATATAAATTTGTAATTTCTTTTCTGCATATTAGCGGTCAGTAAATTTGCTATCGATTATTGGAATTTCATTTATGCTTCTGATCAGGGCTGTAGGAAGAATAGACTCATGGGGGGAGAGCCCAGCAAACATAAAATTGCACTAAAATGTTAACTCAAGTCATTAAAAACGTTACTGCGAATCGTAATTCCAGCTAACGCAAGTAAAAGGTCGTAAAAATCGTTACTCGAAGTCGGATTAAATGGTTTTAATCGGATATGATTTAACACGTTCGTCGCCACGTCACCCATATCTGGCAGACGGGTGTATTTCCTTGGGGGCCCCGTCACATCAAAAAGCAGGTGACGCTCTCTTACTGGAATTTATCGCTCAGCTTCGCCACACGTTTCAAATATGGGAGTTCTCCCTTTTTGCTTTCTCTCTCTGAAAATTTCTTTGGGCCCGGCTAGCAAAACTACCAAAATGAGCGTGGCGACGAACGTGTTAAGTCCGTCATGTTTGCAGATTTTGAAGAGATTCTCCCGCGTGGGTCAAGTGAAAGAAAAGCTTTGTTGTTCTCTCAGCGACCTGCAGTGCAACCAGATTGCTAAAAATCAGAAAGTGTATTTGCAAGAATTGCCCGATAACAGAGGCATTAAATATTGTCGCTGGCAACGGTTCGCATGCATTGAGAGAAAAAATTTTTACTCTCTTGCATTCTTTCAGTATGTATGAATATGGTGTCGAATATCTCCCAAATCGTAAACTCTTATCGTTTTAGCCAGAAGTTGAAAATATTGCCTTCACTTTGGTGGGTAAATGCTGTTTTTTCGAGTTTCATACGATTATTCTATAATGTAATTATTCTATAATGTATATGAGACGTCCTTACAAAGTTGTTGAGAAGTATACCTTTAAACTTTAGAACTTTTTGTAATAAATCGTAACTTTAGAAAATTGGAACTAAACCTGAAAGGTGAGTAAAATACACATTTATCGATGTTCAAAATCTTTGAAATTGTTTAAGAGTCTGGAAGATAAAACATGATTTGAGTATAAATAAAATAAGCTTTTTTAAGGAGAAACTTCCATTTTTAACTACTAAAATATTAATCCATACTCGAATCAAACAAGCCCAATCTTCCAAACCATTGAACAATTTCAAAAATTTTAACCTTTGATGAAAATAACTCAAATTTTTTAAAAAGTAGGAGAAAAAAATCATCAGATTTTTGGATCAAATTTGATTAATGCAAACTTTGATGCAAAAATTAATGATTTTAGTTTGAAAATTTGCTTTAAAAAAAACTTGAATAATTACATATTACGGATCTATCAAAAGCATAATTCAATGTTATGAATCTAATAATCAAACCTAATTCTACAAAATTTTACACAACATTTCCCGTTACTCAAATATATTAAATAAGCAGAGTTTTGTCCATTGGTTTCTGAAATATAAAATGCCGAATTTCGGTGTCCTTAAAAATACTTCAAAACATATAGAATTTTTTGGAGATTTTTAAGATGAAGATCATGTACAAGATTCGTTAACAGTAAATCTTTTTCATAAAGAATCAATTCCGTAATAAAAATCCTGTAGTTGATGGCCTGTAGTTGATTTTTTAATAAAATAAAACTCATGATTTTCATTAACTTGTTTGATAGTATGAATTACACGTTGGTTTACTAGTTTATTTCCTGAACTGTATGTTTGAAATTGGTGTCAGCAATGACTAGTGACAGATAAGCATTGGGTCGATAACTTTTTCAATTTTTCCTTTTATTTATAACATTTGTAACACAAATAAAACATTATTAACATATTAAGATTCGTCCTGAGGTGTATTATAAACACTAGCCTTGAAATCATAAAAGTGGAATATTTCAGGGTAAAGAAAATGTAATTTCCAGAGAGAAAAAAAATCAAAAGCAACTATTAATTTGCACTGAATTCTGTCAATTGATGTAGGGCTAAGAGGGGTAATTCTGAACGCGAGATAATTCCGAACAAACGCCGTATGCGCCATTAGGGTCTTAGTAGGGTCTCAAAACTGATCAAATGTGACAGTCCATTATTCTATTGACAAGAAACAGTATTAACTTGCAAACCTAACTATATAAATTTTGTAGTTACGTTTATTAACAAAATTCATGTCTCTGAGAAACGAAAATCGTTTTGAGATAGGTCTTATCAATTGACTCCATCGCCAATGTGCACGAAGATAAAATATTGTTTTTGGAAGTTTTACGTTAAGTAATTTATGCTCCATGAGGTGTGATATGATTTTCTGTTGAAAAAAATTTCAACCCAAGCACAAAGAAGTGTTCCCCATAGTTTTCAAAATACGGGGTAATTATCAGCACGTGTTTCCTGAGCATTGGTTGATTATTAAAAATTACTATTTACAGCCGAATTTACGATAACCATTCAAATCTTGAAAATTACCTCATAGATAAGGGGGTTTAGCGTTTTACGCCCACAAACTGCAGCTTGAAATAAAAAAAAAAAACTTTAAATGAAGCAGGGAATCATTCATTTATTTTTGGCTTCCTTTTCAGAATTTGAACATTAAAGAGCTACTTGTTTGAGCTGATAGTATGAAAAACTGAGTAATTTTGTTCATAATTACCCCACTTAGCCCTGCCGTAAACAGGAAAGACTTGATAATTTGAAAACATAAGAATATTGCATAAAATTTGCCGTAATTTTTTTGTAGAGAAATGAATCCAACTGTGTTAGATGAAATTTCAGGGACTAGATAAGAGAAAATCGATGTTGAAAAACATGCGAAAAAAAATTCGCCTTGTCTCCCGGTAGGACTTGAACTCACATCTTGCGCCACTCCGGGGCCCATGTATTAACATTCTACTACAGGAGACCAACCTGGCGTATGAATATTATACTGGTTGAATGTCGATGTCTATCGGAATGAAGGGAATAGTTCTCCCATATGATCATAATCATTTTTCATGGTCTATTTCTATTCCCATCATTTCATCTTACGGTAGTTGGAATCAAGTTTGGACATTTTTAAGCACGGCAAGATTTGCATTGCCTTCTCATATCCTGCACGGGTTGTCAGTTATGATGAGAAATGATGCGTTTGCCGTATTTGGATATCCAGCCAATTTCGGTGTTTGGCACCGCCTTATTTCTATTTTTAAACTGCGACCCAGAGATGGGTCTTGACTCAACAAACATTCAGTCAGCGAAACTTTTTTTTTGTAGAGAAATGAATCCAACTGTGTTAGATGAAATTTCAGGGACTACATAAGAGAAAGTCGATGTTGAAAAACATGCGAAAAAAATTCGCCTTGTCTCCCGGTAGGACTTGAACCCACATCTTGCTGACTGAATGTTTGAATCAAGACCCATCTCTGGGTCGCAGTTTAAAAATTTGCCGTAATTTTACTTCAAACCTCCTGGTCCTGTTAGTTATAGGGCACACTTGGTGACTGACCTTTTTAAATTGTTTTTTATTTAGTCAATCCCGCCTTTAAAGAAACTCAAAAACATGAGAACACTTGAAAAGCACCAATTTATAAATAAGTTATCATTTCAGAAGCCTCAGAAATTTGTGGTTTTTCAATAAAAAAAAATATTGGCGTAAATCGCGGACGGCGGATAATGTTTTTCATTTAAAGCCTTAAACGTATAGGTAAAGGTTTTTTCTTACTCCCTGAGTGATTAAGTGAATATAGAATCAATGTTCTGACAGTTGTAGCTATTTTTTAGCACATATCTTCACAGTTTTCAAATATGTTTTAAAATCCGTATCAGATGAAGCTCTGCGAAAATGAAAGATAACAAAGTCTTTGAAAAAAAATTGATGGCCAGATTTTATAACACGACTTAATTTCGTCCTATTAGGATTTCGTTGAATTCAGTAAATGCTTTACTCTCACGCTTCATTAGTGAAATCAATTTTGGCACTGTAGCATTCTACTTTTATAATTGAAACATGATTGTTGGCATATTTTCACATGAGTTGAAAGCTGTAGATATGAACAACAATCGTATCGCACCGGTTACCACATCAATGCCCCGCATTGTGCTCTGGTGGAGGTTTTTGTGGATTAATTGGATAAAAAGTTCTTCGGTCATCATCATCATCATCTGCCGGCGTCCACACGGTCCACTTGGCTCATCCCGGCCACCATTCAGCCATCCGGTGGTGATCGATGAAACAATAAATATGCTCCGTTAGACGAGAACAAAAAAAAAGATAGGCCCATTCACATTCGCATGAGAAGAGCGGAAATTCCTTGTGATTGACGGTCAAATTTTCCCCATACTCATTCACATGAGTATAAAGGACTTGTGACAGCGAGCGAGCGTGATAAGATGGAGAAATGGAACCGGGGGGTTGGGTGAAATCACACAATCACGTCGGTTTCCAATCAGCTATGGTGTTTCGGACCATGAAGTTTTATTCATGGGAACGGTAAAAAAATAATTATTGTTCGGAGGAGTCATTCGCCCAGATAGCGCGCGTAAAGTATCAATTTAAAAAATTAAATGGGGTCACGATTCAGCCTAAATGGGGTCCTTCACACGGAAAGTTTGAAAAAAAATCAGCATTTTTGTTGACGCATGGACTTATCTGTGTATGAAAATTAACCAATGTCTGACTTTGAGGCTAATTCAATGAACGGATATCTGTTACAGCACGGATATAATCTGATATGTACAAAGCATATGTCTATTTTCATGAAAAGAATCTACCATAAGTTAAGAGTCAACATTTGCCATAATATAAATAAAATATGTTTCGGCAGAACCAGTGCCTATGAAATTTCGGTTGACTCTGTAAAATCGCAAAAATATTAAAATTTATTGGAAACTTTACATACAGAGTGAATTTGACACAGCTTAATGACCAATTACCTTAACATTGGAGGACTGTATGAAATTTTATTTTTCACTTTTTCTGGAAAAAAGTTAAACTTGTAATTCACAGTTAAAAATTCTTAAAAATATTCATAATATGTCGGTAGAGAGCACAACATTGATATTTCTTAATCAATGAAAGCCCCTATAGATGGACAGACCCGGAGCCGACGGTTAATTTAAATTATATTCTGCAATCAGTATAATGTTTACATTGGTAACCATCTTCGTTTTTTTCTGGTTTGGTTTGCCAAAGCTCACCCCCAAGTATGCCCGGCCGGCCGAACGGGCGAATCAATTTATCGATTGTGCATGCAGCAGTAATGATGTTCTGTAATTGAGTCGTTATTTTCTGTGGTCTGTGCTAAACTTTTAGGTAAGGCTTGAATCAATAAATTTATTAAAATACCTTTAACATCTACATGTATTTTTTTTATTTACATGGATTTCCGTCTCACTACATAACCTCATGAACAATATTCCTCCAACTCACTCTGTCCATGGCAACCACTCTCCAATTTCTCGGGCATCCCACGTTTGCCAGATCACGCTCCACTTGGTCTAACCATCTCACTCGTTGCGCCCCTGCTCGTCTTGTTCCTACCGGATTCGTAGCGAACACCTGTTTTGCAGGACAGTCGTCCGGCATTCTCGCAACATGTCCCGCCCAGCGTATCCGGCCAGCTTTCACCACCTTCTGGATACACGGAGAAAAAAGTATAGTATTTTTAACAATAACCCACTTACATTCAATCATATTTCTGATTAATTCTCGGCTAACTATAAATATTAAACTATCAACTATATATACAATAGACTGTCGAATTGATTTTATGTGTTCAACAATACATATAATAGATTTAACTATATTGATATGATTGATTTTGCGCACCCAACTGTAAATATCATAGATTCAACTACATATGTATGATTGAATTTCTTAATTCAACCGTAAATATGATAGATTCAACTATAAATGTATGATTGATTCTATTATATATATAGTTGATTCAATTATACAAAAATAGTTGATTCAATCATATTTATAGTTGATTCAATTATTGTGCATTATAGAATTAAAAGTTAATTTTATTTGATTTAATCCATATATATATATACAAAGTCATCATATTTAATATTGATTAGCTGCTATACCATGCTAGAAAATCATTTATTATTGATTTAATTTACAATACTAACATGAACTGGCTCGTTCAGCTTCCGCCATAGCTGCCATCGGGTGGTACGCTTTGCATGTACCGGGGTCCTCGCTTCGATCCGAAATTTTCCTTCAGCGGTGAACTGCCGCTTACTGCCCCAGCCTGAAGGTCCTCGGATCTCAGCAACAGGATCAGAAAGCTGCCACACCATCGCTGCCATTGGGTGGTCCGCTTTCCATGTAACAGGAACACAATCACGGGGACCTCGCTTCGGTTCGAAATTTTACTTCCAGCTGGATAACCACCATGCAGGGATAAACCTAGAAGAGGGGAACACAGATTATAAAACGCTGAAAATAATTAAAAATTGTTATTTTTTCAATATTACCCGCCGCGTTTAATTCGCCTTCGTTGGTGAGTGAGCAACCAATTCCCGATCGTCGACAATTTCGGTTCCCTGATGACGAATTTCCTGATGACACAATCTATCATAACAATATAATTTTATTTACTATATTTATGGTTCAAGACCTAGAATCAATCATACATTTGTATTTGAATCTATCATATTTACAATTGAATCAATTATATCACTACAGTTGAATCTATCATATTTACAGTTGAATTAATTATACCACTACAGTTGAATCTATTAATGTTATAGTTGAATGCCTAAAATCAATGATACAATTGTAGTTGAATCTATCATATTGACAATTGAATCAATTATACCACTACAATTGAATCTATCATATTTACAGTTGAATCAATTATACCACTACAGTTGAATCTATTATATTTATAGTTGATTGCCTATAATCAATCATACAATTGTAGTTGAATCTATCATATCTACAGTTGAATCAATTATACCATTACAATTGAATCTATTATACCACTACAAATGAATCTATTATATTCATAGTTGATTGCATAAGGTCAATCAGCAGTTTGTAGTTGAATCTATTGTATTTATAGTTGAATGCATAAAATAAATCATACAGTTGAATGCATTATATTGATAGTTAATTGGGTAAGGACAATTAGAAGTTTGTAGTTGGATCCATTATATAAATAGTTGAATGCGAAAAAATCAACTGCATTTCGATTATTGGTATAACAAGCTGAAATAATTGGAACAACTGTCGTCTTTTTTCTCCGTGTACTGGGTTCGCCGTAGAGTCGCGCGAGCTCGTGGTTCATCCTTCGCCTCCACACTCCGTTCTCCTGTATGCCGCCAAAGATGGTTCTTAACACTCGTCGCTCGAATACTCCGAATGTACGCAGGTCCTCCTCGAGCAATATCCATGTCTCGTGCCCGTAGAGAACAACCGGTTCAATGAGCGTCATATACAGGTTACACTTCGTACGAGGGCTAATTCTTCTCGACCGCAGTTGCTTGTGGAGTCCATAGTAGGCACGACTTCCGCTGATAATTCGCCTCCGGATCTCACGGCTGGTGTCATTGTCTGGGGTCACCAGTGAGCCGAGATAGACAAAGTCTTCGACTATCTCCAGCTCGTCGCCGTCGATCGTGACCTTGTTATTACTGAACAAGCAAGTTTGATCTGTCTCGAATCCGCAGGCCAGCATATACTTCTTCTTCATCAACCCAATACTTTCCCTTCGCATTTTAGTTTGCGGTAGATGTCGCCATAGATGATCTGTCGACTATGTCAATGTCGTCGGTAAAGTACATAAGCTGACTGGATCTGTCGAAAATCGTGCCTCGCATTTCACCCACCGCTCGTCGAATAACATCTTCTAGCGCCACGTTGAACATCATGCAGGAATCCTACAGCAGGATAGACCATCGCCTTGCCAAAGCCCCCTGCACGATTCGAATGAACTCGCAATGCACTCGAAATCCGCACACAGCACAGCGTTCCATCCATCGTTGTCAAGATCAGTCTGGTTAGCTTCTCGGAGAAGCCGTTCTCGTCCATGATTTTTCTTAGCTCGTGACAGTCGATCGTGTCGTATGCGGCTTTGAAGTCGAAGAATAGATGGTTCGTAGGGACTTTGTGTTCACGGCATTTTTGGAGGATTTGCCGCAATGTGAAGATCTGGTCCGTCGATGACCGTCCCTCCATGAAGTCGGCCTGATGACTACGCACGAATCTGTTTGCTTGTGGCGTTAGGCGGTGATGTAAGATTCGGGATAGCCTTCGTAGGTGACATTGATGACAGTGATCGCTTGGTAGTTCTCACAGTCCGATTTGTCGCCCTTCTTGTGATTGGGGCATATTACCCCCTAGCTCACTCTCACTCACTCTTTCGATAGATGTGTCCCAGATCCGGATCGTCTTGGTCTTCTTTATGTGCCCCGTTCAGGTATAACTCGAACTGCTGCTTCCACCTTTTGAACACCTCACGATTGTCCGTCAAGGTGCCTCCGTCTTTATCCCGGCACATTTTGGCTTGCGGCATGGAGCCTTCCGGGATGCGTTAAGCTTCTGATAGAACTTTCGTGTTTCTTGGGTACAATGCAGCTCCATCACCCTCTTAAACTCCTCGTCGAATTAGTCCTTCCTTCGAGTTCGTTCCACATGCCCGATGACTTTCTCCGCCATGCTGTTGATGGCTGTCTAGATGGTATCCTCGAGAGGAGCTTCGTTAAGCTAGCCCTCTGCCGGCAGCACTGCTTCGAAAGGTTGCGCGTAGTCTGCTGCGACCTCACATTGCTTCAGTCGTGCGATAATTAACCGAGAGGCACTCGTTGGTTTCGTATGTTGTTCACTACGGAGAGTTTCGGGCACATCTTCAACATCACCAGATAGCGATCTGACTCGATGTTTGCGCCTTGACAGAATCTTACGTCGATGATGTCCGAAAAGTGGATCGACAGGATCTGACGTCGTTCATGTCCGAGAAGTGCTGGCTGCCTGTAAAAACGTGGTTGATCTGTGATTGTGTTCGGTACGGTGATCTCCAGGTGTACTTGTGTGGAAGGCACATTCATGAGTCGATCGGCCACAACCCGATTACGCGCTTCTAAATCTTCCACATCACTACAAAAGATGTTCCAAGCTTGTGTGTGTTGCCGAAGCTCTGATAGGTGGCAGGACCATGAAACGCACATACCATGGATTTCTTCCAGCATACCTCCTGTAACACTACGATGTCGAATTTACGGCTCTTTAATTCGTTGGAGAGCACGTGGGTACTGCCCATGAAATTTAGAAATCGGCAGTTCCATGTACCAAGTTTTCAATTGAAAGAAACTGACGTTGTCGAAGTGTTCTCGTTAAATACATAAATTTTAACACGTTGTAGAACTACGCACAGTCAATACGGTTGGTCAATGTGTCAAATATAAAGCCTTACTGCAACTCGATGCGACGCTTTTCGAGTGAGGTTGGGCATATCAGAGCACACCTTTCCTCATACGGCGGTAGTTGGATCGGGTCGTTCCAGGTAAGACGCCGTAGAGCGTATCTCAGGAAACAGCGTTGAGCTCGTTCAAGACGGTGGCCTTGTGTCCTCTGAGCTGTGTAGCATTTTGATTTGGGCACCACTGATCTAGAGTCCAAGAAAAAACACTTGCCAAAACTCTAACGAACGAGTGGAGAAACCCGAGAAACCTGAAAAAACCAGATCGTCGACCGTTGAAGTGATCGAGCGTCTTCCAAAAACTGCCCAAGTAAAGAAATGATAAAAGGGCAGCAGCCAATGCGCGCGGGGATCATTCAGTCTCTGGGCCTTCTCCCGTACGGTCGACAGTGCGACCAAGTGAGTTGTTTTGTGTGGAGGATTTCTTTTGCTGTGCGTTCCTGGCTTGGTGTTGCGGATGATGGGTGCCGATCAGCCACCGAAGGCGATGGGAGCAGCACGTGGTATGGGAAGAAGAGTGTGGGAGCAATCGGGGTGTTGAGGCCGTTCCACCTGTAAATATTTTGACCGCTTTACATGGAAAAGGCAGTTTTCATTGCCATTATACAACTAATCGAAAGAGTTTTAAAAATCAAATTCGATCGCTCTTGCCAGCCGAGTATCGAGACGGAAAGGCCGCGTAAGTTGAAGATAATTATGCTGTTTGGTGCGCTTCTCACTAAGCCGTGGTATTCAACAGAAATCAAGCGGCCTTTTTTTATTGGAATGCTTATGGAAGTACTTCTCATCGATCCGGTTCAACCAACGGAAGCCGTTCATGCCGGTCCGGAAGTTGGAACCGTGAGCGCTCACGAAGTAGTGTTTTTTTTATATATTTGGCCAAACCTTAATTGTAAAATTGTGAATATATTGTGTTACTGAAAGTTGTTGAACTTTGGATTGAAATGGTGTCCTCATAACTAGCTACGGACCACGACTTCCCGCTAGCCGCCGGGCAAACAAACGGAAATGTTGGCAAATTTCTCGGTAAATTTGGCGCTTAAGCCTGCATTTTTTTCGGTCATAAGTTTGGAACATGCATTTTGCAACATAAAACGTTACAGCTGGAGCCCACACCTGCACGACGTACTCCATGATGCTACGTACTGATGCACACACAGTACATGACTTTCAATGCGTAAACGCTATCAAAATCCTTGGAGTTGTGAGGCAGAAATCCGAGAGCAGCGAGTAGAATTAAGCGCGACATGTTCAGCAAATGTGAGCCTCTGTTGTCGATCTTCACTCCGAGGTCGAGAATAGACTTCACGTTCTCCAGCCTAACTCCGGTTAGTTGATCGTCAAAATAGATCGTTCTTCTTGCACGAGAAAAGTTTATAACCTTGCTCCTTTTCACGTTTGCTAGCATTCCGTTTAAGCGGCACCACTCATCTAGTCTCTAGCGATATCAGCTTGAAGGGCCAAACAGTCAACAGTGTTATGGGTCTTCCGGAAAATCTTTAGATCATCGGCGTAGAGGAGTGAATCGGACTGAAGTCATTCACGAAGATTATAAACAGCAAGGGTCCAAGGTGGCTTCCCTGAGGAACTCCAGATGGTGTGGCGAACATTTGTGAGCGCGTGTTTCGTATTCTGGTGAAAGCCTGGCAGTCGGTTAGATATGATGCAATCCACTTGAATGCCCAAGCAGGGAAACCTAGTCGATTCAACTTTTCGATCAGTATTTTGTGAAGCGCACGGTCGAAAACTTTGGCTAAGTCAATATAAACTGAATTCATCCGTTGCTATTTTGGGTTCCGAACACCACCAAGACGTTGTTGCACTCGGCACGCCACTCCTGCCCTGACATGGATTAGGATTATAGTTATCGGCATAGTTTTGTTTAATAATAATCTCGCCTGCTTTGTATTTTATATCCTCATTGCGAAATGCAGAAGTAATTGCCGTCAGTGAAGCAAAAGTTTCTTAGCTTCTATATCACGTAAAGCTTAACGGAAAAATAAATTTGCTAACGTAAAATAAGCGGACCTCTAAGCGAAGAATACTGCTTAAAGTTAATAGTATTTGTTTTAACTCTTTGGGTTCAATGTCCTACAGAAGATGTGTTTTGAATATCCGATAAATAATATGATTCTGTTAGCCGACTAATAGTTTTATTAGTGATAATTAATCGTTTCATATAGTTATTTGGAATATATAATGCTTCCTAAATTAATGCGAAATAAATAGCGGCATCTAGCAGCTGATTGCCCTTATTTTTCTTTTTTTCATGTAAAAAAAAGAAAGCATACACAAAAAAAACTGTCTGAAATATATAGGACCAATTAACCGATAAACAAAGTAACTATAACAAATATTTATCGCCGGTAGCTACAGAACAGAGAAAAAAACTCAATCTAAACGATTATCCATAGCCAAACTACTTTTGAAAGCGATCTACGATTCAATGTGAATCATTCATATATTTCTTCGGCACACGAAAACAAAAACTCTGAAAGAAACAACGCAAGAAAAGAATGTCATTTTGCTCACAAAAATCGCACAATAGAGCTATAGCAAAGAAGAATGTTCCGTATAAATTCCCATTAAAACCGGTCATTATACTCACCGAAACTCAGCAAACAAACAAAAAAACCGAAACCAAACTCACTCACACATATCAAAGTCATTGCCGAACGGGTGAAAAGGCAAAAAAGGGAAATAAGTATGATATAGTAAAACTAGTAGAAAAAAAGGCAAACTGTCGAAACAATAAGCAGAAAAATGATTGCATCAAGCGATGCTCAAATCGAATGAGTTATTCCTGGGACAAACTTTCAGCGTATAATGAAGCGAATATTTAATTAAAATAGCAAGACTGTTTAATTTGTCATCGTCGAAAAACGATGTATGTGTATGTACCTATGTTAAATTGAAGTGCGTCCCAGCGAATCAACAATGAAGAAAAATAAAACAATGGAGAACCGTGTGTCAAAAAGTAAAAAAAAAACAATATGTCGGATACAAGAAGTGTCAAATATTCGAACGCAAATGAGATAGTGAGTACGCGCACTTTTTTTAAGAATATAAATAAAATGTGTGTGATTATTTTATAGAAAACCGATAAATGCATTTGTGATCCCCCGAAGGGGCTATTCAATAGTTTGATCAGTGGATGGATTTTATCTGCCCGAGCAATGATGGAAATTCACATTTAGCCCATTTTTTCTGTTAGGAATCGAAAAAAGCTATTATAGATCAAATCTTTGAAACTCTAGAAAATATTACTGTTGAATCACTATAGAGTCAAATCATTACAGAAAAAAATACAATTATCGCTAAAGAGAAAAAAAAACTAGTAAAATTTTCAAATCAATAACTATTTAAAGCTAAAATAAGAAGATGCCAATTGGTAAAAGGAAACGGTTAAAAAAAGGGAAGAAGAAAAAACTGCGATTAAGTATATGTTTACCGAATCGGTAAGGGAATGCAGCAGCCGAGAGTATACAAAGCACATGTTAATCTGGACAATTTTTTAAATGGTAACTAGCGGTTAAGTCGATAAACTTTGGAAAAGACTACATATGTATGTACGTCTATCTGTATGTGGATAAAAGCTGTCAGATTGTTGTTTTGGGTTTCGTACGATTTCCGTGATCACATGAAGAGGAATCGATTTGTTCGTTCGCATTATTCGATATAGGTTAATCGGATAGGTACGTTGATGAGAGCAAATAAAAACTGGAAAATCTTCAAACGTTGTCGTCGGTTTAACTTTAAAAAATCCGAACGTCCTTCGATTAAAATTTGTTACATGACAAAAATCTAGCTTTTCAACTTTGACAACAAATTCGATCAAAAATTGTGGCTCCAGAGAGTGAGTTAAGTAAATCTAAAAGTTACTCTAGAATCAAAAATAAGATTCAGAAATAGAATTCAGAACTCAGATTCAGATTCAGAATTCAGATTCAGAATTCAGATTCAGAATTCAGATTCAGAATTCAGATTCAGAATTCAGATTCAGAATTCAGATTCAGAATTCAGATTCAGAATTCAGATTCAGAATTCAGATTCAGAATTCAGATTCAGAATTCAGATTCAGAATTCAGATTCAGAATTCAGATTCAGAATTCAGATTCAGAATTCAGATTCAGAATTCAGATTCAGAATTCAGATTCAGAATTCAGATTCAGAATTCAGATTCAGAATTCAGATTCAGAATTCAGATTCAGAATTCAGATTCAGAATTCAGATTCCGAATTCAGATTCAGAATTCAGATTCAGAATTCAGATTCAGAATTCAGATTCAGAATTCAGATTCAGAATTCAGATTCAGAATTCAGATTCAGAATTCAGATTCAGAATTCAGATTCAGAATTCAGATTCAGAATTCAGATTCAGAATTCAGATTCAGAATTCAGATTCAGAATTCAGATTCAGAATTCAGATTCAGAATTCAGATTCAGAATTCAGATTCAGATTCAGAATTCAGATTCAGAATTCAGAATCAGAATTCAGATTCAGAATTCAGATTCAGAATTCAGATTCAGAATTCAGATTCAGATTCAGAATTCAGATTCAGAATTCAGATTCAGAATTCAGATTCAGAATAAGAATTCAGAATAAGAATTCAGAATTCAGATTCAGAATTCAGATTCATAATTCAGATTCAGAATTCAGAATTCATGAATTCAGATTCAGAATTCAGATTCAGAATTCAGATTCAGAATTCAGATTCAGAATTCAGATTCAGAATTCAGATTCAGAATTCAGATTCAGAATTCAGATTCAGAATTCAGATTCAGAATTCAGATTCAGATTCAGAACTCAGATTCAGAATTCAGATTCAGAATTCAGATTCAGAATTCAGATTCAGAATTCCGATTCAGAATTCAGATTCAGAATTCAGATTCAGAATTCGGATTCAGAATTCAGATTCAGAATTCAGATTCAGAATTCAGATTCAGAATTCAGATTCAGAATTCAGATTCAGAATTCAGATTCAGAATTCAGATTCAGAATTCAGATTCAGAATTCAGATTCAGAATTCAGATTCAGAATTCAGATTCAGAATTCAGATTCAGAATTCAGATTCAGAATTCAGATTCAGAATTCAGATTCAGAATTCAGATTCAGAATTCAGATTCAGAATTCAGATTCAGAATTCAGATTCAGAATTCAGATTCAGAATTCAGATTCAGAATTCAGATTCAGAATTCAGATTCAGAATTCAGATTCAGAATTCAGATTCAGAATTCAGATTCAGAATTCAGATTCAGAATTCAGATTCAGAATTCAGATTCAGAATTCAGATTCAGAATTCAGATTCAGAATTCAGATTCAGAATTCAGATTCAGAATTCAGATTCAGAATTCAGATTCAGAATTCAGATTCAGAATTCAGATTCAGAATTCAGATTCAGAATTCAGATTCAGAATTCAGATTCAGAATTCAGATTCAGAATTCAGATTCAGAATTCAGATTCAGAATTCAGATTCAGAATTCAGATTCAGAATTCAGATTCAGAATTCAGATTCAGAATTCAGATTCAGAATTCAGATTCAGAATTCAGATTCAGAATTCAGATTCAGAATTCAGATTCAGAATTCAGATTCAGAATTCAGATTCAGAATTCAGATTCAGAATTCAGATTCAGAATTCAGATTCAGAATTCAGATTCAGAATTCAGATTCAGAATTCAGATTCAGAATTCAGATTCAGAATTCAGATTCAGAATTCAGATTCAGAATTCAGATTCAGAATTCAGATTCAGAATGCAGATTCAGATTCGGAATTCAGATTCAGAAATCCGATTCAGAATTCAGATTGGCAAATGACAAAAATTACCAAAATGACATAAATAACCAAAATTGACAAAAATATTCAAATTGACAAAAACGATAAACTTACTTAAATAAATATCATAAACGACTTAAATGACAAAATAGAGCAAAATGACAAAAATTATGAAAACAACAAGAATGAAAAAAATTACAGAAAAGACAAAAATGGCAAAATTACAAAAATCAAATGGGATCAAAATAAGAAAATGGGCAAAAATGGGTAATGATAAAAGGCAGAAAATTTGAAAAAAAAACCCTAAATTACTAAATTGACAAAATTGCCTCATATAGTCAAACATGAATAAGCGGGAGTCCAAAGGATCGAACTTTTTTTTTCTCGATTAAAGAGGTTTCTCCTCATCCAGGATTCGTATTTTTAGAGAGTAAGGATCACCTAAATGCAAACGTGTAAATTCCTTTGATTTTCTTAGGCTTTTCAGGAAAAGACTCTCGCTTACAGAGGTTTATTCCTTCTCACTTATCGAGATTTTATGCCATAAAAGTCACGGGACCTGGCGATTTTTCTCATTTATAAAGGTTTCTCGCTTATCCAGCTTCACAATTTTTTAGTACGGAATAGATAAAAATATCAAAAATGACAAAAAGATGTATCAGAAATTACAAAAATGTTAAAAATAGATAAATATTACTGTACTAAAAATGACAAAAATGTCTGACATGATAAAAATGACTGAGCAGAGATGTTTAAAATAACATAAGGTACCAAAAAAAACAATTATGGTAATTTTGTAATCAATGGATGAAAAATTAGTATTTAAGGTTGATAAAATTTACAATAAATGCGCTTTTATGTGAGTTCAAAGACAAATTTATAGGTCTTCCTGATTCCTTGTATTTCGTCTCATTTGATGGATAATATTCAAAATCTTATGCATAGGCTACAAAATGAATCAAAAGTTTATCATACAACATATTTCAATAACTTAAGCGGTCCACTTGAGGCAACGTGTGTCCTGATGAGTTCCCAAACAGCGCACCGAACAGTAGCGTGTCCCACAGGAAGTACACGTGTAGCTGGAAGGGAATCCACACACGGCGCAAAAATGACGTTCCGGGAAACGTGAACTCCCGGCAGCAGCCGTAAAATAATTTGGCCCATCTGGATGCTGGGCTCGATCCTCCTCCAGCAGCTGGCCAAAGTTCTTTCGATACTTAGCCCTGTAATAATCTGCTCCTTTGCTACGTTTGGTTTTCTTCTTCTGAGAATTACTGGTATCGAGATTATCCTGAAACTTTGGAATCTTTTTCGACATGACCAGATCGGCGTGTGGATCCTCGTGATAGTTGTCTTGCTCAAGCGCTTCCAAAGCTTTGCGGGCACGCCTTTTTCGGGATGCATCATCCAGCACACGTTTCTTGTCCGCTTCCCGGATCCGGCCCGATTCCCGCGATGCCATTTTGATGCTTAACCCTAATGTGAACGCTTAATGCAGTTGGAACTTAAGTTTCTTTTTCGTGCAGCGAAACGCTGATTCTGTCCATCAAATCATCAACTCGGGCCTGCAAAGTTTCGATTATGTCGACCGAAATGAAAAGATGCCGTTCGTCTAGGTCCTGAATGATAAATTTACGCCCCAGGGATTGTGTTTCGTCCAGGTGCAGAAGGAACTGTTTCATAGCCGGATCACTGAAATCGGGAAATGTTACGTTTTAGGTGACTGTAATAATAACAGTAATAGTAATTAAGTTGAGCCTGGACTTACCATTCAACCAAAACTCCTTTCATAACATTCACCATTGCTGATGATGCGTAAAAGATGTTTTTTTTTACGATTTTTCCGGAAAATTCTATTCACAACATTTGTTTCAAAATTCAAAACAAACAGGATTTTTTTGTTTATCACACACTCACAGCCATTTTACCAAAAGTCGAGTTTTGATTGGCTCTGCGGTTTAAACCATAAATTTTGAGTAATCAAAATGGAGAGATTTTGCTGTTTTGCTCTATCAGTTTTTCGTTATTAATTGGAAGATTGGATCAATAAAAAAACTTTTAAAACTGCATTCCTTTAGAACCGTTCATGTGTTTTACGTTCGTCCACCTGAAGCGTAAATTAAGCTTTGTTATTCAATTTTTATTGGTATTTTCAAAAAACTATACAAGAATTACTATTTTTTTAAATCGGGATGAATAAACCAACTTGGTCCCCTCCCCCTATCCCTGAGAAAAAAGGAAAAAAAACTATTTTTTTAACCGTTGAATCAAATGCAATATGAAACAAACTTTGTGTAGCTTTCCTATTAGAGTGTAAATATTTCCAAATTCGGTATAACTGCTACACTGAAAATCGAAAATACCCAAACTTGAGAACTGCCACCCGCCAAACCTAAGTTCAAGATTGACAACTTAAGTTTGTGAAAAAATCACAGCTTGCCAATAAGCCAAACTTGTCCTTCAAGCGAAGAACTGTTTTTTTGGGGGGTTTTTGTTGTGAGCGCATCTGATTCTGTTACCTCCATCCTGGCAGATTTAGGTTTGGGGGGTAAGTTCAAAGCGAAGAACTGTTTTTTTTGGGGGATAACTTTTATTCCCGCTTCATTCGCAGAAAATCTCACTTATACGATGATGTAGCTGCCTCTCTCAACAACTCTCCGGTGGTCGAGCGGTTAGCATCCTGAGATGGTAATCGCAAAGCCATTGCAGGTATGGGTGTGATTCCCGTACCTGGCGATTTTTTTTTATTTTGATTTCCATTTTATTGTGGTATCAGATTTTGGGGGATGAGTTCTCCTTTAAGAGCTTAACTTTGTGCTATGCCACCAATAGCCAAACCTGTAGGGAGGGAGTTTCATTCGGGTTGGCGGGAAAAGTTCTCAAGTTTGGGTATTTTCGAGGTTCAGTGTATGAGCTTGTAAAGCGCATTTGCTACACGGTAAAACTTTTTAAAGCATTTGAGATTAAAATGGAATATTCGAAAATTAAACACTTAAAAAAATGTATCTCAAAATTATTACGTGAAAATGCCGTGCATTACTTTACCCTTTTGTAAACATGTTGAATTGCCATATTTGTAAAGGTTTATTAAAAATATAATGAAACAGAGAATAGATATACATAACTTTGGTAGAAAATGTTGTACGAAATATGGTCAAACCAATTGCGATTTTTTGATATTTCTATCATTAAAAGCAACGGTCTCATTGAAAAAGCTAAAGAGCGCATGAAAATCGCAATATTTTTGTCATTTTGTCATTTTTGTCATTTTTGTCATTTTTGTCATTTTTGTAATTTTTGTCATTTTTGTCATTTTTGTCATTTTTGTCATTTTTGTCATTTTTGTCATTTTTGTCATTTTTGTCATTTTTGTCATTTTTGTCATTTTTGTCATTTTTGTCATTTTTGTCATTTTTGTCATTTTTGTCATTTTTGTCATTTTTGTCATTTTTGTCATTTTTGTCATTTTTGTCATTTTTGTCATTTTTGTCATTTTTGTCATTTTTGTCATTTTTGTCATTTTTGTCATTTTTGTCATTTTTGTCATTTTTGTCATTTTTGTCATTTTTGTCATTTTTGTCATTTTTGTCATTTTTGTCATTTTTGTCATTTTTGTCATTTTTGTCATTTTTGTCATTTTTGTCATTTTTGTCATTTTTGTCATTTTTGTCATTTTTGTCATTTTTGTCATTTTTGTCATTTTTGTCATTTTTGTCATTTTTGTCATTTTTGTCATTTTTGTCATTTTTGTCATTTTTGTCATTTTTGTCATTTTTGTCATTTTCGTTTTTTTTTTTCATTTTTGTCATCTTTTGTCATTTTTGTCATTTTTGTCATTTTTGTCATTTTTGTCATTTTTGTCATTTTTGTCATTTTTGTCATTTTTGTCATTTTTGTCATTTTTGTCATTTTTGTCATTTTTGTCATTTTTGTCATTTTTGTCATTTTTGTCATTTTTGTCATTTTTGTCATTTTTGTCATTTTTGTCATTTTTGTCATTTTTGTGATTTTTGTCATTTTTGTCATTTTTGTCATTTTTGTCATTTTTGTCATTTTTGTCATTTTTGTCATTTTTGTCATTTTTGTCATTTTTGTCATTGTTGTCATTTTTGTCATTTTTGTCATTTTTGTCATTTTTGTCATTTTTGTCATTTTTGTCATTTTTGTCATTTTTGTCATTTTTGTCATTTTCGTCATTTTTGTCATTTTTGTCATTTTTGTCATTTTTGTCATTTTTGTCATTTTTGTCATTTTTGTCATTTTTGTCATTTTTGTCATTTTTGTCATTTTTGTCATTTTTGTCATTTTTGTCATTTTTGTCATTTTTGTCATTTTCGTTTTTTTTTTTCATTTTTGTCATCTTTTGTCATTTTTGTCATTTTTGCCATTTTTGTCATTTTTGTCATTTTTGTCATTTTTGTCATTTTTGTCATTTTTGTCATTTTTGTCATTTTTGTCATTTTTGTCATTTTTGTCATTTTTGTCATTTTTGTCATTTTTGTCATTTTTGTCATTTTTGTCATTTTTGTCATTTTTGTCATTTTTGTCATTTTTGTCATTTTTGTCATTTTTGTCATTTTTGTCATTTTTGTCATTTTTGTCATTTTTGTCATTTTTGTCATTTTTGTCATTTTTGCCATTTTTGTCATTTTTGTCATTTTTGTCATTTTTGTCATTTTTGTCATTTTTGTCATTTTTGTCATTTTTGTCATTTTTGTCATTTTTGTCATTTTTGTCATTTTTGTCATTTTTGTCATTTTTGTCATTTTTGTCATTTTTGTCATTTTTGTCATTTTTGTCATTTTTGTCATTTTTGTCATTTTTGTCATTTTTGTCATTTTTGTCATTTTCGTATTTTTTTTTTCATTTTTGTCATCTTTTGTCATTTTTGTCATTTTTGCCATTTTTGTCATTTTTGTCATTTTTGTCATTTTTGTCATTTTTTGTATTATGAGAATTTCGGTTTGTCATTTTGGTCATTTTTTTTTATTCATGTCTTTCCTGTCATTTTTGTTTTCTTGTGTCGTTATTGCGAGTTTTATTGATTTACTGCTTAATTTCTACCGAGCAATTCTTTTCTGTGTTTTCGAACAAAATGAGCGAAGCTGTCAAATATTCGTTCTCGTTTCTCTCTTCCCAGAGATTCTCTCCTCTCTTCTGCGAGACTTTCTTTCGAAAAAACTTCAGTGAGGGTCTCATTTTCCCATCATTCCTCGATTGAATCGCGGAGTGTTAGGTAATTTTTTGCTTCGATCTGGTGCGGCCCCGGCAGTCCGGTGCTTGAAAAAAATATCTTCCAGCTCAGAAGGCTGAAGATCGTCGCGTAACAGTGCAAAGCAGAAAAAGTTTTCGATTTGTTCTTCTGTGTGGATTCCGGCCGGTCTGTGCTGAAAGTTAGGAAAAATGGTCCATTACGCCCGTTTGCTGAAGGTGCAGGTGAGTGTTCCGGTTCCGTTGGTGGCTTGGGTGGGTTTTATTTTTTTGGAACGTCGGCAATTTTTCCTCCGATGAAATCGGGCCAAGGTATTTGATTCGGTCAAAGTGTCGCCTATTAAATTGATAAGACGTGGATGATAAGAATTTACGCAGTACCGGTGGAATTTGACCGGAGCTGTGAGTTTGGGACCGGGAAAGTCTTACGACGGAATAACCTCCAAAGATTGTTCCCTGGCCCGTATGGTTAGATAACATTTTCATCCTCCTGTGCAAATATATGTATGTGATCCGAATATTCTTGCTATTGATGGTGCTTAAGAGCGAATTTCTGCGAATGTGTGGTGGCGAGTGTTTGTGTGAGAGCTTAGGTTGAGAGAGGTTGGATGCACTCAAACGTCAGAATTTTTGAGTTGGCGTGGTGAATGTTTTATTTTTATCGGGTACTCGCTTAACCCTTTAAAGGATTGTGAAAACAAACTTTTGAACTTCTTGTTATCAAAAAAACTTTTTAGGAAGTTACACTACCTTTTATAGTTTACTTATTAGCTCAAACACTTTCTGTGTAACTATTTTTTTCTTTCAGAAATAAAAATTTCTCATGTTCTTAGCGAAAGTTGATCATTTATAGGAGGAAATTTCAATTTTAATATTTTGACAATATTTCAAAATATGTGTAAAAATTCTCCAATGTATTTTTACGTATCATCAAGAATCTCAAAAAGTAAAGCTGATATAAAAAAAGCAATTCCGTAACTAGATTCGGCTCCACAAATCAGTCAAAATCAGCTTGAAGCATTCTTAGAATAAACTTGTTAGTTACTATTACAATTTAAACCTACGTGCAAACCTAAAAAACTTTTCCCTCCTAGTTTCTTAAATGGATTGAATCTACAAGCTTCTTTCCTCAGTTCAATTAGTGTTTTCGAAAGGGATCGAAATTAAAAATAGCAAATAGGTGAATCTAAAGTTCAATAGGCTCAAGCTAGAAAATTTTGCACATAGCCATTGAAGATCTTTTACCAACTGGTGACAAGCTAGGCTTTTTGTCTCCTTGCAGCGGTTTGTGAAGGTCACACCGGCTTCTGTGCAAATCAGATCAATTTTTTCCTTAACTTTTTTTTTATCACACCCACACAACTTTTCCCATTTGCCATACAGTCACGTGCTACCTACCTCAAGCATAATTAATCTCATCCGGTACTTTAAACGGCACTTCAAGTCACTATCAGTGCCCGCGCAAATTGTTTACAGTTTTACGCTCATTTGCATTTCGCTACCTCGTGATTGCTGTTTTCTCAATCAAACTGAATAGTCTGTTTATTGATTTCGCAGGCCAAGCGTGCTGCCCTGTACGCCGTTGAGTCACAGCAGCGTCAGTTCCATGCATCCTGTGCCGCTGCTTCCAAAGTGGCCCTGTCCAAGTTCGACCAGGATGTTTATCTGCCGTACGAGAAGTTGCAGAAGAACATCGAAATTGTCAAGAAACGGTTGGGACGTCCTCTGACTTTGAGCGAAAAGATCTTGTACGGACATCTGGATGATCCGGCCAAGCAGGACATCGAGCGTGGCGTTTCCTATCTGCGTCTGCGCCCGGATCGTGTGGCTATGCAAGATGCCACCGCCCAGATGGCCATGTTGCAGTTCATTTCCTCCGGATTGAAGCGCGTCGCCGTTCCCTCGACCATCCACTGCGATCACTTGATCGAGGCCCAGGTCGGTGGAGAGAAGGATTTGGCCCGTGCCAAGGACTTGAACGCCGAAGTCTACAAGTTCTTGTCTAGTGCCGGTGCCAAGTATGGTGTCGGTTTCTGGAAACCAGGCTCCGGTATCATCCATCAGATCATTCTGGAAAACTACGGCTTCCCCGGATTGTTGATGATCGGTACTGATTCGCACACCCCGAACGGTGGAGGTTTGGGAGGTCTGTGCATTGGCGTTGGTGGTGCTGATGCTGTTGATGTAATGGCCAACATCCCATGGGAACTGAAGTGCCCGAAAGTTATCGGTGTACATCTTACCGGAAAGATAAGCGGCTGGACTTCACCCAAGGATGTCATCCTGAAGGTTGCTGACATCCTGACTGTCAAGGGTGGTACCGGTGCTATTGTTGAGTATCACGGCAAGGGTGTCGATTCGATTTCCTGCACAGGTATGGCCACCATCTGTAACATGGGTGCTGAAATCGGTGCCACCACCTCCGTTTTCCCCTTCAACAAACGTATGGAAGATTACCTGGTGGCCACTAGCCGTGCTGCCATTGCCAAGGAAGCTAAGAAGTTCGAAAAATCGGTGCTTACCGCTGATGCTGGAGCCAAGTACGACGAACAGATCGAAATCAACCTGGACACCCTGGAACCACATGTTAACGGACCTTTCACTCCGGATCTGGCTCACCCCATCAGCAAACTCGGAGCCAACTCGAAGAAGAACGGATACCCAATCGATATCCGTGTAGGTCTCATCGGATCGTGCACCAATTCCTCGTACGAAGACATGGGCCGTTGCGCCTCGATCGCCAGAAACGCCATGAAGCACGGTCTGAAGTCCAAGATTCCCTTCAACGTCACTCCCGGATCGGAACAGATTCGTGCCACCATCGAGCGGGACGGAATTGCCAAGACCTTCAGTGAGTTCGGAGGAACCGTGCTGGCCAACGCTTGCGGACCCTGCATCGGCCAGTGGGATCGTAAGGACGTTAAGAAGGGTGAAAAGAACACCATCGTGACTTCCTACAACCGTAACTTCACCGGTCGTAATGACGCCAATCCCGCTACCCACTGCTTCGTCACCAGGTAAAATTTCCAAATAAATAAACAATTAACGAACAAACTCAAAATTTCAAATCTTTCTTCCAGCCCCGAACTCGTGACGGCTCTGTCGATTGCCGGTCGCCTCGACTTCAACCCGCTGACCGACGAATTGACCGGCAAGGATGGCAAGAAGTTCAAGCTGGAGGCACCGTTCGGAGATGAGCTGCCCAACAAGGGATTCGACCCTGGCATGGACACCTACGAGGCTCCCCCATCGGTAAGTGGTCAGAACAAAAAGTTTTGTTTCCAAAAAAAAGCAGTGGCACGTGGTCCACTTGACGCGTTGGCTGGCTGGCCGGGCTGGTTTGATCAATGGGATTGTTATCTTATCAAGATTTCTACTGCCTACGGCAGCCAGCAGCGTTCGATAGAAGGATTAAACAAGCTACCAGCGGACAAGCAAGCGTTCAAATGTAGAGCGTTTCATAATTCCACAATTGTTCGACTGAACTGTTTAATTAATGCGAGAGCAAAGAGCATGGAGATTCACGAGTAATTGATGCGGCACAGTTCATGAGCTCATCTTTACCGTCTGAGATGCTGAAGACATATTTTTTAACATCACAATAAATCAGCTTAATTGTTTCCGTGTCATCACTATAGTGATTTATTCTGCATCTTAAAACCTTACGAAATAAGACGAAGTTTATTCGAAACCATCTTGTTTTAAAATTCTTTATGGCAGTTTAATCGTTTGATATATTGAATAAGTAACGTTTGGTGTTATGTTTTCACTGGTTCCTAAACATATTTACGAGAAAAAAAAAAGTCAAAACGATACTGAAATATATATTTTTTTAAATTTAGAAGAAATTAAGTTCTAAATCGGATTGCTTAATTTTGAACTGTGATAAATTCTGAATTCAGATTCTGATTTTAAATTTTTTAAATTTTAAAGTCGAACACCCATAGTTGCAGTAGCACAATGTTTGAAGAAAGCTTTCTTGATTTCAGAATTTTATCCTCTTCATTCAACTCTTGAATCCAAATTTCGTTTCTTTAGCAAACAAGTTCGTTACTATGTTTTGTCAGGGTTTCAATATAAATTATTCAATAATTTAGCGTTTTTGATTCAAAAAATCAATATGAAATCCAAAGTCATATTCAATACAACATTAATTTCTTCTTTTAGAACCTATATTTTTTTTTCTTATTTTAGAACCTATATTAACAAATATCGTGTTTTTCTTTTCCAGGACGGCTCCTCGGTCGCTGTCGATGTCGATCCCAAGAGCCAGCGGTTGCAGTTGCTGGAACCCTTCGACACCTGGAGTGGCAAGGATCTGAAAGACATGACCGTGCTGATCAAGGTTAAGGGAAAGTGCACCACCGATCACATCTCCGCCGCCGGTCCCTGGCTGAAGTATCGTGGACACTTGGATAACATCTCCAACAACATGTTCATTGGGTGAGTTTGCCACAAATGTGCAAGAATTATTCCTCAAATTATAACAAATATTCTCTTGCACAGTGCCACCAATATCGAAAACAACGAGATGAACAAAATCAAGAACCAGGTTACCGGCGATTGGGCTGGCGTTCCGGACGTTGCCCGATTCTACAAGGCCAAGGGAATCCCGTGGGTTGCCGTTGGTGATGAAAACTACGGCGAGGGTTCGTCCCGCGAACATGCCGCCCTGGAACCGCGTCACCTGGGAGGCCGTGCCATCATCGTCAAGTCTTTCGCTCGTATCCACGAAACCAATCTGAAGAAGCAAGGTCTGCTGCCGTTGACTTTCGCCAACCCAGCCGATTACGATAAGGTAAACATTGTTATAAATTTTCACTTGTCAAAATGACTCACTGGTTTTTTTCCTTACAGATCCAACCGACCTCGAAAATCTCCATCCTCGGCCTGGACAAGTTTGCCCCTGGCAAGCAGCTGGACTGTGAAATTAACAACGGCGGTAAGGTTGAGAAGATCAAGTTGAACCACTCGTTCAACGAACAGCAGATAGAATGGTTCAAGGCCGGAAGTGCGTTGAACCGTATGAAGCAGCTGGCTAAAAACTAAGAATCCACTCCCTTATGCTATCCAAAGTACATTTATTGATAAACATAAACAGTAGGGTCAGACTTAAGAAAACGAATAACTCATATGGATACCAATGATCATCAGTAGCAGCTAGTTTAATGGCGCGACGAAACATTTTTTGATGCGAGCTGGGGACAGCCTATTGAAAATCAATTACTTACAAATAATGGCCTCCCGAAAATCGAGTGACTCCCAACATGAAGACGGAAACTTAGTCGAAAGGTAAAAAATTAACCTTACAAATCTACTTAAACAAACCTCTTTATCAGGAAAACATGTCTTAACCAGTTTACTAGTGAAATCGTAGGAGACAAATTTTGTTACTTGTACATACAAACAAATCTATTATTTTGATTTTCAAGCCAGCTTAAACATGAGTGGAATAATAGAAACGCAACCTTTTAGATGTAATAATATATAGAGTCAGAGTACTAAAACAGCTAGGACATATGTGTTTGTCTGGAGTCAGTAATTTACGAGTTTAGAAGTCAAAAATACATTGGTATTACGATATGCATGGATTTTCTATAATCAATTACCTATCTTGCTGAATAAAAAAGGCGAAGAAGTTTTTTTTAGCAATCCTGTTTTGAATACATTTTTTTCTGCGACAATAAACAAATTGAAAAAAACTGGATTTTTTGAGCTTTAAAAATATCATATCTTGAAAAATGTTCGCCGTTTGTTCAAAAACTGATAACTGGTAAACGGACCTCGGAAACGTGATGGTTTAGGACAGATGAGCAAATACAGAGAACTGAGAATTTTCTGACAATAAGAACATGGTGATCATTGAATCGCTCTTCCCCCAATGGCTGAAAATTAAATTGATCACATCTGCGTCAGCCGAAATGAAGAAGAAACCTCCTTGATATCCGCAACAAACGAACCTGACCATAATCTCGTCGTTATGGTGAAATACGACTGAGAGTTGTGCGTGTTCAACGGGCGCGAGGAGAAAGCCGACGTACACTGGTTAGACAATTTAGAGGTGAAAAGAGTGTTGACGTGGAACAGCTTGACCAGGCAAGTAAGCCTGGTTGGTAAGCCAAAGCTGCCGCCCGATAACGATATGTGGTGCTGGAAAAGGTAGTCATAGTCGAGACAACAGTGTCTGGGCAAACTCCCTTGCCGAAAAGGGAGAAAGAACCGCCAGCATTGGAGATATCCGATTACTGTACGACAGATCAGCTCAAACGTTTGGCTGAGCATTCCAAACAACTCTTTCGGGTCACGAATAGCGATGGGCAACAGAACTCGCATCTCTAAGCGCCCACAATAATACGCATTAATGGCGTCATCTCGAAAACGCCCTCGTTTGCTGAAATAGAAGCGCCAATCAAAGACATGGCAGCCACAAAGAGCCTGGAATCCTTTACATTCCTGCTGAAATGCTCAAAGCCGACCCTGCCTTGTCAGCAGAAATGTTGTCTTTTCGCTGACATCTGGGAAATAGTCGCGGCCGATTAGATGCAGGATTGGCGATTTGCAGCTGAAAACGACACACAGAGGGCTTTGCGATTAATATGATGATGTTACGGGCGCAAATGTCAAAACGCTAAGTATTTTTTCAAAACATTCCATCAAATTTAAAAATTTCGGTGTAAAATATGATATTTGATCAGATTTGGCTGGGGGATTTGGTAAGAAAACGTGAATTACGTAACCCTTCATATTTTTCAAAACATTATTTAATAATAAACCTTCATAATTTCTAGTTTTCGAAAAAAAATGTTGTTCCAACTAATGCAGCCTGGAAAAATATTTCTTCTGCTTCCTCAAAACTAAATTAAAGGTTTTATCGATAACGATTGAGACACCAACTAACCTCATCTCGAGTTTGATGAACGTTCTTAAGGTAATTTTAAAATTCCATATTCCCTAAGCTGGGAAATAAACACCAAATTTCTCTCCGTAGAGTCAACTGGAAGATAATTATGTTCCGTGCAAGCTCGTTCATCTGTTTAGAACCAACAGTACAGGAATAGAGAAAGCAACCGGAGAACTTTCTGTAAAATCATCACGTATTTAATTGTTTGTTTCTTTTTAAAATCAAAACATTTAACTTGAAATCCGCATAAGGAGTGTCAATTTCAAACATGAAGATCAAGATGAAAATTTATTCAAATAAATTCATTTCATATGATTGACAAATATTTCAGAAATAAATCAAGTAGCTGAAAATCTTAATCCGAAATCCAAAATGAAAATATTTGAAATCATTGAATATTTGTCATAATTTGAGAGGAATAGCTTTGGCTTGCTCCATTATATCCTTTACGTGCATTTTATAAAAGCTCAATCTGATGATTAACTGCGTTCGGATGTGCGTCTTTACATAGCATTTAAATTTCACTACTGCTACATTCATCAAAATCAACCTCTGTCAGCGTCGTTAATTTGTTAAGTATAGAAGTTTCAAAATTTCCAAATGAATTTAGCTAAAAACAACATAAAAACATCTATTTGCTAATGCCAAAAGCATTGAAATAAGTAAACTAAAGATTTTCTAACAAGAACAACTCGTTATAATTGTCTTAAATTTTACAGTTTTCATTAAATTAGCAATTTAAGAAACAATTTGTATTCCAGCCGTGTTAAAAAACAGCTATCGTCACCTTTTTGTTAGTTCCATAAGTGAGAATCAGTTGGCGCTGCATGTCAAAAAGTTTTGCTGCACGGAAAATAAAAAAAAGGTAAAATTTACCTTTTTGCGAGGTGAATTTTTTCCACCCCTCTTTCGAGGTAAATTTTACCTTTTTTTCATTCACCTAGCAAAAAGGTAAATTATACCTTTTTTCAATTCACCTAGCGAAAAGGTATATTTTACCTCTTTCGCATTCACCTAGCAAAATAGTAAATAATACCGTTTTCCCATTTACTGATTTAAAAGGTAAATGCTGGTTGGTTTGATTGGTTTCTTCAATAAGAATTAAAAAAAGTACAAAATTCTATCAAAAATTATATTTATTGGAGATAAATAGGGACTGGTAATTCGGCTTCGCGTTCTTCCGAGCCGGCATGGCCGCTGAATACTCCTGCGTTGCGTACATTCATGACCTCCTCTGTTCGGCTAATCCGGTCAGGTTCGGCTTTTCCGGCTGGAGGATGACGTGGAATACACCTATAAGCTCTATGGGTCGATCTGAAACAAAAGCAATGTATTATGACGAGAACCAGCACAACTAAATGATATCTAAGAAAACACTTACCATTCTATTCCGATTTTCACATATTATGCACAAAGCAAAACTTGTTCCTGAATGACAAAACAGCTTAACCTCAATAAACGGGTTCGGCGAATAGTCACTTTTTTTTCGAGAAGACTTGTACCGTTTTGTTTAGCTCAATCCAGGTCAACTTCACATCGCTACGAGGTAAGTTTTACCTTATTTGGTTTTACCTTTTTTTCTAGGTGAATTATACTTTTTTATTCAGCTCAATTCAGGTGAACTTCACCTCGCTACGAGGTAAGATTTACCTTTTTTGGATTCACCTTTTCCCCCGGTGAATTGTACCTTTTTTCCAACCTCGATTCAGGTAAATTTTACCTCGCTGTGAGGTGAGTTTCACCTCGAAGAGGTAGAAGCTACCTTTTTGGCTTTCACGATCGTTTACCTTGGCTATCTCGGTAAATTTTACCTTTTTATTATTTTCCGTGTGCAAATCGCCAATAATTCGCGATTTCGAAGCTAATTTTTGACAGCTCGTGTGTGTGCAAGAAAATGTAAACAAACGGGTGGAAATACTAGCTTCTAATTAATAATTATTTTCTTTGATTTGGTTAGGATTTTCAGAAAATGACGGATACAGATTTGGAGTAGAAGGTTCAGAGATTATTATGAGCTATAGGAGAAAATGTGTATGTACCGTGAAGCATCGCAAATCGACATCAAAAAAGGTCAATTTTTTACTACTCCAAAAACTATTCTGAGTATTTCACATATTTTTGAATGAAAACTCGAGCCAAATGCACATTTTCAATTGCAGTTTGTTAAAAGAGTAGTCAATTAACGTTCCTTTAAAATTTGGGAAAGACCCAACAATTGGTAAGGTAGAATTATTTATTCGAAAAAACCTAAATTTTTGCTATTTTCTATTAGGTTTCCTTCTGCAGCTGCATACAATCAGGCGTAATAATTTAAAAGCTGGAAAGCGGATTTTTATATTTGATGGCTGTTGACAAGAAAAAAATTATATCCTTGGATTACTACACAATTCAAGTTTACTTAAAGGCTTTTCAATTGCCATCGTTCAAGGGTTATAAAATGTTTTGTATTTTTATCGGACCTCATGATCTTATTTTTTTTGGAAAATTTTATTGAAAATTACACTGAACCCAAATTCACACTTAAAAAACACTAGAAGAATCACTTAAAAGTGAAAACGCAGTGAATTTCTTCATTTCAAGTGGCTCATGTACATTTCACTTGCCTCTCACTTAAGTTTTAAGTGACCGAATCAATATACACTAGCTCATCACTTGAGTTTTAAGTGACCGGCATTGAATGTCTTCGATGCTCACTTGAAATCCACTTGACCGGTCACTTAAGCCAATATTCACTTGCCCATCACTTAAAATTCAAGTGATTTTTTGCATAGCGAATGTCAACAATGTCAGTATTGATTGTTTCATTGTTGTTTGGAAAAGAAACAACAGAGGTTTGTTTGAGTTGGTAGATGCAGAATTAAAGTAATTTATATGTTATAAAACAATGATATTTTCCATAGGTCGACCGACAGAAACATCGTGTGAACCGGTTAACACGTCGCAGAGACCCTTTTTAAAGCAATCAGGTTTCGGATACGTTTTCCGATGATGATTTATTTTGGAAATATTCAAATGCAATTAAAGTAAGTATCATGCAAAACAAAAAATACTAGTTAAATTTATTTTATTTTTTAATTATTATTTCAGAAAAGATCAACCCGAATGTCTCGTCAAAGTGAGTAAGTCAATGATTTTTCGAAGCCGAAAAATCTTTTTGAAGAAGAAAAAGTGACGTTTTTTACGTTGTATTTTTAATAAATAATTGTTTTGTAGAAACAAAGTTGATTAATGTTTGATATTCCGAAATTTCACCTAAAAACCACTACAATTGAAAGATATTAATGACCTGAGCAAACATTTGAAATTGACTTTGCCATTCACTTGAAATTCACTTGATCGCTCACTTAAGTGATTTCACTTGACCGGTCACTTAAAATTCACATGAATTTAAATACGTATGGCGCAAATTCACTCCAGATGTCACTTACCTTTAAAGTGAAAATTATTTTCGGTGTATATTTATACAACCACTAGCCGTAGAAAATTTTAAATTAAAACTTAACATTTTATACTGTCTTACGCTGAAACTATTTAAATTTTTATATAACGTATATATTAAATGTAACAACTAAACCAAATCCAATAGTTATAGTTTAAAGTAACAACGGGAAAATCGTTCTTTTATATAGACCAACGAGAATCGCATAAAATTTAATATGAAGATATGATAAAAAATATAGATTATTGGCAAAAATTTAAACTTAAGAAAATGGATGAAAAGATTGATTCACATAGGGGCCGTTCAGATACCACATGGACAGAAAAATGAGATTTTTGACCCCCTCCTCCCCCTCCGTGGACATTTGGCAAACCCCTGCCTCCCTCCCCGTTTGTCCACGTGGACAGATTTGAAATTGTTTTTTTTTGTAATCTAATTTGTAATAATTATAATTATTATTAATTTCAAAATTATCATATTTATAGCTTGCTTTCAAGTGGCTACTTGTTGCTTAAATTTGAACTGGAAAGCTTTGCAATTTTAAGATTTTGATAAAAACATCTTAATATTTATTCACCTTTAGAAAATGTTTTGAAAGTAAGTATGTCCACGTGGACACTACCCAAACCCCTTCCCCCCTCTCCGTGGACATTTTCATACCCCCTCCTCCCCCCGTTGTCCAGGTGGTATCTGAACGGCCCCAGTTTTCTCTGACCGACTGACTTTTTTTAAAATGGAACTATCAGATAGAATTTACTCTCCTACCAAGCTAATTTATTTAAATTTACTTTAAAACAAACTCCAATTTTTCAAAGGAGTGTTTTTTTTTCAAAATCATTCGGATTTATGAAAACTTAACTCAAAGCAATGTAAAGTTGTCTATAATTTATCGTTCACCCAGAATGTTGCTCACGCTACATCGTACTACTCCAGATGGCAGCAGCGCAGCTTCGAAAGAGCGGATCTTGTAGTGATCCCGAAGAAAAGAGATTTAACACAGTGTGCTAACTGGCATGGCATGTTGATCTTTTTTTATTAGTTGATTTCTCAGGTGGTAAATCCTTTTAACGGATTGCATTCCAAGGCACGTCGAGCCACCGCGTCTCCACAGTATGCTACTCTGGGTCCATGGGTGCGTTGGTCGACTCTAGATACTATGTACCCCTACGCCATAAAGTCCGTCTGAGGCCTCTGGCCATAATTCCCATCCGGAACCGCAACGAAGGCTGTACCTGTGATGGGAGATCAATTCCGTGCTTAAGCGCTCATCGGTTTCAAGTCAAAACTCCAGCATATATACCCTGCCTCTTGTAACGATTCAAGACTGAGGACCTCTCCTCTGGCAACTCTAGGTCCGGTCTTTACTCGTAACTTGAGGCTCGTTTGGTTTCCACGAGAATCGTGTGCTCCACCTCTGTTTTATACCACTGCTAGAGACCAACGACCTGTCCTCTAAAGACTTGAGGTCTTGACTCCGCTTGGTTTGGCTCAAGGCCCTCTCTTCTTTGCCCGTCTATGTGCGGGTCGAGAGCAGCTTATCCTGGACACGCGCCTGTCACAGCACAAGTCCGGGGCTTTACGAAACTACTCGGATGATTCCCGGCAAAGTCCTAGTCGAGTGACTTATCCGCCGACAACGTGAAGTCACTTTATCCGAAAGTATTCTGCGGCGTGAATACTCTTCTCCCTAAGAGTTCGACTGTCAAGAAGGTAAAGTCTTTTCTCCGCAGCTTCCGTCGTAGGGAGCGCGTTCTACTCGGATACTCCGTGGCGGTGGAGGTATCCTACACAGCGTTCGCGACGTACCTAGCAGCTCGGCATACGCAGAAGGTAAAGGTAAATTTTTGTATGCTTTACTGCTAAGATCGGAAGCACACTACTCGAAGGCACCCACCGAAAGGACATTCTACTCCTACCGTGATCCGGTCTTCCTCCTTCCTTTGGATGGCAACTTCGGGCTGGCAATCCTAGGTTTTTTGCAAGCCGTGTGCCGAATCGAGAGCTTATCCTAGACTCACGCCTGTTAAAGCGCATGTACACGTTTCACGCTCAGATGAATCCCGGCGAAGCTTCCATCTTGCATCGACTCGAGTGGCTCGTCCGACGGTGACGTGAGACCACTCAAGTCGAGAGTGTACTACGTAATACTACTCAACACAACGGCGTGAATACTTTCCCCCCTACAAGTTCGACTGCGGAGAAGGTCATGTCTTATCCCCGCAGCCTCCGTCGCAGAGGGCGCGTTCTACTCGAATACTCCACACTCCACACACACGCGACGTACCAGGCAGCTCGGCATACGCAGAAGGTAAAGTCTTATCTTTGTATGCTTTACTGTTAGGATCGGACGCACACTACTCAGATGCTCCCCGACGACGAAGTCACCCTTCACCGGTCGCGGACTGGTGCTGGTTCCAACTCCTCTGCAGGGCAGTCATGATCCGTGAACCCATCGCTGACCACGCGCCAAGTGTTGGCGTCCTCGCACATCCTCTGCACGATGTTGTCGGCTGTCGTGTCTGGTCCGCAGGCGGCAAGCATGTTAGCACGTACCTCTACGAACCTTGGACAGCTGAACACTACGTGTTCTGGCGTCTCTACTATGTCTCCGCAGGTTAGACAGGATGGCGAAGCCACGTGTCCAAACCAATGGTGGTACTGCATGAAACATCCGTGACCAGTCAGGAACTGTGTCATGCAAAAGTCCACCTCACCATGTCTTCGATTCATCCAGGATCCGATATTAGGGATCAAGCGATGGGTCCACCGGCCACGTTCCGAGCTGTCCCACTGGTGCTGCCAGTTGGACAGCGAGTTCTCTCTGGCATGTTTCCGCACGTCGGGCATGTGCCTATTCTCGTAGCAGAAGGCATCTTCCTCTAGCAAGACCGAGATGGGCATGACCCCCGCCACAACATCAGCAGCTACCGAGGACACCGTTCGGTATGCGCTGATTACACGCAGGTTCATCAGCCGCTGCACACTGCAGAGCTTTTGCAGATTGCACTGCCTGCTCAAGGCTGCCTTCCAGGCTGCCACTCCGTAACGCAGAATGGACGAGGTCACACTCGCCAGGACCCTCCTTCTGCTGCAGCGGATCGCCGAGTTGTTCGACATGGCCCGTGAGTGGGCTGCTGTCGCCATTGCCGCTCTTTTGCAGGCGTAGTCGACGTGGGCCATAAAGCTCAGCCGGTCGTCGATCATCACCCCCAGGTATTTTACCGCATGTTTGGACTCGATTGCGCACGGTCCAACTGCGATCGTCCCTGATTGTGCTGAAATCAGGTTGGTGATCAGCACCATCTCGGTCTTGTGGTGAGCCAGGCGTAGGCTCTTGGAGCGCATCCAGTTTTCCACCTTCTCAATAGCTACTGTGGCGAGTAGCTGGACTTCCTCCGTTGACGGGCCCGATGCCAGGAGAACTACATCGTCGGCGAATCCCACAAGTCTCACTCCTGTGGGGAGACGCAGTCTCAGCAGTTCGTCGTAGACGATGTTCCACAATACCGGGCCAAGTATCGATCCTTGTGGAACCCCTGCCGAGACTCTCACTGTTTCCAGTCCTGGCATGTTGGTCTGTACAACCCTCAAAGTGCACATATAATATACGGCGTATTACAGGACACGACACTTAACGTTCTAACTAACATAAAAGGATTTAAAATTACCTTTTTTGTCGACCGGTTTCGGGCTCGATGTTGCCCATCTACAGGACGATGTCCGACTGGTTACTCAAAAGAAAAACACTAACACTGCTTCATACTACTGCGTAGTATTCGTCGAAGGATGTCAAATCATTTTTGGTTGGCCAAGTTGAAAAGAACCGATATGATTGGCGGGTAGTCCTCGTTCATTAAAGGCCTCTCAGAAGTTGTTATAAACATAGATTCCCAGGCATTTAAATGTGACGCTTTGCGTATACATTTTTTGAATCTAACCTTTTCCCAATCTATAGAGTGGTTAGATTCCGATGCGTGGGCAGCTAAGTGCACTAGACCCAGGTTCCAGGAGAAGATTGACACTACACTTCGACGACAATAAGCTTCTGATGCGGTCGATTATATGTGGACCACATCACAACGCTACGAACTCATCGAATTCGGAGGCTCTCTTCTTCTGGAGGTCGTTGATTTCGAAAGCATTCGACCGATCTAACCTTGAAAACATCTAGCCTGCTCTGAGAAGACTAGGAGTCCCTTAAAAATTTAACCATCTCTTCGAAGCGCCAGTCGATACATTTTCGTACGTGATCTTGTATGACGGTGTCTTGTCCGAACGAATCTTGCTAACTGTCATGTCACCCTTACTTTTTCTCATCGTAATGGATTAGATCTCAACTGGATCAATCGACTGTAGACCGAACCGAGGATTGCAGTGGAATCCTTCGACAATGGAGCAGTTAAACGACTTTGACCTGACTGATTGTATTTTTTGCTTGCCTAAAAACATCCAGATATACAAATCAAACTAGGCGACTGTAGTGAACGAAGGAAAAAAGATGATAACAGAAAATATTGCATCTTTTTTCCTTCATTCACTACAGCGACCTCACTGAAAGCTGTATAAGGCAGCAGATCTTAAAGTCAATGTTGGAAAGACCATACCGATGGAAATCAACACGGATGACCCTTCTATGGTAGCTGGGCAACAATTTTAGTAAGTGTAAGTATATTGGTAGCAGAGGGACCATGTCTGTGCAGACCTGTCCGGAACTCCGAAGCTCAGACGCAAAACCGGTGAACCGCCGGATCACGAACTACCAGGGGAACACATACACTTATTGACTCACTCGCTTGATCGCCGACTAACTGACTGACTTGCTGCACGCTAAAGACGAATGCCACGATGTCGGTTTAATCCGTTCACACACAATGTGCCCTGTTTTTCAGGATTGGTCCTGGTTTTCGTCAGACCGTCCTGATTTTTCAAAAACCGTTTGGATTGTCTTAGAAAAAGGTCTTTAAAATTTTCTGATTTGCCGAAATAATATTTAAATTATAATTGAATTGGTGGTTAAATGAGGCATCAATAAAATTCAGATGATATTTGAATGGTGTTTTTCGATATAAACTGCAGGTCAGTCAAGATTCTGCTCGCTTCAGTCGCATAAATTAAGGCTTCTACAGTATACCTTTACTTTTGAAATCTAAGCAGAGCTGCGTGTTATTTTCATCGATCTAATTGTAACTCCTGATTTTTTGCCACGCGGTTTCCTGATTTTTGACAAAAACCACATGAAACCTCTGCTTGGTAGCCAGATAATGCCTGATGATACCAAGAAAGGCATCGAATCCCGGACCAAAAAAGCTGATTTTCGTTTGCGAGTCATCGAAACATTTGGAAATTTGCAGAGAGCCGCTTGACTGGAATCCAGATAGGCATCGAAGAAGAGGCAGGCCCCGAAGGCCGAGGTTTTGTAATCTAGCCGCTGTATTACGAATAATTGAGGTGAAGCTCGGCCCTATGTGTCGGACAAACGGATTTTTTTATAGGAATTGATATCAGGTGGCATTCTTCCCTAAGTCTGGCCATATCGGCGCCGAACCTTTAGATAGATGGATAAACAACGTCTAAAATTTGTTAATGTTTGTATATCATGATAAAAATTATAATAAACTTCATTATCTAAAAATATTCTTAAATCCATTGTTTGTTGCTTAAATATCATCTGCAGCAAACTATTCAAAGAGCGGAAAATTGCGGATAATGTTGGACAACAAAAAAAACTGATCTGACGCATGCTGATCGAGCATTTCCACTGTTAGGCATTTTAGTCATTTCACGGTCAATTTGACGCTATCAAATAGTGGCAAAAAAACGGTGCCCATCATAAAACTACTTTCTACGGCATTTCGCGGGGCAGTTAAAAATTCACCTTGACCGTGTCAGCTCACCAACCGATTAGCTCAAGCCCCCCAAGCCAAACCGTCAGCGGATTCACGACGGAGTGACGATAGAAAAAAAAACACCTCGAAAGGATGATCAATTTCGCCACTATTGTCGTGCTACTTTCGGCATTTGCCATTGGCAGCGGCTTTTTGCCGCCCTTCATGGGAAGAATGACCGGTGAAAAACGTGAGAAACTGATACAGATTATCGATGACGCCCTGGATGAGTCGGAGCTGCGTGACGATCCGGGAATCAAAACGCTTCGCGCCAATATGGCCATGTTTCGATCGATGGCTACTGGCTCTACTAATGGGGTCAATGTTGGAAGCATACTGCAAATGTTAGGCAGTGCTGTAAGTGTTGATGGACCAACGGTTGGATTTCAGGGCCCTGAAGTGAGCTTGAACACTCCCGTTGGCAAAATTGGATGCCGGTTTCTGCGGGATTCTACTCCTGCCGGCAACAGCGAGCGACAAGTCAAACGGGCCCCAAGTGAAGTTGCTGATTTGAGAAAAAATTACCCGAGAGGTTAATTTAAAATCGTTTCAGTGGATGATTTTTGGTGTTTGATCTTCTTTTTCAAATAAAATTCTGAAAAAGTTTTAATTTTTTATTTGAAGTTTAATTTTCAATGTGTTCAGGCAAAGTGTCAACAAACAGGTGTCTTGTGAACCTCTTCGATCAAAGTGATGCTCAAGATCTCCGAAGGAAAAAAGACAAAAGCGCCTTTAAATAGGCTATGACACAACCCATTACACATTCAAAGTATTTTAGAATGAGAACTTGAGACTCGTGTTCGGGGACTCTGCATAGTAAAAACAACACATTTTTTATAGAGCTGAATTTGAAAAAAATTAAAATAAATTACAAATATTCCCTGCATTAGTGCTCTTCATAATGATCATCACTCTTTGAAATATGACGAAGTTTTACATCAAGTTTAAATCAAAAGATGTCTTTTTTCATATGTTATTATGTTTTCTGTCTGCAAATTGAGAGCGCAACATGGAATTATACAAAGTGTTATCTGCTCTTCGATAATCCTCCCATTTCATTTTAATTACTATATTTTTAAACATGTTCGGTATAATGACATCATCAGGCGGGAGTCTGTTTCATCATAGGTATGTATGTTGAAAGCAAAACCAGACGCTGTTTTAGTTTTTTTTGGTTTTGTTTTTTTTTCTCTCCTCTTCGAATGGGTCCAATCAGGCTTTTGTATAGAAGATCAAAACAAAATCGAGGTCGTTAGGATTTCGAGGTGAGTGAACTTTTTATGTTGGGGAATCCCTTTATAGGTAGTAAACGTATAGTAAAGTTAGCGAGAAGTCGACAATTAATTACTGATTGGTGTTCTTTGAACCACGTTTTCCGTAGTTCCTTCAAAATGAAGATACATTTTGTTAACTTTAAACTATCTTTGTTCGAGTGGAAAAAAACAAAGTGGAAAATGGCTGCATAAGGATTACATCAGCTTTAATTGTTAGCAATAAATTTCGAAAAGAGGAAAAAAATGAGAAGTATCCAGAAATGGTTTCTGAAATTGTAACGACTTTTTGTAATATAAAATTGAATTTTCAAGGTTTTGTATTTTTAACGAAATCGTGATCTATGAATTGAAATAAAAGAAAATTGTGATTTTGTTTTCAATGATAACATTTTTTATTCATTGAATTTTCTTGTAAAATATGTTTAAAACTGATTTTCGTCAATGAACTGTTGTTTCTTCCGGTGGCTCATCATACGAGATATCCGAGATTCCTTTCCGAATCCAGCAGTCTATAACATAATGTTAAAGGGATATCTGCAACAAACATAAATATCTATGTACTTGCTGTGAAGTGATACAAGTTAATAATAAAATTTTCTGACCTTATTTTCCTTTACTTTCCAGAGAAAAAGTTTTTTTTCACTGGCACCTCGTGTATCATTTTCAATCTCGGCCATTTCGAAGAGTGAATTTTTTTCAAAGATGATATTCATAAAAGTTATGTGTAAGGTAATGAACATCATCCAATTCCATTCATTCCAATCCAATAAAAACTAAAACTCAATCATAAATCTTATTTGAATCATATGTAGCAGAGATGAATTGGGTTATGTGTGGAGGAATATAATCTGTAAGTGTCGATTTTTTGCAATGTAGATTTACGACAAAAAATCACCTGTGTTCAAACAATAAACAGCTGGAAATTGCTGGAAAAATCAGCTAAACGGAGAATGTTTGCTGGTTTCCAGCAAAATTTGGATTGCTGGACGTTCTCAGCAATTTTTTTGCTGAGACAAAAATTAACTTTGGCAGCAATTGGTCCGTATTGCTGGAAAATCAGCAATAGAAAAAAAAACTTTAATAGCGAATCATGCGGTAATTAGGTTGTTTAGGCCAGCTGCTTCGGCGTAGTGGTTAGAGTTCAAGTCATCTACGCCAAAGTTCATGAGATCGAATCCCGGTCTATGTATGCCATAGTACAGTTTCTGTGGTCTGGTGGTTTTAGCATTTGTGAGATGCTAGCCATCATTACTTCGAAAGATGTACGCTTAGAAAGAGACGAACCAGCCCAAGGCTGAAAGTCTCTATAATAAGAAAAAAAAATAGGTTGTTTAGCATGAATTTGACAAGGAAGCTGACAATGTGTTTCTTATTTTTTAGACTAATTCAATTTTTAAATTCCTGCTGGATAGTCACTGAAGATTTCGGAAGAGCTCGCGATATAGTTAATTATTTGTGCAACTAAAATTTTGTTTTATATTCATTAATAAAACCAATTATTTGTACCAAAGCGTGGAAAAAAGCTTTTCTTATAGAAAAATGGATAAAAAGCAATATTTATGAAAAGAAAACAATAGGAATAGACATTAGTAGGTTTCTAGAAATCTTTTTGAAGATTGCTGGTTTTCCAGCAATTGAATTTTATGGTCTTTCCAGCAATCTTTATTGTTAAAAATTTTGCTGGAAAACCAGCGGGACAAAAACTAGTAAAATTTGGCTTATTTTGCTGGTTTTTGTCACGCAGACTTCCCAGCCATATGATTTGCTGGAAAATCAGCAAATCTCTCTCTCTTTCTCTCTCTCTCTCTCTCTCTCTCTCTCTCTCTCTCTCTCTCTCTCTCTCTCTCTCTCTCTCTCTCTCTCTCTCTCTCTCTCTCTCTCTCTCTCTCGTGTTTATAATTTTCCTTGTAATTGAAAAATACATGTTTCACACAGTGATGTCTACCTTCCACATTTTTTCAGGTCCTTCCAGACTTCCACACTATAGCTATTTCTTCCAGACATTTCCAGACTTTTGAGCTATGCATGAATTTTCTGACAAAACAATCAAAATTCAAAATTTTCGTTGCAAAATGGCAGGAAATGACTCGCATTAGTAATTGAAGGAGGTGAGGAATACCACGAAGAAGGTAGTAAAATAGGAAGTAAAGCATAAAACGTAGTACCGCCGACATCACCACAATAGTCTCTGTCATTGATAGTGTATAGAATGTATGATTATTATTAAGTGAAGTAATGGGTGTTATTCCCTAGGCAGCAATATTGCGATCTGGCGACCAAAAAAAGGTAATCACCAAGTTTGCCATCCAGACCTTCCAGACATTTCCAGCCATTTCCAGACATTTTTTTTTCAAAATCTTCCAGACATATCTGAAAAACAGTTGACATCACTGGTTTCACACCACAAGTTTCCTCCGCTTCTGCGGATTAAAACAGAATTATTTTTATTTTTGTATCTCAATTAATAAAAGCAATATGTGAGCTAGACTGCGAAATGCTCCTGGGCCTAGGACAAAGCTCTGCGACGTAGTTCCACCTCCCCGTGGTGCAGAGTGGAAACGTGTCTGCAAGTCCGGCGTATTGCAGATGTACGGCCGAGAGAACTAGAGGCCACCGACGGGTCTGCCAAACCCGCGCGGAAGAAGTGGTGCACCCGGGTACTTAGGTACCAGTACTTGGGTGTGTGCGTGATGGTCCAACACGCTTTCGGGGGGTCATGACCCTGATATGCGGATGCGACCGGAGGGAGAGCGATCGCCAACTTGTTTTGCGCTTCGGTGGGTATAGACCCGACTCGCAAAACGAGTAGATGCGCAAAGTGGTGGCCAATGGTGGGCCGATCACTTAGGGACGTGTTTACACGTCAGTGTCCGAGAGGCACATTGCCGGAGGTGTCAGGGTTCGACACGCGTTTCGGGAATTGATGCGCCTGAACCGCGAGTGTGACCTGATTAGGGCGTTCTATAGCTCGATCTGCACTTCGGGTGGTCAAGCGCCCGACTTGAAGATCGGGTAGTTGCGCTGAGTGGTGACTTAAGTCAACACTATTTGTGAGTTCGGAGGAGTCTGAGTCTTGGACTGGATTCACAAAGTTAGTAGTTGCGCTGTGTTGGGGACCTCATTCACACGATGAGACGTCGGATCCTAACTCGTCAGAGGAGGGATTGAGCATCGAGTTGTGTTAGAATGAGGCATTGCTGGTAGAGGATTCGGAAACGAGTATTGCCTTGGAGCGCACTAGCGCGAATTGAAGTAAAGTGTGTCAAACAGTTCGAGGTGGGAACAAAGGTCAGTGGCCCCAGGAGAACTTTATGGCGTAGGGGGTACAGTGCTCCTTAGCATTGTACCATGAGTCGTCCAATTGCACCCATGGACCCAGAGTAGCAAACTGGGGGGACGCGGTGGCTCACCGTGCCTTGGAATGCAATCCGTAAATTGGATTTACCACCTGGGTTAACAACTAATAAAAAAAAAGGCCTAGTACAAGATCTTATGCCGCGAGCCTGAGCCTGAAGTTTGCATAGGTTTTTCAGACATTTTGTTCGGGAGGATCATGAAAATCCAGTTTTCCATCAATAACTTTGATCCTTCGGCCGATTTCTTTTTAATACGGTTTTTACAAAAGTTTAAATTATGACAAATATTTCTTTCGAAAGCTGCATTCAAATTTGAGTTTAGATAATATAGTAATGAGGCTTCAAAACTGGGTTAACTTTTTTAAGAGTGATATTCATCACTATTAATGAGGCACTGCGTCGAACATTTTGACGCAGCATTAACAGTGATGAATATCACCTTGAAAAAAGTTAGCCCATTTTGGAAGCTTTTGGTCATAATTTAGCCCTTAGTAAATACTGTATTCAAAATAAATCGACCGATGAGGACCAAAGTTATTGATGAAAACTGGATTTTCATGTTCCTCCTGAACAAAATGTCTCAAAATCCCAAACAAACTTTGGGCTCGTTGAGCGACCCCTGCAACGCATAGCTTTTTAAAAAGTCGGGTCATTTGGGGCACACTAATTGGAGCGAGAGATAAAAAAATGAAACGATTCTTGCCTTAAAAACTACTTTGTTTGCACCTTTTTTGAATTTATGTAGGGGAGAGTGGGGTATCGTGGGTCATGGAGAAACGTGGGCCACTTTTAACATCTCAGATGTGTGTTGAGATAAAAATCTCGAACCAACTGACATCGTCGTCTCTTGGCGTGAGCATATATTTCTATGTATTGATGACTTAAATACGCATCATACGCTTTTTTTATTTATCAAGCTAAAAAAAGTTAGAAAAATTTACTTTCATTATTAAAAATACACCCGCTAATGGCATCGATAGGAAACCTAAAGTTCATATAAAAGATATGCTCATATGCTTATGATCTTAGTTTTGTCATGATCTTTCACGTGGAAAAGGAATTTTTGATGAAACATCAATAAGTCACACAAACGCAACCAATTTGCAAATTATAGCTTGTGGGGAATCCTGGGCACACATCTTGAATCACATATATTTTTATGTTTTTATACACATTCAGAACTTAAAATACGTTTTTCCTATCTGTAAAGTTTTCTTATGCCAAATGAAGAATTATGAAAAATATTCTGTCCATCCTATATAAGAAATTTTGCCAAAACGTTCGCAAGCCAAGTTTTGGAATCTATGCGATCATACATAGCTCTCTTTTTTATTTCATCATCTAAAATTGCTTTAAAATAACGAAATGAATTAGGAAACCACAGTTTTGAGTCAACTCATAAACTTTTCATGTTATTTGGTCAATTTGGATTTGGTGGCCCACGATTCCCCACCATTTTTCAAAATCCAAAATATATTGTTTTTTTTTTCAAACAGTCAGAATTTGGGGAAAATAACTTATTAATTTTTTTTTAAATACCTCATGATTAGGGTGTCCCAAAATTGCATAACTTCTGGGAATCTGTGGGCTCACCCTCCAAATGGTAGATTAGGATGTGCAGAACAAACTTTTGTATGGGGCCGACTGAAAAAAAATATGTTTGGAGGTTCCGCAAGCGCGATCTTTGAAAAAAGTCCACTTTCAAAAGATTGGATTTTAAATAAATTCTGGGTTAAAATTTTTTCATGAAATTTATATATTTTATATTTTTTAAATTTTGTTCGGGTTAAATGCTACACGTAAAAAATGAAAAATGAACCAAATTTGAATCAAAATGTAAAACAAGCAAGCTATTTCCAAGAAAAAAATTTTTTTGGTCCAAAAATTTTGAATTCAACTGAGCAAAATGTGTACCAAGCGTAAAATATTTTAGACACCAATGCCATTAAAAGATGCGGATTTTTGTGCACTTAAACTTTGCTGAACAAAGCATGTTGTTTGTATCATCGTGTGAAGAGCTATTCACGGTTTAATGCTTAATAAAAATCACAATTTAGGATATTTTTTAATTTAATTTATCAAATTGTCATAATAAATACCTTCTTTAGCATCAAAATACTTGCAAAATAAGACTTGGATGGTTTAAGGAAGTCATCAAAAGGCCATATGCCAAATTTGAGCGGAATCGGACAACAGGAAGGGGTTGCACTGAATCTCAAGTGTGAAAGGGATTCTGAGACATAGTGTTCTAAAGAAGCATAAAAAACTGGTTTTTCATCATACATTTTTGTCTTTACCATTCGATTGCTTGATTATGTAGATTTTATTAAAATTTCAATTAGGACTAACATTTCACCTGAAGACTGCAACTCAATTGGACTTAAGACAAAAAAGTTATGATTATTCCAAGATTGTATTTTTGTGGCATATTGTCGTTTAACACACAATGAGTACATTTTACTCATTGCGTTTTACAGGACAATTTGTAACCAAAATACAATCTTTGAACAGCCATTTCTTTTTTATTTTAAGTCCAATCGAGTTGCAGTCTTCAGGTGAAATGTTAGTCTTAATTGAAATTTTAATAAAATCTACATAATCAAGCAATCGAATGGTAAAGACAAAAATGTATGATGAAAAACCAGTTTTTTATGCTTCTTTAGAACACTATGTCTCAGAATCCCTTTCAAACTTGAGATTCAGTGCAACCCCTTCCTGTTGTCCGATTCCGCTCAAATTTGGCATATGGCCTTCTGGTGACTTCCTTAAACAATCCAAGTCTTTTTTGCAAGTATTTTGATTTTAAAGTAGGTATTTATTAAGACAAATTTGATTAATTAATTAAAAAATATCCTAAATTGTGATATTTATTAAACATTGAACCGTGAATAGCTCTTCACACGATGATACAAACAACATGCTTTGTTCAGCAAAATTTAAGTGCACAAAAATCCGCATCTTTTAATGGCATTGGTGTCTAAAATATTTTACGCTTGGTACACATTTTGGTCAGTTGAATTCAAAATTTTTGGACCAAAAATATTTTTTTTCTTGGAAATAGCTTGCTTGTTTTACATTTTGATTCAAATTTGGTTCATTTTTCATTTTTTACGTGTAGTATTTAACCCGAACAAAATTTAAAAATTATAAAATATATAAATTTCATGAAAATATTTGGACCCAGAATTTATTTAAAATCAAATCTTTTGAATGTGGACTTTTTTCAAAGATCGCGCTTGCGGAACCTCCAAACATATTTTTTTTCAGTCGGCCCCATACAAAAGTTTGTTCTGCACATCCTAATCTACCATTTGGAGGGTGAGCCCCCAGATTCCCAGAAGTTATGCAATTTTGGGACACCCTACTCATGATACCTTGAAAATGTAGAAAATCATACCATTTTTTATTTTCATTTTATCTTTTATAATAAAGATGTTATGAAACAACGAAAAAAAGTGGCCCATGATTCCCCACTCTCCCATACTATTAAAAATTCTAAACTTATTACATAATAGTTAAGTTGAAAACTCAAGCCATAAACGGCATTTTAACCATTTTTAAAAGATGAGTAAAATCATTGAAAAATATGGGCGAAGTCGAGGTAGGATTTGAAAAAATAGGTTACCACCGCATTTCTAAATAAATTTCAAAATTCTTTTATTTTGGAGGAAAATTCAACAAACTGTAACAAGACGCTTCAAGTAATTCAAAAAGGCCAAGTTAGAGAAATTCGGATCAGTGCTTGGAAAGTTACAGCCGTTTGAATTTTTAGTGGTACCTACTATTTCTGGACCTCGGTAATTTAAGTGTTAAAAATCCTGCAAATAAACATAAATGAGTTTTGAGTCGAATTACGAAATAAATAAAACAAATTATAAAACTTTATCGGTAGGAAGAAACAGATGGAACTCACCTGTTACCCTGTGGTTTTTCAGTGAAACAAAAGTGTCAAAAACTTTTTTTTTCTTTTAAAACCAAAGTTAACATTATTGTTCGGGTTTAAGAGACAGACTGTTATTGCTAAATCAGAAGCCAATAATACTCCGAAACACCATCCATTTTAGTTAATTTTCGAAACAGAATATTCTGAAAAACACGTGACACATAAATTAACACCAATACATTGTAAACCTCATTACCATTTCTCGTTTCGAGAGTCAGATTCCGCAAAACCAACCGTTAGCGCTGAAACGAGATTTATAATATTACAGAAATAATAATTCGATTTTTCGGCGAACGTTTCCGAAAGGAAGAACCAATTTATTTTTTTCTCAATTTGGTGGCGGAACCACTTCTTTTTATTTCTCAATTTTATTAGCATATCTTTTGCGAAACGGTTCACATTGTTGTGTCTGGTTCAGCATCCGTTCGGTTCGAGATATCGTTTTTGGTGGAACGCGCACCGGTTAATTAACTACTATACCTACTACAATACCATCAACAATAATATCATCACCATAATCATCGGTGGCTGCCGGCGCGGAGCTTAAACCGTCGTCATCTACTACAGGCTTTGGTTCGCATCAAAACAACAAAATCGTCATCTTGCCTCTTTATATGTATGATAAAACCAAAAAGTGGCGACCAGCATAGTCTTATAAAAGCATTACGACACCCTCGAAAAGGCACCAGTTTTGCACAGGACCTCTTACGGTTAATTGTTAAGATTCGATACGCAAGGAAAGTTATCAAAGAGAATGAAGTTGTTCGTGGTCAGTGGAGTTGTGTTGTTAGGAGTGTTGGCGTCGTTAAGTCAGGCTGAGGAACAAGTGGTCGTTTTGGAGGATGCTGCCCAGCTCCCGGAGCTGGATCGTGTGAAACGACAGTTTGGAGGAGGCCTGTTGGGAGCTTTGGGATTGGGTGGAGGAGGCTTTAATTCCGGCTATGGTCACGGCCATGGTGGTTATCAGCAAGGTTACGGAGGCCATGGTGGACATGGAGGTCATGGAGGATACCAGCAAGGATATGGAGGACATGGCCATGGTGGTCATGGAGGTGGTCATGGAGGATATGAACATGGTCATGGTCATGGCGGCTATGGTGGAGGTCATGGTGGACACGGAGGTCACGGAGGTGGTCACGGATACGAGCATGGCCATGGACACGGGGGTCATGGTGGTGGTCATGGATACGAACATGGACACGGTCATGGACATGGTTATGAGCATGGGCACGGACATCACCGGGGTTAAGTTTTAATGTGATACGCTAGTTAACTGTTAAATTATTGTTGTAATTTATGAGAATACAAATAATCACAATTGAACTTAATAGCATTCTCCCTTCAATATCACACAACTTGAATCAGTTATAAAATATCAAGACTTCGGATTTCAACTACATTTACAATGCCCATCAGGTGATAATAAAATTCTCATACTTTTTATTTAAATTCTTTAATAACGTAGAACAGCTCCATAATAATCAAATCGAACCAGCCTAGCAATTAGAACTTTGGCTGTCAAATCAAGTTGAACAGTATCAAGAATAGCTATAAATGCCCTATTTACAGTATGACCCACAAAAAAAAATGCGAAGATCAGCCATCAAGGTTAAAAAACACTATTCTTGATGTTAAAATAATGCCTGCTTGAGATAAAATTGAAACATAAAAACAATCGCCTGTACATATATCAGTTATTTATTATTGAACTTAAGGTCATTTTTATACAAATGTAGCATTTTCTTCATAATTCTTCAAAATGACAAAAATGACAAAAATGACAAAAATGACAAAAATGACAAAAATGACAAAAATGACAAAAATGACAAAAATGACAAAAATGACAAAAATGACAAAAATGACAAAAATGACAAAAATGACAAAAATGACAAAAATGACAAAAATGACAAAAATGACAAAAATGACAAAAATGACAAAAATGACAAAAATGACAAAAATGACAAAAATGACAAAAATGACAAAAATGACAAAAATGACAACAATGACAAAAATGACAAAAATGACAAAAATGACAAAAATGACAAAAATGACAAAAATGACAAAAATGACAAAAATGACAAAAATGACAAAAATGACAAAAATGACAAAAATGACAAAAATGACAAAAATGACAAAAATGACAAAAATGACAAAATGACAAAAATGACAAAAATGACAAAAGTGACAAAAATGACAAAAATGACAAAAATGACAAAAATGACAAAAATGACAAAAATGACAAAAATGACAAAAATGACAAAAATGACAAAAATGACAAAAATGACAAAAATGACAAAAATGACAAAAATGATAAAAATGACAAAAATGACAAAAATGACAAAAATGACAAAAATGACAAAAATGATAAAAATGACAAAAATGACAAAAATGACAAAAATGACAAAAATGACAAAAATGACAAAAATGACAAAAATGACAAAAATGACAAAAATGACAAAAATGACAAAAATGACAACAATGACAAAAATGACAAAAATGACAAAAATGACAAAAATGACAAAAATGACAAAAATGACAAAAATGACAAAAATGACAAAAATGACAAAAATGACAAAAATGACAAAAATGACAAAAATGACAAAAATGACAAAAATGACAAAAATGACAAAAATGACAAAAATGACAAAAATGACAAAAATGACAAAAATGACAAAAATGACAAAAATGACAAAAATGACAAAAATGACAAAAATGACAAAAATGACAAAAATGACAAAAATGACAAAAATGACAAAAATGACAAAAATGACAAAAATGACAAAAATGACAAAAATGACAAAAATGACAAAAATGACAAAAATGACAAAAATGACAAAAATGACAAAAATGACAAAAATGACAAAAATGACAAAAATGACAAAAATGACAAAAATGACAAAAATGACAAAAATGACAAAAATGACAAAAATGACAAAAATGACAAAAATGACAAAAATGACAAAAATGACAAAAATGACAAAAATGACAAAAATGACAAAAATGACAAAAATGACAAAAATGACAAAAATGACAAAAATGACAAAAATGACAAAAATGACAAAAATGACAAAAATGACAAAAATGACAAAAATGACAAAAATGACAAAAATGACAAAAATGACAAAAATGACAAAAATGACAAAAATGACAAAAATGACAAAAATGACAAAAATGACAAAAATGACAAAAATGACAAAAATGACAAAAATGACAAAAATGACAAAAATGACAAAAATGACAAAAATGACAAAAATGACAAAAATGACAAAAATGACAAAAATGACAAAAATGACAAAAATGACAAAAATGACAAAAATGACAAAAATGACAAAAATGACAAAAATGACAAAAATGACAAAAATGACAAAAATGACAAAAATGACAAAAATGACAAAAATGACAAAAATGACAAAAATGACAAAAATGACAAAAATGACAAAAATGACAAAAATGACAAAAATGACAAAAATGACAAAAATGACAAAAATGACAAAAATGACAAAAATGACAAAAATGACAAAAATGACAAAAATGACAAAAATGACAAAAATGACAAAAATGACAAAAATGACAAAAATGACAAAAATGACAAAAATGACAAAAATGACAAAAATGACAAAAATGACAAAAATGACAAAAATGACAAAAATGACAAAAATGACAAAAATGACAAAAATGACAAAAATGACAAAAATGACAAAAATGACAAAAATGACAAAAATGACAAAAATGACAAAAATGACAAAAATGACAAAAATGACAAAAATGACAAAAATGACAAAAATGACAAAAATGACAAAAATGACAAAAATGACAAAAATGACAAAAATGACAAAAATGACAAAAATGACAAAAATGACAAAAATGACAAAAATGACAAAAATGACAAAAATGACAAAAATGACAAAAATGACAAAAATGACAAAAATGACAAAAATGACAAAAATGACAAAAATGACAAAAATGACAAAAATGACAAAAATGACAAAAATGACAAAAATGACAAAAATGACAAAAATGACAAAAATGACAAAAATGACAAAAATGACAAAAATGACAAAAATGACAAAAATGACAAAAATGACAAAAATGACAAAAATGACAAAAATGACAAAAATGACAAAAATGACAAAAATGACAAAAATGACAAAAATGACAAAAATGACAAAAATGACAAAAATGACAAAAATGACAAAAATGACAAAAATGACAAAAATGACAAAAATGACAAAAATGACAAAAATGACAAAAATGACAAAAATGACAAAAATGACAAAAATGACAAAAATGACAAAAATGACAAAAATGACAAAAATGACAAAAATGACAAAAATGACAAAAATGACAAAAATGACAAAAATGACAGAAATGACAAAAATGACAAAAATGACAAAAATGACAAAAATGACAAAAATGACAAAAATGACAAAAATGACAAAAATGACAAAAATGACAAAAATGACAAAAATGACAAAAATGACAAAAATGACAAAAATGACAAAAATGACAAAAATGACAAAAATGACAAAAATGACAAAAATGACAAAAATGACAAAAATGACAAAAATGACAAAAATGACAAAAATGACAAAAATGACAAAAATGACAAAAATGACAAAAATGACAAAAATGACAAAAATGACAAAAATGACAAAAATGACAAAAATGACAAATAAATTTTTTAATATTTATTGTACTTTTCAATCTTTAATTTTTTATATTTTTTAAATTATTGTTGATTTACTGCGTAAAAAATTCTTTTTTTAAGTTTGGTGATTTGATTTGATGATATCAACAAGCCTAATGGAGTTTTTTTTACAGATAAGGGGTAGGCTTCAGCGGAATTTTTTTTTTTTTAGAGAATTTATAAATTGGCACAAAAGCCATTCGCAGGCTCGGTTCCACAGAGGAAATAAAAGTGATGTTGATTTTGCAGTACAAAATATTCAATTTTCTCATGCAAACCTGAAAGTTCAAATTCACTCATTTGAACGTAACTTTAAATTCTGCAAAAAATCATGGATGAGTTTTGTACCAAAACGAAGCTTTTTAGAGCCTAGGGATTCTAAAATTCAAAATCTACTCAGTTTAATGAGTATAGCTTCCGTAGAGTGTCAATTTCCCGACCGTTTTAGCGTTCCCGGGAATCGGTAAATCTGACGATCCTTTTTCTGGGAATTCTCGTGATCCCAGGAAAAATTGAAAATGTAGATTTTTACACTCTACTGGACACGAAACCTTATATCTATAGTATTTTAAATTTTTTTTGGTAGTAATATTTCACAATATTCCAAAATTTTTCAAACCTCAAAAATTTAATAAGCCATCATTAAACCCTAGACCCAAAAACTAAGTATTCTGACTGACAAACTTGACTGATTTTTGCTTCAAAAATTTGAAACAATTGATAATGCTTTTTCAATATCGATAGAACTAGGTTAGCTACACTTCAGGTTATTCATTAAATCTAGTTAATTTTCAGATAACTATTTATTTATAACAAAATTTGTCATTTCTTTGCCGATGATTTTGCTACTGTCAACAGTTTGCGAAACGGAAGTTCTAAAGTTATAAAAACAGAGAACCTTTAGATTCTTTTCATAGTGCTTCATTATTGGAATTGTTTGGTTTTATAGATTCTTTGTCGTTTTTCACTTTTACTATAAGTTTTCGAACGAAAAAAAAAGTTTTTTACCAAATTTAATGAATTGAACAGTTTAAAGAAAAAAAATGATAATGTTTAATCCATTTATAAAGGTAGAACTATCCTTTTTATACTTGCACAATCTGATTCATTTTTCCAATGAAGATCGTGCAAATTATTAATAATTTAGCACTTTTTATTGGCTTCGGGAATTCCTGGAATGTTTTAATCGTTCCCGGGATTCGGAATTCTCGATTTTTTTGTTCTCGAGAATTCTTGGTTGAGAAATGCAGAGGTAACCTCGGTCCTAAAGCACAGAATTATTCTTTCATTTTTTCTCTCTTTACAAACCTATCAATTGACTACTAGGACGTGGCCGGAGCCGGCGTTATTGATGTTCTAAGAGAGAGCATCATTGTTGGACATTGTGAATGTGCTGTGATACTGAATGTGCTTTGATCATGCAATACGAATAAATCAAGATTTACCATTTAACCGATATTTTATTGTAAGGAAAGCTTTAATTGCAATGTTCTGAAAAACTACTGTTATCTATGAAGTTTTTGTAGTGCTACTAAACTTCGTCAAATTTTCATTCAAATATTTTCTTAAAATTCTTAAACGTATCCTATACGTATTTTAGATTAAATTAATCTGGTACTTGCTGTCAAAGCCTAATCAAATCAAATAGCTACTTGCAGAGGCATTCGCTACCACAGCAACTGTATCAAAGAAGGACGTTTTCCGATAAAACGACAACGCAAAAAAAAAAAACAATATTAAAAGTAATGCCAACGTACTCAAATCCGAACATCATCAACAGAATATTTATAGAAATAGACAATAAATAAAAAAAAAGTTAAAGTTTGCCTGTCCTACTGATTCCCACACTTTGAAATACTTAGATTATATAAAGTTCCTTTGATAATTTTCAATTTTGGCTGAATACCTGAACCTGAACCTGAATACCCCTCATTTTGAAGGTGTGTGTGTGTGTAGAATGTTGCTCCTATTTTGATTTTGGAATTCACCCTTCAGTTGTCAAAATGCCATCCAAGGAAGAGCAGCGCATCAAAATTTTGCTCGTGGATCGCGAAAATCCGAGCTACTCGCACGCAAAGCCCTAAAAGTTGCCAAATCAACCGTTACAAATGTAATTTAAGTGTTTGGGGAACGTTTGTCGACAGCCAGGAAGTCTGGATCGGGGGGAAATCGAAAACCGGAAGCCGCTGAGACGACAAAGAGAGTTGTCGGTAGCTTCAAGCGAAACCCTAACCTCTCTCTCCGAGATGCCGCAAATATGCTGGGTGTATCGTCTACAACCGTGCATCGAGCCATAAAACGAGCCGGACTATCGACTTACAAGAAGGTAGTGACTCCACGAAGCTGACGAAGTTTGACTGCGTGGTAATGGACGACGAAACCTACGTCAAAGCCGACTACAAGCAGCTTCTGTACCTGTGGCTCGAAAAGCAGCATTTTCATAGCTTCCCGGGCTTGTGATATAGCTCAGTTGGCAAGTCTGTTGTCTCTGAGCCGATGTCCGCGAGTTCGAACCCAAGAGTAAATATCGAACACAGTTGTACCGGATAAGTTTTTCAATAACGATCCGCCAACTGCAACGTTGATAAAGTCGCGAATGTCATAAAGATGGTAAAACGACTATAATCGAAACAAAAAAAAAAAATAGCTGTCAACTGCCAACTGTCAACCAAGAAATTTACGTGAAAGAGTGTTTGAATAAACGTCTGCTGCCATTCCTGAAGAAACACGGTTGTTCCGTACTATTTTGGCCGGATTTGGCATTTTGCCATTACGGTAAAAAGGCCATGGAGTGGTATGCCGCCAACAACGTGCAGGTGGTTCCCAAGGACAAGAACCCTCCCAACACGCCAGAGCTCCGCCCAATTGAGAAATGCTGGGCTATTGTCAAGCGGAACCTAAAGAAGACCAAAAAAACTGCTAAGGACGAGGTGGACAAGGTGGCTGTACAAAATCTGATGGCAGGGGTTAAGTGTAAGGCCCCGCAATTCGGATTTGGAAAAGCGGAAGCCTAACTGAATATTTTTCCTGAATTTTATACTAATTTAACTTTGAAAAAGAAATTTAATTTTTATTTTTTAAATAAACGATTTCACCGATTTACACGCGTTTTCCATTGACCAAATTTTGACCGTATCACCCTTTAAAACATATCGCGTATCCTATCACAAAACAAAGCAGGATGGAAACAATCAGCCAGCAAGGATATTGTCAAATGATGTATCGAGCCCTGTGTGTATGTAAACTGGCATTGAAAAACATTTTTTGCTTCCAACCGAATTATCCAACACACAGCAAAAATAATTCAAAAATAGACATTAATTTTCAAACCATTAATTTTCACACATAATGGGCAGCGCTGGAAGTTGCAGCAAACGTTGAAGAAGATTTCTACCCAGTCAGTATCACCAGTCGGATTTCTGTTTGGAGGATTTCTGTTCCGGCCAATCCGGATCCGCGTCACTGTAAAAAAAAGAAAGAAAAACTGTTCATTTCGAAATATTTAGTTTTTATTCTGCATTTCACTTCAGCCTACCTGGAGCCTTGAAGTTAGAACCCCTGCGATCTTACGACGTGGGCTTTCACTTTTTACTTTTACTATCATCATCTCGAGTGAAAACACATAAACTTAAGCCGTCAATGAAAGGTAAACAATGGGTCTGTCATAAATTATATCGTTTTTGATGTAAAATCATCTACCAAAGTTGCTTTCTAGATCATGCAGTGTAATTTTATTGCATCGAATTTAATTTTACACTTTTTATTTTAAAGCGATGAAAAATAGACCAAAAATAGTTTGTAAATTACATCTTTTTTTAAATTACACTAGGGAAAAAATAGATGCCGCACGTTTTAGATTGCGTACACTTTTAGAAATTTTTTGCTGTGTAGAATGATAATTTCATAAAATGTTTTTCATGTTTCGCTTGAATCCAGTGATCATGCTTCATTTTGCTAGGGAGTCTTTATGCGAGTAGTGCTTTTCTAATCATCTTTGCTACAGTACACTTTTTAGCGCATTTTTGGCACAGAGATATGCTGAATAGGCATGGAGCTTTTGCAACCCCTTATATGGGTGTAGAAGTATCTGAACCGGTGCTGCTCAACGAATCATAAAAATCACAAAGAGATAACATCTGCAACAAGAATGACAGTTTCTAACTTTGTTTTTGTTTTCAGCAATAGGGGATTCCCCATTGCTGATGTCATCTAACTGGGCTTGCTCATCCGATGAAAGTATGATTGTATTCAAAAACAACTTTCAATAACCTATTTGGTTATCTATTCTAACACAAAAAAAAATATGCTGTGTAATTTTTCAACAACTTTTATCAATTTGTTTTAGTTGAAAAATATGTAAAACAATAAAAAAAAATTAAACATTAACTTTCTACTTTAGAATTACTTCTTTGGGTTGGGTTAATCCAGTGATTAATGGAGTAATTATCTGATGCGTTTGGCAATTGTCCGCTGATCGTAACAGAGATGTTTATCGATGTTCACCATATAAAACGAAACTCATAATCCATGGGTCAGAGCATTACAATTTAACGAGCAGAGCGGTCGAGGGAGTACCTACTTGTTTTTAGAACAACAACACCATTTCGGAGAACAATTTTGAAAGCATGTTCAGTTCTGGCCGAAGTGCTACCGTGGGAGTTCGCATCCAATTCTTATTGTTGGCACTTCAATTAGTGGCGCTTGTGAACTGTAGCCATCAAGATTCTTCGGAAGAGAACAGCAGCAGGGACAATGCTAGTGGGGAGTCGAAAATTCTGAAGACGCTGACCCAAGGAATGAAGCTGCCCTCGGTGATGAGTCCACCGGAGTCCGCCAAAATGACGGATCTGCGCAGTCTCTGGGTGGGATTATTCGGTCCCAATAATAATGGATTTGGAATTAATGCTGGCGAAGTGCGGGACTATGATGGCGGCAGCCGGCGATACGATGGAAGAAGCAACAACAATGGGTGGGAATATCCACGTGGTTCCGGGGGACGTCGGCCGCCCTCCTATGATGGCTGGAATGGACGCTGTTCGGCTGGCCGCAGGGACTACGATGACGATTATCACAGAGATGGGAATCACAATCATCATCACCATCACCATGGATAGGATGGCTTACATGCTTCCAACCTAACGTTCTTGCTTACCATGGATGTTAGTATCAACAGCACATTTAAAGTTCATTATCGTCAAAGTTAGATTTTTATTATAAAAGCATACTATCTCAGGAAACATTGAAAATAGCAAAAAAAAAGTACCTAATCGTTTGTTTTGGAGGAGCAAATACAATACCTTCTTACATGTTTATCAAATCGAAGATAGTTCCTGTCGACTTGCCTTAATGATTATTTACAGTCGTAATCTGAAGATATGTTATTAATCGCAATCGATTTGTTGTGCCATTTGGTGTAAATTTTACCCGCCGACTTTTTCTCTGGCAATGACATTGAATGTTTTGTTTGCTCCGAGATTTTATGTACGCAGAAAACCGGTATCGTAGTGGTAAAACCAGTAGTGAACTATTCAGCCCTTCCTGCCCTTACTGGGCAGTGGCTTTTGTTTTTTGGCCAAACGTTTACCATAAATGTTGTTTCGGGTCATAAAGCTTAGTTCTTTTAGAAATGGGACACTTTCATTTGCTAATAGCTCGTTAACTAGTTATTGTATATTAAAAATTTGAACAGCATTTTGTTGCCTGTAAAAAGTACTATTCGACCTATTTTTTTCAAAATTTAAAATTTACGCGTTTTTGAGATATGTACGATGCTTGAGAAAAAGAAAAAAAAATTTTTGCACAGATTCCTTTAAAATTCGTCATTATCAAATTGATAGCTGAAAAAACCGTTGATTATTCAAAGAATTACTGAGTTTATGTGGTGGATAAGTATGCAAACACTGTCAATAATGTCCACAAAGTTCAAATCAAGCATTGGAGTGAAGCAGATGATCGGCAACAACGGTTAAGGATCATCAAGGAATGCAAGTCTCATACCAGCATTTTTAATTTTCAATAAACGAAAAGCTAAGGGTAGATCGCTGAAATGTCCAAAACAATTTTCTCCGATAAGCTGAAAGTGTTGCCTAGTGATGACTCATTGAAATCCAACCTCAAACAGCCATTTTTTGATAGTTCCAAAGCTCTTAAGCTGTAAAACCGGTACCGAAAAAAAAACGTTCAAAAATGTGATAAAAAATAACCAAATTTGTTCATTTCGAAACAACTGTATCCACTAAAATGCTTCCAGTTTCCAGTTTCCAGAGAAGTATTGGACCAAAAAGTATCAGAAATTGAAGAAGGAAGGTGAAGCCACCTAAAATATAGATTTTACAAAGTATAAGTTGGAGAAACTGATCAATACCATGACAGAAAAAAGTGTGCGCCGGCCAATGGGAGACACCAAGAATAAAGTAGAAATTTCTTTTACAAAAAACGGTAAATATTTTTTTTCAAATTTTTTCATGAAATATCATAACATTGCCTACTTTTCCTTCATAGAAAGTATTTCGTTCAAACGAATGGTTTTTGAGATACAGGCATTTGTAACTGTCCCATTTCTAAAAGAACTAAGCTTTAGAGCCATTTTCAGAGGTAAACAAAGTGAACTGCCTCTGTTTGGTAATCATTTTACAATCAAACTGGATCTCGGGTACTGGACATGAATGTTCCCTTTTTGTTTATCCCAAACGATGGTTTTTAATTTGATCTAGTTGTGTTTTGAAGAACACACCGGTATGTAGGTACCTACATTTTTTTAGGGCAATTTTTAAACCTGTATTGAAACTTTTTTTACCTTGGATTACCACTTTAAGGTTTGAGAAACACTTTCCAAATTCAATTACTTAAAAAAAGTGTTAGAAGCCTTATGACAAAAAAAATGACTCAGCTTTATTTAGAAGGGATGGGATATATCAACATGTGCTCTGCATGCATTAATAAAATAACAATTTTGAGAATGTCAATCTACTTTTCAACAAAATTTCTCTGAGGCTAAACTAGAAAAAGAAATATGTGATCAAACGAAAGTGAAGATACACTTTGATATCCCTCTATAAATATTGACACTCTTCTAAGAAGGGGGGGGGTCTCAAAACAAAACTCAAAATCTTGAAAGGTAGTCTCTAAGCGAATAATGTGACACCATTAATTAATCAACCATTTCTACGTAGGGTAAATAAGGGCATGATGGCTACACGAGGCAAGATAGGCACTTTTAGTTTTATCGAAACAGTGTGTTCTTGAGTCTTTTTTTCAAATCACATCTTAATCATTTCTTTTTAAATGAAATATAAAACACTTGGACTTTCATTTGGTAAATGCATGTTTTATGAGAAAATAACATTTAGTTTCAATGTGGCAGAAAAAAACACTGGAAGCCTAGAAAGCCGAAATGATCTTTTTTGAGCAAAAGAAAATGAATCAAACGAAGAACACTAACTGTGGGATCATCTTACCCCATACGTCGGAAAACAATCCGATTTGTAAGAGTTAACTGTATTTAACTTTTCAGTAGTTTGAACAAGTTTTTTTTGCTAATTGGATATCATATTTTTCAAGTGTTTCAAGTATTTCAAGTAGATCCAACTCTAGCCATCTATCAATTGAGCCTCAAGTTGTTGCTTAAAGTCTCTTTTTGAACCATACGTAAGTTTAGGGTGCTCATGTTGCCCTTATTTGCATTGACACTACTAATTGTACAGAAAAAACCATTTTCCATGTTTTAAACGATCATCTTAAATGATGTACCCTAAAAGCTCAGACACAAAAGCTTTAATTTTTTTCTTATTATGTATATTTTTTATATTCTAATATTTCTTATTTGGAAATATATTCAAAATCGTTATCTCTTAACACTCAACCGATATGGTTCAAATGTAGTTTTGTAAAAAAAAGACATAAAAAAAGAGCAATTCAAATACAATATTCTCGTATGATCTTTTTTTCGTGACATAATGCTGAAGTAAAAAAAAACGAGAAGACAATGCATTTAAGAAATTTTGAAAGAACGGTTTATTAAAATTTATTGCTCAAAAACATCTTTGAACTAATGCTTCCTCACCCTCATTAAAACGAGCTATTAAATAGTCATTTCAGGATATGTTTTTCATTAGAAAGATCCTCCAATTCCGAGTCAATTTGACGGATTCTAAAATAACGTGAATAACAGCACGGCCAAAAGAAGGCAGGTGGGGGGGGAGGGGGTTTGGGATTAGCCCTCCCCCCATGAGGATCCAGGAAAAGCAAGTGAGGTATTCTCATTTACACCCAAATTTTAAAATTATTAGTGAAATTCTGATGTAAGGTTATTGAAGAGGCCTCGAAAACTAATTTAAGGTTCAGAATTTTGCCACAGGTTTTAAAATTTATTTATTGAAATTCAGTTTTAAATATTAAATTTTAAATGAGATCAAATCCATTCCAGAGGTCTTGTTTCCATATTATAAAAATCAAAATTGTATTTTCGTTTTCGTATTTGGGATTCTGTATCCAGCTTAGGATTTTAGATTTTCTGTTATAATTACCATTAGAAATTAAAATTTTGTTTTGAATTTCATAAAAATTTGAATCATTTTTTTTTAAGTTCTATTTGTGAAACTTTACCATCTTTATGTTATGCGTGTTGAAAAAAAATTTGACACATGGTTTTCGAAATTCTCATGAATTTTCAATATTTAGATGATTATTTTCCGAATATGAAAAAAAAAATGTAACCCATATAACCTAGCTTCAGAAAGACGATTCGGAATTGAAAACTCACAATCAGAATCATCATTCGCAATTCATGTTTCAAATCAAATGCACAAGTCAGATAAAAAAAAGGTTGAAATAATGAATATCGGTTGAAACTCAAATCATCAGAATTTGAATAAAAGATTCATGATTGAAGAATCAAATTTCTCATCTTGGTTCATATTTTAAACTCTGATCGGGAATTTTGATCCCGAAACTTTTTTTGTACATTTCAGGAATCGAATTAAAATTAGAGAGAGATTTAAAATTGATGTTTTGAATAGAGATTCAGAGTTCATGTATAGAAATCTGATTCCGAATTGATACTCGAAATAAACATTTAGAATAAGTTTTCACAACCAAGATTGAAGTATCGAGATGACTCTAATGCCGAGAAATTTAAATCGCAAGAGATCGCAGATTTATGATTGTCATTGTTGGTTCAATTTCAAAATTTAAAATTTTCAATCAAACTCAGGGTTTCATACAGAATTTATCGGAAATTCCCAAATATAAGAAAGATTTGGAGTTTTTTTGATTAAAAAAGTTTTGTTTGATTAAAAAAAAACTGATTATTAAAAAAAATTATCCATAGAATTTCAGTTATGAAAATGATGTTTAATGGAAAATATTTGCTGATAACGAAACATATTTCACGTAAAAAAACTTCAGGGAAGTCCATATTTTCTTGGGTTATTGTTTATCATTAGTAATATGCAGTTTTTTCCAGAGTAAGGGAGAATGGAAAATACTTGATCCCCTTTTTTTTATTTTCATCATATGCATTTTCATTGCATTGCATTGTAGATGCATTTTCATGAGACTAAAAAAGTGATATTTTTTAAGTTAATGGAGACTTAATCCTTTACTAAAGAAGACTTGATCCCTTGTTGAGGGTGTCCTGACTCTAGGTAAAAATCTAGTAAAATCCAAAAACAAAAGGTCCGATGATTATTTTTTGCCATATTATTTTTCATTTCACAGTTTTTAAGTATCGGACAAAGAGAATTCTAATAATTTTTTTACTACCCTAGAGTCATTGCATACTTCAAAGCGCAATTTTCTAGTTTTTAGATAAATACAGTATTTGTAGTCCTTTTTAACAAATACTTACTGGATGGACATCAGATATTGGACAGATATTAGTAATTTCGAGATAATCAATGATCACGATCCATTCCGAAGGAAAATATATCTTTTTGGAATCTAGGGATCAATTATACCCAAAACATACATTTTTGAAAACTTCTACCTAAAAAAAAATGAGAGTTTACTATTGCTTTGAAAATATGGCATAATTAATTTCATATCATACTTTAAGGATTAACATGTTCGAATAAATATTTTTATTTTTGTTTTTTCATACGAGAAACATTTTATAGTGATAAAAAGATTTTTAATCACATTTTGGTAAATTTTACAAACAAAGATCAATAAATCGAAAAATGTTAATTTTGAAATTTGTTGCCAAATAGAACAAAACAACAATGCTGTTATATTGTTGTTTTGTTCTATTTGGCACATTTTTTTTTAGAACATTGGATAATTGTAACACATTCCCGTTTCAAGATATAGCGAAGAAATCAAGTATCCCCAGGGATCAATTATCCTAATTCTCCCCTAATATTTCAATCAAAAATTTGAAATTTGATTTTAAATTAAACTAAAAATTTAAGTTGGCAAGAACCAAACTTGAACTTTAAATCAAACATGACCTTACTTTATGAATGCAAATTTGAATCTATTACTGTTATTTTAAAAATTTGAATGATTTTCATTGATGGTTAAAATTCTTTTAGTTGCTCAAGAAATAATGAGTTAGGGTGATCGATTTTCATTTGTGCAAAACACAAGTTTTTCTGAGAAATTTAAGGCTTTTTAACTTATTATATAGGGGAGAGTGGGGTATCTTGGGCCACTTTTTTTACTTTATTTCATAACTTCTTTGTTATTAAAAATAAAGTGGTGAAAATTAATGAAAAGGTTTTCTACATTTTTGAGGTATCATAAGCCATTTTTTATTATTTTTAAATATATCAATTTCACAAGTTCGGACTGTTTTAAAAGAAAGTAATTTTTTTCGGATTTTGAAAAACTGTGGGGAAACGTGGGCCACCAAATCGAAATCTACTAGATAACGTGCGAATTTTATGAGTTGACCCAAAACTGAAATTTCATAATTCATTTAGTTATTTTAAAGCAATTTTAGACGAGGAAATAAAAAGAGAGTTGTGTATGATCGAATAGTTCCTAAAACCTGGCTCGCGAACGTTTCGGCAAAATTCCTTATATAGGATTTATGTTCGTGTCTATCGCATTAGAAAAGATGGACAAAACATTTTTCATAACTCTTCATTTGGCATAAGAAAACTTTACATATAGTAATAATTAACGTATTTTAAGTTAGGAATGTGTATAAAAACATAAAAATATAGGTGGGCCAAGATACCCCACAAAATGTGGCCCACGATTCCCCACAAGCAATGATTTGCAAATTGGTTGCGTTCATGTAACTTATTGATGTTTCATCAAAATCCTTTCCCACGTGGAAGAGCATGACAAAACTAAGATAATAAGCGTTTGAACATATTTTTGTAATGTCCTCTAGGTCTCCTACGGATGCAATTTTTAAGGTGCTTTTTCAATTATGTAGGTACATTTTTCTTGGCTAGTTAAATAAAAGAAGCAAATGATGGGTACATAAATAAACAACATATAGAAAAACATGCTTACGCAAAGCGACGAAGATGACAGTTGGATTGGGATTTTTATCTCAACACACAGCTGAGATATTTAGAGTGGCCCACGTTACCCCACTCTCCCCTACTTAAATCTTTTTGTCATTTTGATCGTTTTTGTCATTTTTGTCATTTTTGTCATTTTTGTCATTTTTGTCATTTTTGTCATTTTTGTCATTTTTGTCATTTTTGTCATTTTTGTCATTTTTGTCATTTTTGTCATTTTTGTCATTTTTGTCATTTTTGTCATTTTTGTCATTTTTGTCATTTTTGTCATTTTTGTCATTTTTGTCAGTTTTGTCATTTTTGTCATTTTTGTCATTTTTGTCATTTTTGTCATTTTTGTCATTTTTGTCATTTTTGTCATTTTTGTCATTTTTGTCATTTTTGTCATTTTTGTCATTTTTGTCATTTTTGTCATTTTTGTCATTTTTGTCATTTTTGTCATTTTTGTCATTTTTGTCATTTTTGTCATTTTTGTCATTTTTGTCATTTTTGTCATTTTTGTCATTTTTGTCATTTTTGTCATTTTTGTCATTTTTGTCATTTTTGTCATTTTTGTCATTTTTGTCATTTTTGTCATTTTTGTCATTTTTGTCATTTTTGTCATTTTTGTCATTTTTGTCATTTTTGTCATTTTTGTCATTTTTGTCATTTTTGTCATTTTTGTCATTTTTGTCATTTTTGTCATTTTTGTCATTTTTGTCATTTTTGTCATTTTTGTCATTTTTGTCATTTTTGTCATTTTCGTCATTTTTGTCATTTTTGTCATTTTTGTCATTTTTGTCATTTTTGTCATTTTTGTCATTTTTGTCATTTTTGTCATTTTTGTCATTTTTGTCATTTTTGTCATTTTTGTCATTTTTGTCATTTTTGTCATTTTTGTCATTTTTGTCATTTTTGTCATTTTTGTCATTTTTGTCATTTTTGTCATTTTTGTCATTTTTGTCATTTTTGTCATTTTTGTCATTTTTGTCATTTTTGTCATTTTTGTCATTTTTGTCATTTTTGTCATTTTTGTCATTTTTGTCATTTTTGTCATTTTTGTCATTTTTGTCATTTTTGTCATTTTTGTCATTTTTGTCATTTTTGTCATTTTTGTCATTTTTGTCATTTTTGTCATTTTTGTCATTTTTGTCATTTTTGTCATTTTTGTCATTTTTGTCATTTTTGTCATTTTTGTCATTTTTGTCATTTTTGTCATTTTTGTCATTTTTGTCATTTTTGTCATTTTTGTCATTTTTGTCATTTTTGTCATTTTTGTCATTTTTGTCATTTTTGTCATTTTTGTCATTTTTGTCATTTTTGTCATTTTTGTCATTTTTGTCATTTTTGTCATTTTTGTCATTTTTGTCATTTTTGTCATTTTTGTCATTTTTGTCATTTTTGTCATTTTTGTCATTTTTGTCATTTTTGTCATTTTTGTCATTTTTGTCATTTTTGTCATTTTTGTCATTTTTGTCATTTTTGTCATTTTTGTCATTTTTGTCATTTTTGTCATTTTTGTCATTTTTGTCATTTTTGTCATTTTTGTCATTTTTGTCATTTTTGTCATTTTTGTCATTTTTGTCATTTTTGTCATTTTTGTCATTTTTGTCATTTTTGTCATTTTTGTCATTTTTGTCATTTTTGTCATTTTTGTCATTTTTGTCATTTTTGTCATTTTTGTCATTTTTGTCATTTTTGTCATTTTTGTCATTTTTGTCATTTTTGTCATTTTTGTCATTTTTGTCATTTTTGTCATTTTTGTCATTTTTGTCATTTTTGTCATTTTTGTCATTTTTGTCATTTTTGTCATTTTTGTCATTTTTGTCATTTTTGTCATTTTTGTCATTTTTGTCATTTTTGTCATTTTTGTCATTTTTGTCATTTTTGTCATTTTTGTCATTTTTGTCATTTTTGTCATTTTTGTCATTTTTGTCATTTTTGTCATTTTTGTCATTTTTGTCATTTTTGTCATTTTTGTCATTTTTGTCATTTTTGTCATTTTTGTCATTTTTGTCATTTTTGTCATTTTTGTCATTTTTGTCATTTTTGTCATTTTTGTCATTTTTGTCATTTTTGTCATTTTTGTCATTTTTGTCATTTTTGTCATTTTTGTCATTTTTGTCATTTTTGTCATTTTTGTCATTTTTGTCATTTTTGTCATTTTTGTCATTTTTGTCATTTTTGTCATTTTTGTCATTTTTGTCATTTTTGTCATTTTTGTCATTTTTGTCATTTTTGTCATTTTTGTCATTTTTGTCATTTTTGTCATTTTTGTCATTTTTGTCATTTTTGTCATTTTTGTCATTTTTGTCATTTTTGTCATTTTTGTCATTTTTGTCATTTTTGTCATTTTTGTCATTTTTGTCATTTTTGTCATTTTTGTCATTTTTGTCATTTTTGTCATTTTTGTCATTTTTGTCATTTTTGTCATTTTTGTCATTTTTGTCATTTTTGTCATTTTTGTCATTTTTGTCATTTTTGTCATTTTTGTCATTTTTGTCATTTTTGTCATTTTTGTCATTTTTGTCATTTTTGTCATTTTTGTCATTTTTGTCATTTTTGTCATTTTTGTCATTTTTGTCATTTTTGTCATTTTTGTCATTTTTGTCATTTTTGTCATTTTTGTCATTTTTGTCATTTTTGTCATTTTTGTCATTTTTGTCATTTTTGTCATTTTTGTCATTTTTGTCATTTTTGTCATTTTTGTCATTTTTGTCATTTTTGTCATTTTTGTCATTTTTGTCATTTTTGTCATTTTTGTCATTTTTGTCATTTTTGTCATTTTTGTCATTTTTGTCATTTTTGTCATTTTTGTCATTTTTGTCATTTTTGTCATTTTTGTCATTTTTGTCATTTTTGTCATTTTTGTCATTTTTGTCATTTTTGTCATTTTTGTCATTTTTGTCATTTTTGTCATTTTTGTCATTTTTGTCATTTTTGTCATTTTTGTCATTTTTGTCATTTTTGTCATTTTTGTCATTTTTGTCATTTTTGTCATTTTTGTCATTTTTGTCATTTTTGTCATTTTTGTCATTTTTGTCATTTTTGTCATTTTTGTCATTTTTGTCATTTTTGTCATTTTTGTCATTTTTGTCATTTTTGTCATTTTTGTCATTTTTGTCATTTTTGTCATTTTTGTCATTTTTGTCATTTTTGTCATTTTTGTCATTTTTGTCATTTTTGTCATTTTTGTCATTTTTGTCATTTTTGTCATTTTTGTCATTTTTGTCATTTTTGTCATTTTTGTCATTTTTGTCATTTTTGTCATTTTTGTCATTTTTGTCATTTTTGTCATTTTTGTCATTTTTGTCATTTTTGTCATTTTTGTCATTTTTGTCATTTTTGTCATTTTTGTCATTTTTGTCATTTTTGTCATTTTTGTCATTTTTGTCATTTTTGTCATTTTTGTCATTTTTGTCATTTTTGTCATTTTTGTCATTTTTGTCATTTTTGTCATTTTTGTCATTTTTGTCATTTTTGTCATTTTTGTCATTTTTGTCATTTTTGTCATTTTTGTCATTTTTGTCATTTTTGTCATTTTTGTCATTTTTGTCATTTTTGTCATTTTTGTCATTTTTGTCATTTTTGTCATTTTTGTCATTTTTGTCATTTTTGTCATTTTTGTCATTTTTGTCATTTTTGTCATTTTTGTCATTTTTGTCATTTTTGTCATTTTTGTCATTTTTGTCATTTTTGTCATTTTTGTCATTTTTGTCATTTTTGTCATTTTTGTCATTTTTGTCATTTTTGTCATTTTTGTCATTTTTGTCATTTTTGTCATTTTTGTCATTTTTGTCATTTTTGTCATTTTTGTCATTTTTGTCATTTTTGTCATTTTTGTCATTTTTGTCATTTTTGTCATTTTTGTCATTTTCGTCATTTTTGTCATTTCATTGAGGGTCACCGAAATTTTTTTTTTTGAAAACTTCCAATAGTGTCATATTGACACTCACGAGCGAATAAGGGTTAATCATCAATTTTTTCTAGTCGGTATAGTAAAGTGAGTGACTATACCTACTATTACAAATGTACTGATGTAAAGAACGCTGATTCTATCAAGATAGGTCTATGTATTTTATCAAAGAAAAACACAATATAGGTATGAAAAAGAATCATCGCATCGTCGTTTTTCTTCCAGTGACTTCAACGACTGAGTAAACGACAAACCCTCTTTGTTAATCTTCGTTCATCAACAAGCAACCATCATAAATATAAAAAAAATATCATAAAACCAAACGGTTTTTAACGAACGTTAACCAAGCTTGACTGAGCTGGTGATGAACTGTGAACAATTAGCTAGATTCGCATAGATGATAAGATTAAGATGGAAAAAGGAGGGTCAGGTTTTTTTTGGGCGGATATCCCCGAGATCTGATAACGAGGAAGTTAATTATCGGGGTTCTTTGTCTGGAACTAAATTTTTGTTTTCGTTTTTTTTTTTTCAAGAATTTAAAATGATTTTACCTTTAAGATGGGAATTAAAAAGTTGTGAAACTTGTTCTTTTGTGGTTTTTCCTTTGCTATTTTTGTTCCTATTGATTAATATTTTCAAAAGTAACAAAGTTAAAGTCTCTGTTATATTATTTTAATTACGTGTTAAAGTAAATAATCAAATTTCATTTAACCCATTTGTTTGGATATCAATCTCAATCCATTTTCGATTATGGATTTATTTCCTGATAGCGGCAAAACTCTTGAAGTAACTCAATAATAGCAAACCGGGAAGCGACGATGCTAGGTGAAGGCCAAAAGGAAAAGGTTTTTCTACTTATAACCCTTCGACGTCAAGGTGAGCTCGATGGCTCAAAACAAAACATAAAATCTAGAGCAAGTTCATGAGCTCCAGATAAAACATTGTTGTATTGGAATTACATAAGCGTGCAAAAAAAACCGGACCAGTAGCTGAGTTAAGTCCAGATTTCTCACGTGAGTTAAACTGCATCTACAGAACCGAGTAAACTGAAGTCACACAATGATGAATCGTTACTGACAATCTAGAGAAAAACTTCGGATCGCACGAATTCACTGATTGGTGGAGACCAGGGTGGTTTTTTGTTAAGGATTTTTGTTGTTTCTCATTTCAATGTCAAGTGTATCCGTTGATTTGGTTGACATAGATCAACAGCTTCCATCATCATCAGTACATTGCACTTTCAGGGTTATTATGAGGAAATGTATCAAATGCCAATTCCATGCGTGGGTTTGGACTTTTTTTTAACGTTTGGTGGATAGTATTGAATACCAGTTGTCTAGTATCAAATCCCAAATCAATTAAATGTTTTCGGAACCTTTTAACGTAAGCAGTAACAAATGATGATCGTTTAAAAGGGTTCGATCATTGAATATTGTTTTCAAGTATCTCGATAAACATATTAAAATTCGTGCATCAACCATAGAATTCGGGTGACTAATCCAGGCCTTGCATCTGTGACACTTTTTTCCGGCAGAGGTCATTTACCCCATTCATTGTAGGATTTTACGATCATTTACATAAAAATTAGCCTTGACTTCAATTGTTCAACGGTTCATTTCTAACACCTGACTGCAAATTAACGGCCACAACCGCTTGGAGGCAGTCAGTCCAGGTGACATCAATTCCGAATTTTTGGAAACAATTGAAACGTTTGATACTAAAACTGCCCTTTGCCAAGATTTGCTTACACTGGTCAGTTGAGTACTTACTGGAGTAGGTATATAAAACTACGAAGTTAAAGTTTGTGAAGCAGTAGTTTAGTGACATTACTCAAAGTGGTTTCCGAGGAAAGTTCAGTTGAGTTTCGACCATACCAAAGATCAGTGAGTGGAGTGAAGATGAAATTCACTGCGTTGATAACGTTGATGGTGCTGGGTGTTGTGTATGGAATACCGATAAACGATCAAGAGGATGTTTCCGGCCCCAAGGGAACTCAAGCGGCCGAGGAGAGAATCTTAGATTTGAGCAGAAAATCTAGACAGTTACTCGGTAAAAAGGATTGTTGAACCATAAGAATGAACAAAGCTAATGTGTGTTAATTTTAAATAGGATCAGCATTCGGTTACAGTTCCATCAATAACGGACTTTCGCAAGGATTTGGTGGTTATCCCGGTTCTTATTCGGGCTATTCCGGTTTCAGTGGATATCCATACAATAGTGGCCCATACGGAAATGTAGGACCATATGGTAACGGAATTTACTCGAATGGACTCTACAGCAATGGACTAGGGGGTTACAACGGATATCAACCACTCAACGGCGGTGGATTTGGAGGAATAGGTTACAATGGATTGGGTCAGCAGCTTCCCTACGATCCGTACAATCCGATTGCAGCGAGAGGGTTTTTTCCTGGAGCCGGCATCTATAGGAGACCTTATTGATGACAGTTTTTCGATTGACGAACCTGGACAAACGGAAATTATGACAATAAATTGAGCAAGCATGAACAGATTTCGGGAGATGTCTTTTATTTGTTAAAAAAAACAAAATTTTGAAAGCTTTCCTGGAATTGATTTTTTTTATGGGTGACTGAAATTTTGTAACTTAAAGCAATGTATTAAACAGGAAATTCATGCCAATGTTAGTGTTTGAAACTCTTAAAATTTTATTTTTTCGATTTTTTATGTAATATTTCATCGCGGAAATTCATTCAAACCGGTTAAATTTCATTAAAAAAGTTTTAAGAGGGTTTCAGGCCATTCCGTTCAAATTTCCCATCTTTTCATTGTAGAGATATTTTTGTAGACTTTCCAATAGACAAAGTATAAAACTTGTACTTGTTTTTTTAAGGAAAATTGTTGTAAATATTCACGGTCATTTGAGTTGTAAATGCACTATGGGACATTCCCATTTTTTCTGTTGGAGAGAGAGTCTATTGCGATTCCATCTCATGAATTTTGGCCACAGAGAATATTGGCTTAGAAGACAAGGACGCTATCCTCTAGGCCACGATCAGCGGGCATGGGAGATCCCCATACAAGCAAGTGGACAAAACAACGTTTGAAACTTTTTCAACAATTTGATGATCATTTCTGCTTGTTATGATCAAAACTGGTTGTCTTGAGTCGATTTTGACAAAATACAATCAATTGTTTTTCTTGCTGCGTTTGCTTGAATGAAAATCTCTCATAGTAAAAGGATCAAAACTGAATACGGCACAACTTTCAAAGCACTCTATCTTGTCTAAACTCTTCTGAACTTGTTAGTGAATACTTTAAATATAAAAAAGGTTTCAGCTGTGGGAAATGGTGACATTAAGAAATGATCGCTTCCGAAAACTTTGAAATTTTGTTTTTTTATCGATGGTCTTTTTTTCCAAAACCACATGTTAAGAATGCAAGATTGATTAAATCTATAATTATGTATACCGCCTATAATTTTTTTTTATAATTAGTGTTCCTAAACGAGTTTTTAAAAATTTTATTTTTTTTCGAAAAATAATAATATTTTTACCATTTTTTAATCTTTTTTGTCAATTCCTAAGGCATGGTAGCTCCAACAGCCCCAACATTTTCAACGTCTCATAATCACGGAGTCTACTTTCCATAAAAAATTTTGTTAAAAATATTTTTGAAGATCTTTTTTTTCCAATTTTTGTCCGCTTGATTTCCCATAGTGGAATGGAATATTCGTCCAATGGACTTGTTAACCCATGAACCTGTTTCGCAAATTATTTTATTAAGAAATACCTTTCCCCTTCCTGTCCCGGAAGCTTCTTGTAGTCGACTTTGACGTAGGTTTCGTCGTCCATTACCACGCAGTCAAACTTCGTCAGCATCGTCGTGTACAGCCTCCGGGATCGCGCTTTGGCGTATTTTGTTTATCATCGCGATTTGGAGTCACTACCTTCTTGTAAGTCGATAGTCCGGCTCGTTTTTTGGCTCGATGCACGGTTGTAGACGATACACCCAGCATATTTGCGGCATCTCGGAGAGAGAGGTTTGGGTTTCGCTTGAAGCTACCGACAACTCCCTTTGTCGTCTCAGCGGCTTCCGGTTTTCGATTTCCCCCCGATCCAGACTTTCTGGCTGTCGACAAACGTTCCCCAAACACTTTAATTACATTTGTAACGGTTGATTTGGCAACTTTTAGCGATTTTGCCAGCTTTGCGTGCGAGTAGCTCGGATTTTCGCGGCAAAATTTTGATACGCTGCTCTTCTTCCTTGGACGGCATTTTGACAACTGAAGAATGAATTCCAAAATAAAAATGGGAGCAACATTCTACACCAGGGGTGGCCAAGATTTTCAACAGGCGGGCCAAATTTTAGTACAAAGACTTGCTTACGGGCCACACAAAAAAAATTTCTTCAATATTAAATGCAAACGAATTTCAGTGGTTTACCTTAAATTTAAATTTAGGCAAATATTTTTTTTACATGTTTTAAAAATAAAGATTTTTGAGATTCAGTATAGATTTTTATCAGTTCTTTTTTATTTGCTCAACACAAAAATTTAAAAATGTTTTATAAAATTATTCACGAGCTAATAGACAAGATTATACCTTCCAATTCAGACTCAATATATGGGTTATAAATTAAATTTAAATTTCCTCGACAATACTCCACGCACATAGCGTTTTTAGATATTTTAAACTTTCTGGGGTTACTCGTCCCATAAGGATCACTCTGCAGAACGGGATTGTTCAAAACAACATACCCATCCTAAGCTTTTCGCAGTTCAGATGAAATTTCCTTACGCTTTTTAATGATAACTAGCACATACAGTACCGTTCATAATTGTACAACATGGTCCAATTTGTTATGATGATGAACAATAAGCTTTCAAAACTTTAATTAGTCAAACGACTCATTTCGGTTAATATACAGTACCGTTCATAATTGTATAGAAATTGGAAGCACGCGCACTATCACTTCGACTTTGATCTTCCATAACTTTTTACTCTGATGATATTTTTTGATAAAATATTTTTGCGTTAGATAGATCAACTATCACACTATTATAACGCAAAATTTGAGCTTTCTGAAGTTTGTGTGGCCTGAGAAACAGTAGTTCTACGAAAATCGGACTTATTGGACTATTCTCATTCAAACTGCAATATCTCTGAAACTACGCTACATTTTTTATTGAAAATTTGCAGAGTGATTTTTGAAATATAAAGCTAGCATGTTTGAAGTTTTCGAAAAGTTCTATCGATGAGATCAGTTACGCGTGGTGCAATATTTCAGCCATGAACCTTGAAAAAATCCAAAAATTTTATAGAAATTGCATTTCAAGGTTCATGCCTGAAATATTGCACCTCGCGTAACTTTTGAACTCATCGATAGAACTTTTCGAAAACTTCAGACATGCTAGCTTCATATTTCAACAATCACTCTGCCAAATTTCAATCAAAAATGTAGCGTAGTTTCAGAGATATTGCAGTTTGAATGAGAAAAGACCAAAAAGTCCGATTTTCGTAGAATTACTGTTTCTCAGGCCACACAAACTCCAGAAAGCTTAAACTTTGCGTTATAATAGTGTGATAGTTGATCTATCTAACGCAAAAATATTTTATCAAAAAATATCATCAGAGTAAAAAGTTATGGAAGATCAAAGTCGAAGTGATAGTGCGCGTGCTTCCAATTTCTATACAATTATGAACGGTACTGTATATTAACCGAAATGAGTCGTTTGACTAATTAAAGTTTTGAAAGCTTATTGTTCATCATCATAACAAATTGGACCATGTTTGGCCATGTGAGCTTTCTAAGTTTTGTTAGTCTTCTAACAAAACTCTCAAAACTCTCGTGTACAAATTTTCGTCTGAATCCTATGTATAATAACGACAATATCGCATCAACAGTGAATAGTTAATATGGACGACCCCTTTGGCCGACCCCTGATTTTAGTTTGGATAAGTGAAATCAGTTGTTTGTCCCTAATAATTCCTATGTGCAAATTTTCACCCCAATCCGATGTATAAAAACGTCAATATCACTAAGGTACTGAACATTTAATATGGACGACCCCTTCTGTCGGCCCCTTACACTGAATTTGATACCTCAAATCGTTTGCACGTCACTCAAAACTATTGTGTACCAATTTTCATCTGAATACGATGTATAATAACGTCAATATCGCAAAAACAGCGAACAGTTAATATGGACGACCCCTTTGGCTGACTCCTTACACAAAATATGACACCTTAAATCGGTTGCTCGTCTTTCAAAACACTCATGTGCAAATTTTCAACACGATCCGACGAAAAGTAAATTCAATATCGTGAAAACAATATTTGTCTTCTATGGACGACCCCCTTCAGAAGGGGTCATTCGAAAATCTAAAAACATATTTCATCCTTCCAAGTCCTAATGAGCATCCATGCCAAATTTCAGCTCTCTAGCCCTTAAGACGGCTGAGTCTATAGAGGACAAACAAACAAACAAACAAACAAACAAATAAACATACAGAAATTGCTTTTTATATATATAGATAACATTTTTTTATCTTTTCCATGGGTTATCTAGTGATCCCATGTATTAGGCTTGTAAAAAAATGTTAACGACCCCTTTTCAAGATCTCCCCGTAGAATGGAATACCCATTTAAGTTTTATTTTGTACTTAGAAATTTCTAAATAGATTTCCGCTGAAACCTCTCCATGTTTTCAATATGCTTTTTAAGTTTTCTTATTGGATTGAACACATCGATGATCAATAATAACTTAAAATTTAAAAATTTACAAATGAAATTGGATTGTACATAACTGAAATTTTCAGATTAAATTACTAAAAGTCTCGTGCATTGGATTTGGTTTTAATTTTTTGCATAAAATGAATGCTTAATTGTCAAATTCATGTTGTAAATTAAATTCCTACACGGCAATCAAAGTGTTGAGATCGCAGCCTATAACTTACAGCCTTCAGTTTTATTGATTGTTTCCCTATGAGGAGTTAAAAAAATATGAAAATGGATACTTCCTAAAAGCTGGAACATTATTTTTGTTGGGTCCCTACCACTGCGACCAGTTGTTAAATCTTTTGTGGTTCAGCTGGAACATTAGTTTTCAGTCCAAATAGTTATTCAACTGAAGAAGTCAATGAACATGAATTAATGTATCCATACTTTACACACTGCATATTTTAGAAGATGCTCAACCACTGTTCTTCTCAATATATTTCTAACAGGCGAGTAGATTTTTTTATCCTAAATGAAGGCTCATTATTGCAATCAAATGCCTCGCACCGGTACCACGTGGTTTGAAAAGTAGAAGGAAAAAACACCCGCCAAATTAAATTTTTTTATGCTCAGCAAGCTTTGATTTGCTTTCCAGTAGATGGTCATTTCTAATGCCTGGCCCATGGTGATGGTGAAAACAATCCCGCCAAAGGAAACGAAAATTGGTTGACAAATGGGTGCCATGACTTTTGGTTCGTAGGAATCAAAACGTAAGTTGTATGGGAGGGTCCCTTTTCTTAGATGGGAGGGGCCCAAAACTATCACCTCGACCTTTCTCATGTCCGTTTACATCACTGTACCAAATTTCAAGCTGATCGGTTAAGCGGTGTGGATTTGTATAAGGTGCATATATATATACAAACATATATAGCCCAACTCATCTTTATATATTAGAAGAAAGATAATAAAAAAACAAAATAAAAAATTTGTACATACCTAATTGAAATGTTTTAAATTTTAAATTTTTCTTCTTAAATTTTCCATTTGATTCCATAAGTGGGAAAGCCGTTCATAAAAAAGATATTTTTTTTTTCAAATTATCATTGGTATTTTACCTTTTTGAAATAAAAGAAACAAATTACTATAAAAAAATAATTTTTGGAGAACTTATAGATAAAATAGCTCCACAACCTGTAGGAAACTTTATATTAGTCATCTCGCTTGTCAATTGATTTTGGGGGATCTTGTTTACCACAAATTTGGTGAAAAAATGAATTTTCTAACAAAAACAATGCACATTAATTAGCGATCAGCTCTTTAATGCTCAACACTGTCTATTAGTTTATATACCATTGCACGTAAATTAGAGATACGTTACTTATACTAAGATATATTATTTCGATCTAATTTTAAAAAATGTTACCTTTTTCTGTTGAAGTTAAGTACAAATAAAGTGTATGAGTTTTTATATTTTTTAAATCAATTTTTACAAGCTGAATAATTTTTATTAGTATACGAAGTATCGACAATAGAATTAGAATTACAAATAGCAGAAATTTTGTACCAATAAAACTCTGATAATGGTGTGATTACAATATTATGTGATTATTTTACAAAGATTTCAATTATTTTGAGCTTCTGTTTTCCTGTTTGATTTGTTACAATCGAAGCTGACAAATGAAATTTCGGACAACAAAGTCAAAAAATACTAAATTTATGTTTTTTTTAAATTTTGTGAGTGATTTTGAAATGCGGTGAATTTATAAGTCAAAATAAATATAAATATTTTTTTTACTTTTCCATTATCATTTTAATATACTGAGTTATTCGAGTTTTTTTTTTTCGTAATTTATGAGCATATCTCCCTGAAGCCTTCCAAACTCTTCAAAAATATACCAACTCTCCAAGACTCTCAACGCTCCCAGAATAGTGGAGGCCACTTTCAATACCACTTGTTTGAAGTTACCAAATAACAAATATTTATTGCATAATACGCTATTGCAAAGTACAAACAATATATGAAATGTTGTGAAATTGAAGAACATAAAAATGTTTCTCTTTTGCTTGATATACAGTCCCCCCACAATCATTAGTCACTTAACGTATCCCTCCACCACAAAATGTTCGTTCATTCGGGTGTTAGTAGACCAAATATCAAGCATTGCATGAATTTCAGTCATTAAATGCTTCCTCTTTGAGTTCAAATATATTTTTCATTGAAATCGTGTTTAAAAATAACATAATTTACCGAACAAGTCAAAGTTTTTCAAAACCACAATTATGAGTCAATATTGAAGACCGTAACAATTATTAGTCAAATTGCTCACAATTATTAGTCACATAGAAGTCCATGGCAACACCCGAAAATCAACATGGATATCATCATGTTTCTGGCAAACATTCAGGGGCATTCTTTGATAGTATAAATTCCAGGGGCATTTGGGTAGAGCTATAGCAACCAAGAAATGTTTTGCTTTGCTAGCAAAAAAGTGACTCATGATTGTGTGAAATTTGGTAGATGCTGTAACAATTATGGGTCAATTTTATTTTGCAAATATTATTAAAATTTCGCTTTTTATTCGCTCTGTTTTGTTTGTAATATGTTAACTCGTCCTTTGTGCTTATATCAGACCTATTAATATTGTTGGAATTTTTGAAATACCCGCATGAGGGCCTTAACGGTTCAAGATGACAACCTTATAACATTGGAAATTTGTGCGATAGTTCAACAGGTAATAGTTAACGTATGACAAAAACTATTCAAACAGCAATTTTCTGTTATCAAGCGCACACACAATATTTTTAATGCATTTTGATGACACTATCGATAAATTAAAAAAAATATAACATGAAATAATTTCATTCAGTTCAGCAGCAATAAGCTGTTCAAATGCTCGGTGACTAATGATTGTGTGTGACCCATGATTGTGGGGGGACTGTACATTGAAAATGTAGAAAACCATACCATTTTTTATTTTCATTTAATCTTTTATAGTAAAGAAGTTATGGAACAACGAAAAAAAGTGGCCCATGATTCCCCACTCTCCCATATAAATTTTAAATCTCAATGAGTAACAAACATCTTCCAGTTTTTGCTTAGTAAACATTATTTGATAGAAATTAGCAAAATTGTATGGGGATAAATTAGCAATTTCAAGATTGTTTTCTTTTATAAAATGAGCCATAAATTTTATTGGACTCAAAATAACGGCTTCAAACTCGTTCAGTTGTGTAAGAGCAAGTTCACTCGTGTTCGAAGAAAGTGGTAGAAGTTCGGTAGAAGAATGTCTATGATTTTGAAGGAGCTTTGTTATTATCATATTTAGTAAAACCCAAAAATTTCTAAATTTCAAGTAGAAAATATCTATTGAATTTATAGGAAAAAAAAACAATTTTCCTGGTTCCTGCCGAAACTCCTAGTTTTTTCTGGTTTTCTGGTGAAGAAATGACATTTCAAACTTTTCCCGAAAACCCCGCTTTAACTAATTCGCAAAGCGACCCTTCATCAACAAACAAAATTTTAAATGTAAAGGGTGATACGGTCAAAATTTGGTCAATATCAACTTGACGTATTTTTTTCAATTTTGCATTTAAAAAACCTGAACACCCCTCAATTTGAAGGAGTGTGTGTGTGTAGAACATGGGTGGCCAAACCATGGCCCGCGGGCCACATGTGGCCCACGTCGGTCGTTTTGTGGCCCGCGAAGCTTTTTTCAGAGTTGAATGTTTTCCTTCTACATCATTTAAAAAAAACCAACTACATACAGTCCCCCCACAATCATGGGTCACACACAATCATTAGTCACCGAGCATTTGAACAGCTTATTGCTGCTGAACTGAATGAAATTATTTCATGTTATATTTTTTTTAATTTATCGATAGTGTCATCAAAATGCATTAAAAATATTGTGTGTGCGCTTGATAACAGAAAATTGCTGTTTGAATAGTTTTTGTCATACGTTAACTATTACCTGTTGAACTATCGCACAAATTTCCAATGTTATAAGGTTGTCATCTTGAACCGTTAAGGCCCTCATGCGGGTATTTCAAAAATTCCAACAATATTAATAGGTCTGATATAAGCACAAAGGACGAGTTAACATATTACAAACAAAACAGAGCGAATAAAAAGCGAAATTTTAATAATATTTGCAAAATAAAATTGACCCATAATTGTTACAGCATCTACCAAATTTCACACAATCATGAGTCACTTTTTTGCTAGCAAAGCAAAACATTTCTTGGTTGCTATAGCTCTACCCAAATGCCCCTGGAATTTATACTATCAAAGAATGCCCCTGAATGTTTGCCAGAAACATGATGATATCCATGTTGATTTTCGGGTGTTGCCATGGACTTCTATGTGACTAATAATTGTGAGCAATTTGACTAATAATTGTTACGGTCTTCAATATTGACTCATAATTGTGGTTTTGAAAAACTTTGACTTGTTCGGTAAATTATGTTATTTTTAAACACGATTTCAATGAAAAATATATTTGAACTCAAAGAGGAAGCATTTAATGACTGAAATTCATGCAATGCTTGATATTTGGTCTACTAACACCCGAATGAACGAACATTTTGTGGTGGAGGGATACGTTAAGTGACTAATGATTGTGGGGGGACTGTATCATAAGGTTTTTTTTTAAAATTTTTAATAAGTTATTTTCCCCAAATTCTGACTGTTTGATAAAATGCAATATTCTTTGAATTTTGAAAAATGGTGGGGAATCGTGGGCCACCAAATCCAATTTGCCTAAATAACATCCAAAGTTTATGAGTTGACCCAAAACTTTGATTTCCAAATTCATTTCGTTATTTTAAAGCAATTTCAGATGATGAAATAAAAAAGAGAGCTGTGTTTGATCTCATAGACTCCAAAACCTGGCTCGCGAACGTTTTGGCAAAATTTCTTACATAGGATGGACAAAACATTTTTCATAACTCTTCATTTGGCATAAGAAAACTTTACAGATAGGTAAAAATTATTTTAAGTTCTGAATATGTATAAAAACATAAAAATACAGGTGATTCAAGATGTGTGGCCCACGATTCCCCACAAGCTATGATTTGTAAATTGGTTGCGTTTGTGTGACTTATTGATGTTTCATCAAAAATTCCTTTTCCATGTGAAAGATCATGACAAAACTAAGATCATAAGCGTATGAGTATATTTTTGTTATGCACTTTAGGTTCCCCATCGATGGAACTAGCGGGTGTTTTTTTAATTATGTAAGTAAATTTTTCTAACTTTTTTTTGCTTGATAAATAAAAGAAGCATATGATGCGTATTTCTTTCAACAACATGTAGGAATATATGCTCACGCAAAGCGACGACGATGACAGTTGGTTTGAGATTTTTATCCCAACACACATCTGAGATATTAAAAGTGGCCCACGTTTCCCCATGGCCCACGATACCCCACTCTCCTCTATATATAAAAATGAATTTCTGTCTGTTTGTCTGTCTGTCTGTCTGTCTGTCTGTCTGTCTGTCTGTCTGTATTTCTGTCTGTTCCCTATAAACTCAGAAACTACTGAACAGATTTACGTGAAACTTGACAGGTGGGGGTATTAGAGGCCGGGGAAGGTTCCTATTATGGTTTGGGACCCCTCCCCCTAACAGGAAGGGGGGGGAGGGGCCTTTCAAACAAAAGACAATTTTTTGCATAACTCGAGAACTGATCATGCAAATGGTATGAAATTTGGCATGGGGTGGTATTTGGGAACGGGGAATATTTCAATGAATATAAGGTACCCCTCCCTCCTCTTAGTGGGGTTATAGCAAGGGGGAAAGGGGACTACCGTACAATTATTCATATAACTCGAAAAACAATTAAGATATTGGAACCAAATTTGGCATGGGAATGTATTTTGGTAAGAAAAATATTTCAATGATTATTTGAGACCCCTCCCTCTTTGCAGTTGAAAGGGGGAGGGCCTCTTTCATATTATTTTACGTTACTCAAAAACTAATAATGCAAATGGAACAAAATTTGACATGGGAAAGTATTTGAATACGAAAATATTTCTAGGATTATTTGAGACCCCTCGCTCTGTTCAGTAGGGAGGTATAAAGGGGGAGGGGCCCTCTTTTTAATTTTTTACTTAACTCAAAAACTAATCAAGCAAATGGAATTAAATTTGGCATGGGCGGATATTTGGGAAAGTGACATGTTCTAATGAATGTTCAAGGCCCCTTACTTCTTCCAGCGGGGAGAAAGGAAAGAGAAAGATAACTCAAGAACTACAACAGTAAATGGAACAAAATTTGGCATGGAACGATATTTGGGTACGAGAAATGCTTCTATGAATATTTGGTATCCCTTACTCCTTCAAAAGATGAAAAGGGGGAAAAGAGGTCTCCCTTACAATTTTCAGTATAACTGGAGAGCTGATCGAGCAAATTGAACCATATTTGGCATGTGAGGGTATTTGGATACGAGAAATGTTTCTGTTATAAATTGAAGCCCCACCTTTTTCCAGCGGAAAGATATAAAGGGGAAAATGGGAGCTTCCATACAATTTTTTTACATAACTCGAGAATTAATAGAGCAAATGAAATAAAAATACCAAATTTTACCAAGAAGATTTTGAGTACAAAAAATACTTTTATGAATATTAAGTTCTCACCCCTCCATTCAATGGGGGGATGCTATTTCCTTTCAAGTTTATGCATAACTCAAGAATTTACAAAGCAAATAAATCCAAATTTGTCATGGGATGGTATTTCAATACGAGAAATTTTTTTATGTCAAACAATTCCTTTCTTGCAGTGGGATGATAGAATTGGGAATAAAGTAAGGGAAGAGGAAAGCTTACATTTAACTTTATTTTTTTTTACAATATCCTTGAAATGGACAAAACTGAACATGGAAAATCATTTTGGTATGATTCTATGATTATCTGACACACCATCCTCCTTTCAGTGAGTAGGTACATAGGAGGAGGGAGGTGAGCCCAATACAATTTTGTTAGCATAAGTTCTCAATTTATGCTAACGAAGCCAACAAACGGAATAAATATTTCATGGAAATGTATTTGGGTACGAGATATGTTTCTACGATTGTTATAGACCCTTACGCTTTACAGTGTAAAGAGGGGAAGAAAGTAGGGGGTTCCATAGAAATTTTGTTGTAATGCTTTAAAACTTATCAACCAATGAAACTATATTTGATATAATAGGATTTTTGGGAACGAAAAACAATTGGTATTATAAAGATCACGACCTCTATTCCACAGGGGGTGAATGGAAGGACAGAGGGGGGGGGGCTCTCTTATCAGTTTTTTAGCATAAATCCAGAGCATATCAAGCAAAAACAAACATATTTTATAAGTTAGATTGTTTGCGTTCGATTAATTTGTGATCCTCCTTTTTTAGGGCGAAGCTATAACATAATTCATAAGCAACCGCTGAAAAATGAGAGCTGCAGCCAAGGACTAAAAAAATCGTATTCACATCGGAGCAGCCAAGAAACAAAACCGCGCGTAGTTCACAAAAGTTCTGACCACAGTAGGTTCGCGACTCAGCAAACACGTGATTGTAGAGGATTTTTTTCAAGGAGAATCCGATCGCCAGAAAATCATGAGCGAGCCGTGGCAGAAAACCTCGCGAACCTCGCGATTCTGGTTCGTGAACCAAATTGGAAAACGCATTGCACACGCATTGGTCGTGTTTTCCGTTTCGTTATTTTGTCTCCACATGGTTGTTGGTTGCGCCAAATGCAACGCGTGGACAGATGAAATAAATAGATTTCCAAAGTTTTCATAACATTTAAACGATGTAAATATATAATTTGTGAATTGAAGTTTGTCCTTTCTGATGTTAAACAGCGTCAAATTTGACAAATTTGTATATAGAGTTTCGGAAGGATGCGATTTGGCCCAGTAACAGATAGAAAAAATATTGATTTAATTATCCAAAGGAAAAAAGTTATTCCCACTCCTAAAAAGGTGTAAGGGGTGGACGAAGGATTCAAATTAAACTGTTGGACCATCACAAAGAAAAAAAATAAGTAAATTTGCATGTAAAAAAAGCTACCAGTCCAATCTAGAATTGTGCTACTTCGGCATCTTAATTGTATTCCCTTTGTTATTTACAAGTTTCTTCCGAAGTTCAAATTGAAGAACTTATATAAGTTTGGAATTTCAAATTTCATGTCATGGCAGAAAAAAGAGGCATTAACCGTGCGATGAAGTTGATGAAAGTGAGAGAAAACCATTAGGATAATTAAGAATTTCAATGTTAACTCATTACGGACCAAATGCAAGATATCTAGTTTTTTTCGTTTGAAGCGTATCCGAGCCGGACAAACCGTCCAAAATGTCCATAAATCCGAGCATTATCCGGACAAAAAAAAACCTTTTTTATCAGAATTTATCGACAGATTTTTAAACGTACTTTAAGATCCAAAACACCATTCATCATTATTTTTTCTCGAAAAATTCCGTTTGGAGAAGTTTGTAATTTTGATTTTCCTAATAAAGTGAATAAAATCGGGAAAACCCCGGGCATTTTCCAATGAAATCCAGGAAACCGAGCCGGGTCAGACTGTTTCAAAATTTTGAATTGAATGTCCAGAAAAACCCGGATAAAACCGGGAAATCGGACAACATTGATTAAGAAAGATACGCTATTTCGTTAATATCATTTTCAGTTTATGAGCAGATAAAAATGACGAATTAAAAAAAGCAGGAAATAATTCATCAAGCTCAATCAAAGGAAATCCAGGCTATAAACGTAGATTTCAAATCCATGAGTATGATGAGTCGCTCACCAAATCTACCACCCAACCCAGCAGCAGGAGGAACTGCCGTCTCGCCGATTCAGATTTCAGATTCAGATCTCAGATTCAGATTTCAGATTTCAAATTTCAGATTTCAGATTCAGATTTCAGATTCAGATTTCAGATTCAGATTTCAGATTCAGATTTCAGATTCAGATTTCAGATTCAGATTTCAGATTCTGATTTGAGATTCAGATTTCAGATTCAGATTTCAGATTCAGATCTCAGATTCAGATTTCAGATTTCAGATTTCAGATTCAGATTTCAGATTCAGATTTCAGATTCAGATTTCAGATTCAGATTTCAGATTCAGATTTCAGATTCAGATTTCAGATTCAGATTTCAGATTTCAGATTTCAGATTCGAGACGGCAGTTCCTCCTGCTGCTGGGTTGGGTGGTAGATTTGGTGAGCGACCAAAAGAGAGCTAAAGGATTTGTTTCTCCCGCGGCTACGTGAGGGGTGCGAGATTTGTACACCAACCTGCTGAAGATGTGGGCCAAACTGGTTGAAATCTGACAGCTTTCAGTAAATTCGAAAAACGTTGCTACAAATTTTCAAAACACAACACAAAAAGTATGTCCAGCGAAAGAGGAGATTCTAATGAATTTTAAGGTATATAAAAAGTGACCAAATTGAGTTCAAATTTTAGAGAAATCACGCTAACAAAATCCCGTAAACCCACCGACATGAGGGGAAGTTAGAAAAATGACAAAAAAGATGTGATTTTCATTACAATATACTGAACAACTGAGATTTTTGAGGAACCAACTATGTTCTACGAAAATAATAATAAAGTTACCGAAAAAAAAACTAAAATTTGAATTCAGAGAATCACTCCATTGGTAAGCGAGATACAGCAATGCAAAGCCAAAATTGGGTGACTTTTTTGAAGTAAGAATTTTTTCTACCGGAAGTTCCGGGATAGCGGCCAAAACTTCCTTTGGACCACCAAAAACTTATACATCCATGGATAGACTTATTCTTGACAATTCCAAATATTATAAAATCAGCGCAATATTTAGAATCTGTCACAAGTTATAAGAATTCTAAAAAGAGCTTTTTTCGGGACTTTTTTCATTCGGAATCAGCTACTGGTGATCTCGTAAAATATTTCAACTTATTTTTTCGATATTGAGAAACTGGAATAAATTATCTATACAGTGAACCAAAATTCATCGAAATCGGTCAATATTTGCGGCCAGGAGAACGTACGTAAACTACAGGTCAAATTTATCAAAAAAATAGATTTGTACGGAAATTTTGCGAACGGCTTCGGAAGGTTAAGAAGGTTGTCTTTTCCAAATTTAAGAAACAGTTATGGAATTTTACATTCAATCTCTGCTACAGAAATGTAGTGATTTGGATGAAATTGTGAGGCTTTAAGATTTGATTTGATTAATTATTCCTTAAACGGTTGTTAAAGATCATTTTTAGGGTCTCAAGTAGCTTTGTTTAATTCAATTGACCACCCAGGAGTTGACATGACAGTATGAATTTGATTTAATATTTAGAATTCCGTCAACCTTGAAACGCTGTAAGTTATCTTCGAAAATTTTTTTTTAAATAAACTTTAAAAAAACATAAATATTCCATACAATAATTGAAAGAAAATGAAGAACTTCCTGCTGCTGCTTGAAGCACAAATTATTACCCGTACACGTACCTAAAGAGACGCACAGCCTGCCTACGGAAGAAAATCAAATAACCATGCGTTTCCTTTCCAAAAAAAGTTCATGAACCTTTTCGCTAAATGGTTCGTGAGCCAAAATCGCGGGGAAAAATTTTCATGTATGTTACCATTTCCACGAGCGAGATAGGATTCAAAATCCAACAGAATCGTCTGTTGGTTGGACTGCTTCGCTCGTGTTTCCTATAGTTCACGAACCTAGGGGATTTTTTTTCACAGCCTGCTCGCGCTTTGGCGAACCTTTACGGGTAAAAATCGTAGACGAGCGGGAATCGCCACTCGAATTATGAATTATGTTATAGTTTGACTTAAAATGATGCCAACCAAACAATTAAAATTTTAAAAAATCTGAAAATATTATTCGATTTCGAAAGGCGTAGCAAAGCACACCGGGTCAGCTAGTATTAAATAACTAACAGCATTCAATAAAAACTTTTTTTTTTAATCTTTTGCATATCATCTACAAATTGAAATAAAGTAATACAAATACCATTAGTCAATATCTTTCAAACTCTGTATTTTTACGACAATGCATTTCTATAAATTTTACTTAATTAAATACGTTGAAAACATACTGTAAAAGTGTGAAAGGAAAGAAAAATACTGACAAGAATTATTTGACTCGCAAACAAATCATATTTCTAAAATTTGGCCCGCCACCTGAAAATATTCTCCACCTATGCTGTAGAATATTACAAAGGCTTTTTTGTAACATCTTTATTTGAAACGGCTCATACCAACTTACAAAGGCTTAGACAAATTTAAAATAGATTATAATTCAATTATCAACATGTTGAGAACGTTAGAAATTTTACTTCACAGAAAATCGTGAAAGAATTTTTTTTCTCCAATTCTGCAAAAAAAGGTGAATTTGACGAAATTTAAAACAATTTCAGATAGTGGATATTTCTTAAATCCGGTCATTTTGCAGTCTTCAGCTAAGTTAAAAAATAAATTCAAATATACAATAGGAAATGCTCAAACCGTTCTTTAATGATTGTTTCATCATCAGTAGTCAATGTTCGGTTTCACTAAATGGCGATGATTTTTAAAAATTCAAGACGTCACATCATGAAAACAACTATTGTACAAAGTCAGACAAAAGATTCGAGCTAAGGATGCCAAAATCAACCAAAATCAGTTTTTTAAACTTAGGCACCAAAAATGCTCAAGCGTGAATGGGATTTTCAAGTATTTTGCTCGAGAGAAGCAAGAAATACTGGTTTTTAATTAATAACTTTCTTCTTCACTCACTGATTGCTTTGTATGAATATTTTTCTAAAAGCCTTCGTCAAGACAAATATTTCAACCGAGGACTGCAAAACATGCTTAAAATGTACTCATTACGTGTTACACGACAATTTGCGGCCAAAATACAATCTTCGAACTACAGCAATTTTTTGATTTTAAGTCAAATCGTGTTACAGTCTTCGGGTGAAATATTTGTTTCGATTAAGGCTATTAAAAAATATTCATGAATAGCAGTCAGTGAGTACACCCATAGAAGAGGTTGCAAAAATCCAATGCCTTTTTAGCACATCTCTGTGCCGATAATGCTCTGAAATGTGCACTGTGCCGAAGACGGTATGTTTGAAAAACCGTAACTGGCATAAGGACTCGGCTCCCAACCAAAATGATGACCACTACATTCAAGCGAAACAAGAAAAACATTTTATGGGATTTCGTTCCTATTGGATAATTCATCCTAGAAACAAGAAAATAAAAATTAAAACCACAGCACTGTAGTGAGAATCGAACTCACATCACCAATTGTATCGTCTTGCCAGTCCGACATTCTAACCAGTGTACTATTCGAGCTTCATGCAGGACGAGGTATATTTGTCATAGGCTTTCTGTTACCGATCAATCACAAAAAACGTACAACGGCGGCTTCCCGGCGTTTGGCCTCCTTTCAATGCATTCCTTTGTCTTGCGATGGAAACGGGAAAGGGAACGGGAGTGAAGGAACGGGAAACCCATTGAATGAGAACTGTGCTTTGCTTACTGCCTGCTATTACATACACACGCTACATATACACAGCTGCTAAAGCCGGGCAGCTTGGCCGGTGTTGTTTGCCGGTAAATTGAAGGAATGTTTTTGTTGTTGCTTTTGCTACATACACACGCACAGCTTAGCCGTGTTTGCCGGTTGATTGAATTAGAAGGATGTTTTTGTTGTTGCTTTTGCTACATTCACACGCACAGTGCTCGGTTCGCTGGCTGCCTGGTGTTGGCCGGTATTTATTTCCATCCTTCTTCGGCTTGTGAAGCGATTGGGAGGGACGCGAAAACGTTTTTATTTTGTTTCATTCAGACATACGCAATTCGGTTACGCTGGGAGGTTAATGCCGGTGGGCGCAAATCGAATCAGTGCCGGTCGCGTTATCTTCTTGTACCAATGATGCTATGAAATTGACTACACGCCATTGGCACAGAGGCTGAATTTTGGGTGTAGAAGAAAATTAATAATGAAAAACTAGTATTGTAAAAAAAATGCAAATATTAATGTTTAAGTAAAATAACCATAATTTCTTCAATTTTCTACCGATTCTGATAAATAGTCACTTTAAATTTTTGTTTTAAACTTTAATCAACGATACATAGAAGGTCATATTTTTTAAATGTTACCAGCAATCTAGCTGTACGAAATTAATAGCGCCCAGAGATGGAGAGATAGACATTTGATGTCTTCAGCAACATTGTTCAATTTTACATGGAGCATATTTCAATATCAAAATTTTTGCCAAGGGGTCCACCGATAGCGAGATAAAAATGCTAACTATTTTGTTCTTCAAGTTAGGGCTTTGATGTCTTCGACAAAGTTGTTTATCTGATTAAAAAACATAAGTTTGTTGAATATGTCCAAGCCCTATCACATCACTTTCAGGAGTTACAGTCAAAGTAAAAAAAAAATCTCTTTTAAAAACAGTTTTTTGAACCTGACACGTTGTAGATTAAATAAAATGGTTCGCTGTCTTTGAAACAAGGTTGTAACAAGCCAGCCACGATCTACAATTGTCTCATACATTATGATGGGTTTAGAAGTAGCTGAAGCCCTATAGAAAGCATTTAGTGTATTTTATTGGCAATTTTTTAAGGCTCGTCCATCGAAAAGTGCACATTTTCGCAACACCTCCTTTTTTTGTGATTATTTTTTATGATAAGCGGAACCATTTCCATTTGAAATTAGCGGGGAAATTGGTGGAAATAGTAGAGATTTGAATGATTGAAAACACACTTTTTATATGAAAATTACCTATTTTACTTATAGAAAAAACGTTGATAACATTTAATTCATGAATAAAATGTTGCAGTTTTCTCTAATATATTTTATTTTATTAAAAGACATTTGCATTCGATTTTTCGAATCATTTAAACTTTAAAAAAATTAGTGGAACTAATCTGTTAAATTTGGTAGAGCACTAAATTGAACCGGTTGAAGCGGTTATATTGTACTGGCAAAATCGGTTCTATTATTCATTTATATGATATTAAATACTAATTTAGTGCTCTACCAAATTTTATAGATTTGTTCCATTATTCTTTTTTAGTTAAAATGATTTGAAAGATCGAATTAAAATGTCTTTTAATAAAATAAAAGATATAAAAGAAAACTGCAACACTTAATTAATGAATTAAATGTTATCAACGTTTTTTCTATAAGTAAAATAGGTAATTTTCATATAAATAGTGTATTTTTAATCATTCAAATCTCTACTATTTCCACCGATTTCCCCGCTAATTTCAAATGGAAATGGTTCCGCTTATCATAAAAAATAATCACAAAAAAGGAGTCGTTGCGAAAATGTGCACTTTTCGATGGACTTGAAGGCTCGTCCATCGAAAAGTGCACATTTGCCAATAAAATACACTAAATGCTTTCTATAGGGCTTCAGCAACTTCTAAACCCATCATAATGTATGAGACAATTGTAGATCGTGGCTTGTTACAACTTTGCTTCAAAGACAGCAAACCATTTTATTTAATCTACAACGTGTCAGGTTCAAAAAACTGTTTTTAAAAGAGATTTTTTTTACTTTGACTGTAATTCCTGAAAGTGATGTGATAGGACTTTGACATATTCAACAAACTTATGTATTTTAATCAGATAAACAACTTTGTCGAAGACATCAAAGCCCTAATTTGAAGAACAAAATAGTTAGCATTTTTATCTCGCTATCGGTGGACCCATTGGCAAAAATTTTGATATTGGAATATGCTCCATGTAAAACTGAACAATGTTTTTGTAGACATCAAATGTGTATCTCTTCATCCCGAGTCGTTAAGACAAACAACGAATGGATAGTGTTGGGTGGAGTAAATTTGGTATTTACGGGTAAATGAAAAAAGCTTGAGTGGAGGGAATCTCAAAAAAGAAGAAAAAAAGCATCGCACAGCCGGAAGGAAGGGCTGTTTGGGCTAGTTTTTCCCCGCGATTGAAATGTAGGGATCATAGCTTTGCCAGCGGGTGAAGTATTGGTCGGAAAGTGGTTAATAGGCGCGAGGTTTTGGGGGCCAGCCGAATGCATATTCCAAAGCACATGCGTTGCTTTAATGCATCTAAATCAGACGGCTTGCGGAACGCGCGGATCTACTGGCTCGAGGCATGGCAACGGTTTTGGCGATATGTCAAAGGAATCAAAAAGAAAGTGGGAGCTCAAAGTTCGTTGAAGTTATGTGGAAATTAGTTGGCTGAAAAAGAGTGTTGTGTGATTAAATCCAAATCGGAAATGTGGGTCTATGTAACGAATGCTGAAGTTTATTTTGAGTCCGAAGGAATAGTTTGAGGTGAAAATTGAGCTGCGAGTCGAGGGCTTCAAGCTCCGAATTGAGAGATAAAAAAGTGGTTGATAAATTGAAAATTGTACCGAAAAAGAAGAGCGGATTGATTTGTCTGCTTCTAGACCTGATGCCTATTGCGGTATGGTGAACGCATCCTTGATATGGAAAAACTAGGAATTGATGCTGATTTTTTGGTGAGATTGCTCCTTTTTGTATCATTTTATTCCATATAACGATTAAACGTTCAATTAGGTGCCAACTGGCCAGGTATATACACGGATGCCGGAATACTTGTAGTAAATGCATAACATTGAACTTGTTATACTTTTTTAACTAGTTGAGTACCTGTTTGAATTGTTATCCCAAATTATATTAACATTTACACGTTATACATTCACATCAAAACAGTTTACACGAAGCCATGGTGCCGGGTATGGAATTTTTAGTTGTCTATATAATCTATGTGTATCCATACTTTGGTCAAACTGCGGTGAATCCGTGCACCCATGGTGGATTATCAACATACATACAACATACACATCAAATGTGTATCTCTTCATCCCTGGGAGCTTTTATTTTCGTACAGCTAGATTGATGTTCTGCACCACTGTGTATTGAGTTAAAAACTGTCGATAAAATACAATTTCCTCTGCAAAAAATGCATTTGTTATTGTTTTTTCTATCACAACTTTACTAATATCAACAATACAATTGATCATATGCAAAAATGAAGTTTTATCATCTAGATTAAAAAATTATTCACCTTTAATAATCAAAAGAAAAAATTCAAATTTCTTCTATGCAGTCCAAGATATTTGAAGATAAGTAGGTACAAGGTCTTTATTTTTATTTTTACGAAGTCTAATATTTGGAGCATAACTCAAAAACTGGTTTACTGAGATTTTTTTAATTCCATTTTCGGATTCAGCGATGAAGTTCTCGATTTTTTTTTAAATTTTTTAAACTAGTGTTATTAAAAGTTTATATTTTGTGCTCATAAAAGATTTTTTGAGCGAGTTTTATCAAAATATACAGGAAAGATTTTTTAAAGCTAAAAAATACGATTTAAAATCTGCTGTAATTTCTTAACTTTTTTCAGGGTACTTTTTATTACTGTTAATGCTGCGTCAAAATGTTCGAAGCGGTGTCTCTCAAGAATAGTGATCACTAATGAATGTTACCCTTAAAAAAGATAACTATTTTTTGAAGCCTCATAACTTTATTATCTTTACTAGAATCAAAATGCAGTTTTCGGATGAAATATTTGTCATAGTTTAGGCTTTAAGAAAACCCGTTTTCAATAGAAATCGGCTGAAGGGGACTAAAGTTATTCATGATAAACTGGATTTTTATGTTCCTCCCGAACAAACTGTCTCAAAATCCCATACAAACTTTAAGCTTGTTGAGCGACCCCTTCCCGTGATCCGATCTGGCCCAAATTTGACATGAGACCTTTTACTCAGGGACCGAAAATAGCACGAACACAGTACGTGCAACACAATTTTTTGACACGGCACACTGAAAACGAAATCGTGTTGTGTTTGTGTTGTTCAAATTAGTTGTGTTGCGGATGATACATAACACAGTCTACATAAAAAACTTTGTGTGCAACATCTAATCGAAAGTGTTGACACAGATGACGATGTGCGCGACACTTGAATGTAGCACAACACATTAATTGTGTTGTGTTCAGATTAGACACAGTGTTTACAGAACGAACACAAATTACTTATTATAGCTATGGCGGCACAACTTTCCCGTATGTTTGGGTAACGTGCCGCCATTAAGCCTACCCCTTTTCTGATTGTTTATGAAATTGGGTTGTTACGCGGGTTTATCGGACAAATGGCCCTTAATCTGAATGAGATTAACTATCATGCGTACTAAATTAAAATCCTAATTATATTTTTTTCCGAACATGCACTCATTCAGAACATACCCATGAGAATTCGAGCCTTGCAACAGCAATCAAATTTTAAACAAAATTGTTAGGGTTTCTATACGATGGGCCAGACGGCTTGAATTTTAATTATTTTTCCTTTCAAAACAATTTGTTAACTTCATTTTGATGTATTTTTTTTATATCTCAAGTTTTGTTAATATTCTCCAATCTAAGTAATCGGTGCAAGAAAAAGTCAAAGTTTTCAATTATGTTGGAAGTCGTAATCGATCACCGGTGCCCTCCTCAAAAATAATTAGTTTGAAGCGAGTGTCAATTAAGTTGTAGTGCCATTAGTATTCCCAGCGCCAGACATCTTACGAAATGAATATAAAAGTAAGTGAAAGGTAAAATATAACTTATAGGGCTTTTGCTACACACACATACAACAGGTCTGTTGGGCACACATTAATGGTTTTTATATGCGGAAAAGGCAAAATTTAGCAAAAATGTTGTTTTAAACTAAAATGAATGCGCCTTTTCTCTAAAAAAGTGCCAATAAGCATATTTCGAATCATTGGCTAACAAGTTGAATCAATTCGGTGAATATTTGATTGAGTAGCAGTGCAGAAGCTAGCAGAACTAAATGGAAAAACATGACTATTATGTTTGAAAGGTATATTCAACGGTTCCCCCAGATCATTTGTTCACGTTTTCGGGTATGTTTTTTAGAATTTCAAACCCGGAAGATGAAGCTAAGTGTTTTCGTTTCGGAATTTATAAAGATGTTAAGCAATATTTTCTCTGTTTCCTCAGGAAACAGTCGTATCCTACACAGAATCTTAATTTTTTCAAAGCGCCTCACTCGAAATCAGAAAACAAATTTGCGAATAAATAAACAAATGCACTGGCTTCTTAAAAATGTGCTGCTTATTGAAAAACTTTCGATAGTTTTCCTAAATAAATTTGAAAACTAACTTTCTTCCGTCGAATCGTATTCATTTTGCATTAAGCTGTCACTTTTGTTTGCCCAACGGCTTACTTATACTAATGCACTGTGCAAATGCCCTATTCTTAGAATCTTTTAGGGACTGAACAGCTTGCTATGAAAACCATTCTGAGAAAAAAATTTATTCACCGGAAGTTTCAATGCGGTTACTTATTTATTTGTTCTAAGCTGGAACCTGTAGAAGATCAATCTTGGACCCATTCCAAACAACACCACAGCTATGAAGAAATAAGTTCGAAAAAAGTTCAGACTAGTCAGCTGAAATTTGGGTTGATACTACAGGAGTGTCCAGGTTTGTTCATGACATTTGAATTGAATACATTTAATCAAACTTTACATTTACTTTTCCTTATTGTAAATCATGGCGCAGCTTCCTAAATTGTTAAATTTAAAATGCTTATGTTAGTTTCAAAACTTCAGATCCTCCGAATAAGTTTTATAAACGGTAATCAACTAAATTACAAATAATTTCGAAGAAATTGAAGTTTTATTATTTAATAAAATTTAAACGAATAATTTTGATAATTCTAACATCGTACCGACCTCAAACTTATCAACATAACGAGTCAGCTTTGGATAATTAGAACAGTGTAGTCATTTTTTTATTTCATATAATCATTGAAACATTTTTTGAACAATTTTGAAACTGATAATTAATCATAGAGCGAAGTTCAAGCAGAATGTCTTGATGAAATATAACTTCTTTTTGAATTGAGTTCTAATGCTGATGGACCGATTCATAAAAGCGTCGGTCTCAGTGGTCTAAAAATGCTTCGCGCTAATGGCATAGTTCCGGGCCCCTAGAGCATTACCACAATGATGAACCGATTAGCGAAAGTTGAAATAACTTTATTGAATGGTTTTAAAGCTAATTGATTATCAGTTTTCATTTATGTTAAAAAATAATGTTTTGATAGTTTATAAAACTATAAAAAGACAACAAAAAGTTAGGAGAAGCGGTTCGCATATAATTTCCATTTAGTTTTGAGTATGACAATCTGTTGTGTCGTTCCAATTATATTTGTTAATACATCTGTTATTCATTCAAACAAAACAATTTTTCTTAAATTTTTTTTACATTACATTTATTCTGCCAGTTTATTATCAAAGAATTAGTATGAAAAGTATGTATGTAACTAAAAACATTAAAAATTAAAAGTAAGTAAACAAATTGCAAACTGAATTTTTTATAACTTGAGATCATCTAAAAACTCTTTATTCAGTTTTATGAACAGTATTTGCTCGAGTGTAGATTCGTTTAAATTACTGCGTAAGGGAGTGAGGACAGAGCTAAGTGAGCTGAACGCGCGTTCAACAGACACTTGAGTCGCTGGGGCCGAAAGAACAACAGACACCAATCTGTAGATATCTGGTCTTGTTGGTTTTTGGTTATACCAATAACTGAGAATTGTTTGTCCTTGTTCGAGGAACAAGCGTGGAGACCGAGATAAATCCTCAACCTGGTCCCAGAACTCATTCGAAGATCTTTCCTCACTGGATGTATCGTGTGATTGGAGATACTCTTCGTAGTTGCCATGATTACTGGAACCTTCGCCAGGGTCTACCTCCATGCCATCAGCCTTAGCTACGAGTTGCATAATTTTCCATGTGTTTTTCAGATGTTCCTGTTAAAAAAGATAATTAGAACAAAAGCGCAATTATCAAAATAGTTGATCATACCAATGCACAAGATCGCTGATCATCCGTCATAAGGGGACTGTTCCTAAAATTTATCCTCTGGTCAAGAAAAATTGCTGCTAAGAAAGGTTTGGATTCCAATAGAGAATATTCTCGCTTTGTCATGTTTTCGTATAAACTTCTCGAAAAACAATTGTCTACTTTTTCCAGCAACAGCTTACACCTGTACCAGTTAAGATAAAAATCTCCAAATGTAAGCTGAGAAGATTGCACGCACTTAGTGAAATTCGCCATTGGTTTAAATCCTTCAACAAAAGCTTCTGCAAAATCCCACTGTGATGCGGTGAGGTGGCATTTTTCATCGTTTTTTGTCATGTCCATTATGAATTTCTGTTCCCGGATCAATGACTCGACCATGTCGAAGGCCGAATTCCAACGGGTGTCGCAGCTCAAGTTTGGAATCGCTTTTTGTCTGTTCTTAAACATAGCTCGATATGGCATTTTTCTTAGTTTTTTTTATAAAAATTTTTATCAGGGAAATATTTTCACTCAGATGATGTACTTTCAATGTATCGTATACAGCAAGTTGAGCAGTATGGGCACAGCATCTGATTGTACTAAATATTCCGGAAATAAGTTTAAAATTTTCAGTTTCATATGAAACAGGAATTTCATCAACCGTTCCATATTCCTCATCATTTTCCGTGTCGCTTTCTGAATCAGAATCAGTATTCTCGGCATCCTCGTTGCTAAAACGATTGAAAAATGTAACAATAACAATACAACAAATGTTACAAATGTTAATACTTACATGTTCCTGGATTCCAAAAATTGAGAGCCAAGCTCGAGAAGCTGTTGTTGATTTGCCGACATCAGCTTACATGCAGCAACCATGTTGGATCCGTTGTCCACAGTTATGCTGTACACGCACTCTAAGCCAGTAGAAAAATTGTCAAGAATATCCTGAACCTGTTTTTTGATAACTTCACCAGTATGCCTAGCTTTAAGTTCCACCATAGCTAGTGTATAATATTTTAATGCATCCTTATCGATTACTTGGACATTGACTCCAAGGATGTGCCGATTCAAGCGGGTCGCAACGTCGAGCTTTAGACAGATTAGTCTTCCTTGAAGCTGGGAGGAAATTCTTAATTTTATAAGATTGTAAGCAGTTTTCATTAGCGGTTTAATGGTCCGAGAGTCGAGTTTTTTTTCAATCAATCCTTGCTCAATCGGACCATGCAAGTTCCGCATAGCCTCGTAGTCCAAAGCAGCAAGCGGTAGCCCATAAACTGTTACAAGTTCCAGAACCGACTTTCGGTAAATCGATTTGCTCATACGTATTGATATGGACCTACACTTTTCCGGTTGTTTGTCTTCATCTCCAGCACTCAATAAACCGTGTGTTTTGGAAAATTGTTTATGTTTGGTAGTATAATGGCGAACAAACACCCAGTTTCTCAAGCTTTTCAATGTTTGTCCGCATAACTTACACGTACCCACTTTATTTGCGCGAAAAGATCCTGCCCGAGGAGACTTTTCGCGCGTTTTCCCGATTCTGACATTATATAAAAGAAAACTAGGAAACTGTGTTGCTTTTCGAAAACACAGTGCCGTCTCCCAACACAACACATTTGAAAACTGTGCTGTGTTCGTACAGCACGGCACCCAAATTGTGTAGTGTTACAATGAAGTGTTGCACACATTTTTTTTTGTATCAGCACATGAAATTTCGTGTTGCACGTACAGTGTTCACAGCACAGTGTGTTTTTTTTCGGTCCCTGCTTTTACTAGGCCTATATGTGTGTGTTTGTTTTTATCCAAGGAATGCACTGATTTTGCCAGTGTTTAAGATAAAACAGCACAGATTTTTTGGGTACGTCTCGTGCAGAAAAATCCTGATAGTTTATTATAGACTGAACTGAATTCAATTCTAATTTTTCCAATTTTCAAAACAGAGATAACAAAAATCATGAGTTATTTGTTGATGATTGTTGTCGAAGGTAAGGTAAGGTTAGCCACCGAAACTTTTTACTTTAAAAATTCTTAGTTGATTTTGTTTTTTTTTGTTTTCTTTATTGTCGTTTTAACATCTTCATATCATTCGCGACATGAACGAAGCAGTTGGCGGATAATCATTGAAAAACTTATGCGATACAATTGTGTTTGATGTTTACTCTTGGGCTCGAACTCGCGGAATACGGCTCAGGAAGCTACTGACCTGTCAACTGAGCTATATCACAAGCCTGTTTTAATTTTGTTGAATCACGTAGATAATACCAGATTTTTTCAACCAACAGAATTTATTTTCTGCATAGGAAAATGTTACAAAGATTTTAAAATTAGTAATTGTGCCGACCTGTCCGGAGCTCCGAAGCTCGGTAGCAGCACCAGGGGGCCACCGGATCACTAACTGCAGCGGGAACTGCACGCACTACTCGGCTTGCTCGTTTGCTCACCGACCGACTGACTGACTGACTCGCCGCACGCTTATGTGGGATGACGCGGTATGCATTTAACCCATTCACACAGAGGGAATGTATCCATTCATCCATTCGTGCGCCACACAGTAATCATTTCACTTATTTTGGCTTTACAAATAAGGGTAGTACCCCTTAGTGAGGAAAACCTTCATTTTCACAAATATAAAAAATCTTAAGAAGCGTCAGAGCTTTGGGCGACGGGTTTTTCCCTAGATCGTAGAAGATTTTGATTCGATGATTTGTGTTGTTTACAAAACCATCAGTTCACCTTGTTTGCCAGACATGTATCACATAAACTTATAACGAAAGAAGATCAAAATCAATGATGCTATCGATCGTTCCACCATCTTCTGGTGACTATTTCGGCTCTTGTTTACGGCTAGAGGTTGTTAAGAAAAACAACAACAGCACCTGTTTGAATTTTCCTTGGTGAATCATCTAAACTAAATGCTATGCATATTTAAGGTGGTTGTTGTTATTTTGAGATTGATGCTGTTTTTGATGCTGTGCTGATTCTTCTGTTTATGTTTGATGCTGGTGCTGATATTGATCCGGAAGCTGATGCTGATGCTGATACCGAAAATGATGCAAATCTTGATGCTAAAGATGATGCCTTTTATTACACGCTTCAAGGATATACAAATTTGATGATTTTCAGATTAATTGAGAAAAAGTTTTTTTTTAAATTCTTGACAAATAGATGGTTAAAAATACCTTTACCCTACCCTATCCAGCTGCGCTGAAAACAAGTAGCCACCCGAACAATAAAGCTTGAAACAAATGTATTCTAAATCGGTGGTTTTCGTCCAATAACGGCTTCATAAATTGAACTTTTTTTCCCCAGAAATGACCTCGGGAAAACCCCCAAGAACCAGAAGAGGTTGCGTGAGAGCTGTGCCGGTTCTTGTTTGTCTACTTAGGCGGCATTGTAGCATGCCATTATGGCCGTGTGAAAAAGCCCAGTGTCTAAGCTCGCGATTTGTCTCCAAGCACAGCGTGGAGCCATTCATCGAATTCAGCCAATTATGTCGATTGATCATTCTCGTTGGTGATTGAACTTCCACGTATATGGCTTAACTCCACACCGGTTGAGTGAAAGATGCTCGAACGCCCCAACAGGTTTTGGCGGGGCTGCTGAATACTATACTGTATGGCGGATACGGTTTGAATTGTTACTATACTTTACGTGCGAACAAACAGGTAGTGCTTCGACGCCGTGGATAGTGTTTTTACAAAAGATTCTGGTCGAAATATGAATGAATGACGCATAGAATCGGTTGTTTCGTGGCGAGGGGACAGACTGTGTCACTTAAGAGACGCTGACGATTTGTTTTATTGTTCCGTACCGCAACTTTAAGATGGCTGCCGACGACGATGATGGTGATGATGATGATGGGAGATGTGGAGATACATCTCGCGCATAAAAGACTTGATCGATGGTAGATACGCAAACTCCCAGGCGCGGACGACGTGGGTCAAAATGGGACGCGATCTAGACACAAGCAAAAAAAAATCCAGTGAGAGAGTTGCCCGTTTAGGGTTTTTTTTCGCATTTTGATTTTAATTTTAATTTTGATAGGTTTCTTCTAGAAAAGTTTCTCTCCACATTTGTTGACGGAAGTGGGACGAGGAAATACCCGAGTCTGTTGTTGTTGTGGTGGCATTTGTTTTCGATTTCGCGTCTGGCTGGAGTTCCTTTTGCCTTTTGCGCGCTGGCTGGAGGGGCTTTGCAGATTAACAAGAACCGGTGACCGGGGCTGCTGATTGTTGGTTCCTGTTTTATTGGCCGCTGCTCTTGATTCTTGATGTTTGAAATATAAAAGCGGACTGGTCGGTCGGGAAGAGCAACAGTTGAGTATTGGATCTTGAAGAGGTCACGAGGTAGAAGGCAAAGCATTTGTGAAGTGAAGTTTTAGTCAGTTAGTTTCAAAGGTAGGTGACCAGTGATTAGTGATGATAAGATAAAACCAATCATAAAGTCAAAACCGGTTGACAACATTTGAGTGGGATGGAAGCGGAAGTGATATTTTTGTCTGATTTGCTCATATCGGACCAAAAAGTGTTTAGAATACTTTACTTGGAAATCTGCAATCTGTGATGGATTATATCAAATGGCAGTTCAAGAGCCAATAGATATTCAAACGATAGTGAACTGAGGAACCAATTGTGATTTTGTATGAATATATGAATATATGAGTTCAAACAACAAACTGATGCGAAAGCAGAAAGAGTAAAGTCGAAAAGTGAAAATCTCTTTGAGATATTTTGAAGTTGAACTTAAGTATATGTATTTGACTTCAAATGATTAAACTGTGATTCCAGGCGGCGAGACTTTGAATTCATGAGAAAAAATTTTTATCCTAGAAGTTCCAAAGTTTATTTAATTTTGTTAACACAAAATAAATTCTCCATAGATAGGAGAGAACAAGGATACTTCATCCCGAGGGATAATTAATTCCTCAGCTTTATTTCGAAACTTGAATGTCTCACATAGATCAAATGTTCTAGAAAAGCTTACAAATAGAACAAAAACAAAGCAAAAGTGTTATATATATATATATAAAAAAAAAATTTTTGAGTTTCTTGCACACTGTTTAAAAACTCTAACAAAATGTGATTTGAAGACCATTTTTTAACACATTTAAATGTTTCCCAAATCAAGGAAAAGTTTTTTAAAATGTTTGTTAATTGTTCACTTGAACCTTCGAGTCCACAAGGATATATTTTTCTGTTAAATTTATGTTTATCGTAACTAAGCAAGATAAACATTATTGATATTTATTCAATATTTGATAAAAAGTTCTCAACAAAGTGCTTTTATCTAAAAATTAGAAAATTGCGCCTTTAAGTATGCAATAAAACCAGGGTAGTATACAAGCTTTTTGAATTCTCTTTGTTTGACTCTTATAAACTGTGAAATGAAATCTATTGCGGCCAAACAAGTCAGTTATTCTATATTTAAAATGGGTTCTTTATTTTGAATCCTTACTTTCGAAAATAAGTCCTAGCCAATTTTTGATAAGGTATCGAAAATGAATAAGAGATCTTGAAGGTTTCATTTTAATAAAAACTTATTGCAAGTATTTATTGGAGTTAGCAAGTAAAAAGCTAACTCTTTCAAACCACAAACGTAATCGTTCTTGGGTCCAATTCAGACCTTTTCTCTACTATTGAAAATTCAATTAAAATTTGAAATTTTAGCATGAAACTTTGTTATTTCCATGAAAGCAATTAAAAAAAATTTCCAGCTGGATTAATTACAAAATCTTTCTCAAAAAAAAATTATAATTTAATTTTTTTTAAAATTAGAATCTTGTGGATATTTTTTTGAATATTGAAATCTAAGTTTTTCAAAGAACCAAATATTTAAAATGAATGCAAGCTTTATTTCATGTTTGAGATATCTTTTGGTTGGTTATTCAAAACTGACTCTGAAGGAATATAAAATTGCTACTTTGAATCCTGAATCAAAATTATGAAACTACGAACTCCTGCTATTTGAATCCTAAATAAAATTCTCACATTCATATTTTAATCGTGATTATGAAACTTAACTTCTAGCTCAATAAGAATCTGAATTTTAATTTTTTTCTATTCCGAGTCCTGAATCTTGCCTTTTGAACCTAAGCTCAAACTGAATTCCGAATTGGAAAACTATTTTTGAATTGTTTGATATGATAATTCTTCTTCTTCTTCTTCTTCTGACATCAACATGGCCAAAACTTGTATGCATCCTGGAAAATGAAAAACTTGCGTTCCTCATTTTTCTTTTCAACATAGTATCTGATACATAGAACATGCATTGCAGATACTACTACGACCAGGCCAACCATGTGATGATAAACGCAAAAGATACAGGAACAAGGAAGGAATGAAGCGTGGAGTTCCCTGCCAAACGCTTCATATGATTGTATACGGCTTTGGTTATGAATTTTCAATAGAATATGAATAAACAAACAGAATAAAAATAATACAGAACGGGCTCACCAAATCAAAGGGACACTATAATTACAAATGATTCAGGACGCAAAAATAGCTTCAACTACGGCAAAAAATTCTGGAAACTCGGCTTGACTGGATCAGGAGGTGTTGGGAAGACTGCTAACTTTGCTTCTTCGCAGGAACCGAGGCTAACTAGTAGGTTTTCATTTGGGTGGGCCTCTATTCCAGAGTCCGGACGGTTCCATTTCTTGGACTTTAGCCACCAAATAGATTCCGATTCTGAATATTTTACATATATCACAAATTGCAGCAAATTTTCCTGTCAAAAAATAAACTCGTCCGCTTTCCTCGCCCACAGCCTACTTCTGGTCTCAGGAGCAAATTCGAATTGTTTGAGATGATAATTCCTATTAATTACTAACCAAAAGGCGTTATATGTATCAGAACCTTTAACGGAAAATCTCTTATTTGAATTCTGAATTTTTAGATGTTAATCTGAGTTTTTTTTTTCAATCATTTATTCGAAATTCAACTTGTGAATCTTAATAAAAATTGCGAATACTGACACTACCATCTAGATCACCATTATGAAACTTTCTTATGTTTCGATTCCGTATAAGAGTTAAAAATAAAAATTTCAAATCCAAATCTTTTTAATTGTTTGTATGTAATTACGAGAACTTTCCTTCATATTCCGAAAAATGATGAGTTTCGATTATGGAAAATGCAGCTAGTTTATGCTTGAAATGCAAACCCAAGACTTGAATCAGGATTTTGTGTCAATGATGATAAACTGAAATTCAATTATTATAAACTGGATTCAGAATCCGAAATCTGATCACAGACATAGAATTTTCATGTTTATAATTGCCTAAGCTCTCCCGATATTTTTCCGGCTAGTGTCCGGGCCGTGCAAAGTCGGATTTTTTCATAGTTATCCGCAAAGAAAAAAATATTCAATTAAAATTATGATGAAAAACTACTGTTTTATTTTGGAAGGAATACCTCAGTCAATTTTAAATCACAGTTTATGCTTCCAAAACTCGTTAATGGTAATTTTGGTTAATTTTGATAAAATTTGCTTCGAATGGCTAAATTTAAATGTTTGTTTGCTGTTGCAAATAAAGTGAAACGATCGGCAAAATTGAGGCAATCGGAAAAGCTTATTGCAATCTTATTCAAAATCTATATTTAGGACTATAGTGAGGAAATTTTAAAAAAACTGTAATAGAATTATTGATCTGGGATAAGTTTTCATGGTTTTTGGTTTACTACTGAGTCGAAATTGTTACTCTTGAATCATTTGGGTCGTTTATCAAAATTAGATAAAAATTTGAAATTTTTAGTTTAGAAAAAAACATTTCGCTGGGAATTTTCGACCCTCATAGGGGTAGGGAAAGGTTAACCCCCAAACATCCCCCTCCGTTCCTTCGGCCATGAATTCAAGTATTTGATATTGCCCAGAAATTTGAGTAATAATTCTGAATTTAATAAAAAAAATGATGGATTTTTCTAATTCAATCTTTATGCTAGAGATCGGTTCTGAATTAATTTCATTTTGAATACTGATTGTGGGGTTTGACGTAAATTTCTTCATAATTTTCGTCTGTAAATGTCAACTGTGGTTATAAAATGTTAAACTGATTCTGAATACTAATGCAGTATATTAAACTGTACTGATATACGTTGAAATTATTTTAACCACGGAATGCTTCGATTGCTTTGATTCAGTTAAATCATTCAACCAAAAAAGCTAACAAAACAATAGAGTTAAAATTTTCAAAGATAGGGTGAGTGCTCCTACTTAGGACCTAGAGCCTACTTTAGTCCTAAAATGCCGAAAATCAGAAATAACTCTTTTCGTTTGCATAAATTAAAGACATTCCTATGCAAATAATGGACATTCTTCCTATAATACCGCCATAAAAAGTTAATCTAATCAAATTTTTATAGTTTAAAAAAAAGTGCATTTTCTTTAGTGGTAGAACAGACAGCTCAATTTGTTGGAAGCATTTAGAGATATCAGATAGATCTATCAGATATCAGATACATTCTATCTATTTTTCTTCAAATAATAAAAAATCTTTGGAAAACCCGGAAAATAGATATAGGGTCCAAAAATAAGACACTTTCGGCCATGATGTTCACTTTTTAGACATGACGTCAATTTTTTCAATACTAATCGATCAATCAAGGTGCAAATTTTCATAAGGGCTTATTTAGAAACCTATTTTGAGCAGTTTCAACACTTTTTTCTGCTTTAGGTATATAAGCTACAAGTAAAAACAAAAAAACTTCAAACTTTTATGCTTCTGCGAAATGTGCTATTGCGGAAAAAAATTCAGATATTCATAACAGAAATATAGGTTTTTATTTGTATCGTTAAAATGTTTAATGAGGTTTTTGATGTTTTTTTCGGGAAATCTATCTTTTCACAGCATTTTAGATCTAGGTCCAATAAACGGTACAAGTCCAGTACCAAAACAGGAACAGTAGGTTCAAAATAGGAAATTTTGAGTTTCCATGTCTTTGTTAATCTATCAAAAACGGCAAAACCAAGTATAAAAATTCTCATTGAAGCTTGCAGATGAGACCATTAACTACGAATGGGTTTTTGAAAATCACATAAAACTCATCTATATATGAGAAAAACATGGGTTTGTATAAACTATCGTTTAAAGGGTCCAAAGTAGGGCAACTAACCCTTTGATTTTCTTCCAAACTCATTGATTTAAAAGCATAACACAGGATATTCAAGTGATTATAATTCTTTTCAACTTTCCAAAGCTAAATTTTCAATTGGGTTTTTAACGTGAATAGCATCGTGCATCTTTAATCATCATGAATATCTCATTATAATTTTTTTTGTTTCGATTAAAGTCGTTTTACCATATTCATGTCAATCGCGACTTTATATCAACGTTGCAGTTGGCAAACAGCTACTGAAAAACTTATCCGGCACAACTGTCTCTGATGCTTACTCTTGGGCTTAAACTTACGGGCATCGGCTCAGGAGGCAATTGTCTTGCCAACTGAGCTACACAGAAAGAAAAATGTAAATTTACGTTACACATTTTCGCATCGTTGCCGATAGAATATGGAAAAGACTATAGCATCTTGACGACTGCGAAGAAATTCTCGTGTGATATCATGTAAATCTCAGCTTTGGCGACGTTCGTGGGTTCTCTTTTGCACCTGTTCGTGTGCTGTTTGCTTCTGTTCGAGTTGGAGAGGTGGTGCGTACAAGATTTCCAGCCAGTAACGTTCGTGAAAACTAAATGCAATTCTATTTATGAAGGTATGTGTGTGGAAATGTGGGTGTTACAAATTGTATTAATTGTTAATTTGTTGTTTTGCAGAAAATCACTACGATGGATTCAATTTTTCCGGCACCTGTCGTCGTTTCCTTCGCTGAGGGAATTGAAAAGCACCAACAGGCGTTTGTGTCAATTAAATTTGTGTCAAGTCAATTCAAGTGTATGCGAACAAACTGAATAAAGGTTCTTTAATAATCAACATCTCTGATTTGTTTATTATTTTCAAACACTCCTTTAAACAAAACATAAAAAGAAGAGGTTGAGCATGTAAATCTACAGTAAACTATCAATATCAATAGGACTGGGAATTTACATGTAACGAACAGTATTGGTACATGTAATAACGCGATTCCCTTCTACCCATGCAGTTGCATGTAAATCTACGTGGATTTTTCTAACTGTGTATATCACAAACCTTCAGTGTAATTTGAATTGTGAAATTAATTGTTAATCATAGCACATTATGTGGCCGGGAATCACCAAAACTTGTCATCGCAGAATCTACTCAATAAAGTTCTACAAATTTAGTATTTTTGAGTTACCCAAAGTTTTGTGTTTAATTTTACGGAACAAAGTTTCATCAAGCCATTTGAAACATTTTGTTAGCGTCAAGCGAAAAAACCTCTCGTATTTGGTCTGAAATGTGGTAAGTTTTCCACATTTATCCAGTCTGTAAAGCCCTAAATGGGTTAAGACGATGTAGGCCTTTTGAACACAAATTTCTTAGAGTTGTATATAATCGATCGCTATATCACACTAGCTGATCCCATACGAAATCCGTTTCAATTGCAACTTTTAATATGTGATGAATAACTCGTGTTTGAATGATAATTACGAAACATTTGCACGATGTTTTTTTCAGATGAAAAAATATTGAACAGTTAACGTAAGGATGATCCAATTTTCTTTCGCCTGAAATGAATTTGAAATCAGGAATCATTAAAACGTCCTTAAAAACTCTCGTTCCATAAAACTGAATTACGGTGTCGATCCAATGCAATTCCAATATCTGATAACATTTTTCGTCATTCCTGGTCCTAATCAGCATCCATACTAAATTTCTGCTCTCTAGGTCTTAAGACGGCTGAGCCTATCGCAGACAAACACACAAACGAACAAACCCACAATTGGAATAGCTTTATATACCTATACCCTATACCCTATCCACCAAATATCTTTTTCGTCTTTAGCATGAAGTATAAAGTTTATTAATCGTTAAATGTCCTTAAAAACGTGTTGTTTTTTATGTTAATCGTAAACTTATCCAGAGTCAGAGAATATATTATTAATCAAAAACGGTTTAAAAGTAATGTCAAGTCAATATGGAATTTTCTAAAACTTTTCTGGAGAAAAAGAAAATCATGATTCAGTTCTCACAGATCTCTTCTAATTCTTCTCTGTCCTCGCAGACTCAAAATGAAACCAACCTGCTTACTGGTGCTAGTGGCATTGGCCGGATCTGCGGTGGCATTCCCCCAGGGCGGTCAGGAGGGAGTTCTGGTTCAGATGTCAGAGCTGGAACCAGTCCAACAAGCGGCTGCCCTCAATGAGCAACCCCAGCCGGAACAGGAAGTCGCTCTCGCTGCCGAACCACAACAGGAACAGGAAGTCGCCCAGCAGGACGCCCCGGTCGTCGATGAAGCTGCTATCGATCCGGCCCAGTTGGCTCAAGTTGCTGATCACGAAACTGCTACCGGTGAACAGGCTGCCCGTGCCAAGCGTCAATTTGGATTCGGAGGAATCGGAGTCGGTGTGGGACTGATCGGTGGAGGATTCGGAGGACCAGGATTCTATGGTGGCTATCCCGGATATGGTGGTTATGGAGGATACGGTGGATATCATGGAGGTTACGGATATCACGGATATGGCGGATATGGAGGTTATGGACATGGACACGGATATGGCCACCGTCATCATCATCACCACCATCACGGATAAATCATTTGAGCGAATGCACGAGGAAAAGTGAAACCAATGTGATAAGTTATTTATAAAATTAAAAAAAACAAATTCAAGAAAAGAAGTTGAATTTTCTATTAATTTCCTAGGAATTTAATAAAGATCCGAAAGATTCTAGCGTACAGTAGTATCAACGTCAACATTTAAACGTAGTGGTATAAGAAGTACTAGGGGCTACGGTGTTTCAAAAATTCAAAAAACTATAAAATGTGGTAAAGATTGACTTCTGATAAACGAATTTCCTCAAACAGATTGCTAGATTAAAGTTGTTCGAACATCAAACTAACTTCCAACATTCTTCTAAATTGATAAGAGCAAGTTCACTGGTGTTGGGAACAAGTGGTAGAAATTTTGACACTTACGGCACGTTTTGAAAATTTTGCCATGCAAAAACATTTTCAATATCTGTGGCCTTCTCATTTTTTATAACACGTGTTGTATTTTCGCATGCTGTGATGCAAAAATAGCAATATTTCTATCATATACGGCTGAAATAGAAACAGTGTTGTAAAAAAATACAACGCTTCAAGATCTTGAAAACATTATTGCATGGTAAAATTTTCAAAATGTCCAAATTTCTACCATTTTTTCCCAACACCAGTGAATTTGCTCTAAATGAAGATAAAAAAAATGGAACAACCCCAACTTCAAACACATTTTGATAAAATTAGCACTTCCATTCAACCAAGACATTTTGAATCACATCGGATGCTCAGTCATAACAGATTAGAGATTTTGTGATTCAGTATATCTCCATCATCGTTTCAAGTTGTAATCTACTTCAAGTTCAAAAGAATAAATTCAAAGTTTTGCTTCACCAAAAATGAAGTGTTCATTTTTCAATGTAACGAAGTTAACTGTTTTGCTGTTGCTGATGGCAATTATTTCCTTCGATTCTAGCGAATCGGCCCCTTCACCCCATCATGGATGGTATCGACGGTTTGGTTTCGGATATCCGGCCTTCTACTACCCGAGGTCTTATGTTTACTACGATTCTCCGGTCATCGTGGCTCCCCCGCCGGTGCTGGCCCCTCCGGCGATAATTATTGGAAGAAAGTGAGACTTGTGTAAAGATTTTTAATGATTTGAATAAAATATATGAGTTTTCGCTGAAAATGAATCAATTTTATTTCACAAAAAAAACCTTGATGTAGACCTAAGCAAACAATTGTCAACATAGAAAACGAGTTTGGATCCTCAAAGCCTCTCTTTTATCTCGATTAGTGGATAAGCAGATGTTCCAATTTTTATAAATCGATTTATTTGAAATTCCAAATTCCAAACAAATAAAAAACATAAATAGTAAGACTGGTCTACAACAAGGTTTCTAGGTCGTCCGGTTTTATCCGGGCGCTCGCATATTTAATACAAAACTTGGGAGCAGCCCAACCTGGGTCGGTTGCCCGCGTTCCATTGAAAAATGGCCGAATTTATTCTCTTTATTTGGCAAATCAAACCAAAAAAATGTGTTTTTTTTATTTATGTCTCCAAAACGAAATTTTTTTAGCAAGTTTTATTAAAGTAGTAATCATGTAAGGTTTTTCGAAGCCGTAATACGATTGAAAATGTGTCGATAACTTTTAATGAAATTTTTTTCAATTATTTTTTCTTAATTTTTGTTGAGTAATTTCTTTGTTTCGACGAAATTTGTTCGAATTTTCGGTAGACAATTTTGAAATCAAATGCCCGGATTTTGACAGGTTTTTATATAAAATAGGCCGGATAGGTTCGGCCCGGATATATACAGAAAGAATTCTGGCTACCTTAGTCTACAAGACACTTTCAGCAAACCCGACTTTCCAATGTTTACAAAGGAGGGCTTTTAAGTTTGAAAAATGCTTCCTATGAAATATGCATATTCTTCTACTATTGCCGAACAGTGATGGATAAAATTTTTTTTTTAATTATTTTTTTTAATTCTAAGCGAATATTGATGTTACTTTGTAATAATATTTCCTATGATCTTACCAAACTCATTAAAAATAGCTGATTTTTTAAAGTTCAAAGGCTTTGATTAATTTAAAAGATCTATGCTGTATAATAAGCGCTAGCTTTCTTAACACTCAAAGCACTTAAAGGCCCAAAATCGATTAATTAAACTCAAAAAGCTGTAACTTGCTATTCTCTGGCTGAAACTTCATCTAATAATTTTTGATGAGTTACTTAGAGTGTTTATTTTGAATTTTTTGACAAACTTACATTTTCAAAAGTTGAGCTACTTAATGAAATATGGAGGCAACTTTATTTAAAAATTGTAATTTTGTTTTCAAATGAATTTTGTATTATCTTCGACTTCTGAAGTTATGCTTCATTTTCTTTTGAATTTTTATAAGATTAAAATTATAATGGGAAAACCAAATAGTTAATATAGTTATTATACTGAAATACCTACTAAATATATATTTAATGCAATTCAGTACTGAAAAGTGAGTTTTTCGACACAGAAAACAATATCGAAAAGTGCTTCTTTGACACTGTTTTTATGCTTGCAAATGTACTTACAATCTAAGACCTATATACAGGATCAATTTTGTATGCAGCTCGTTGCAAAACTCGTTTTTCCATCACTCGTCGTAACTATCCAACTCGGCGAGCCTCGTTGCATGAATGTGCGAGTTATGCTGAAGAAATTAACTTTTTGCAATTTGATGCATGATTAACTTTTTTGCAAATCCACACTAAAACATGCGTTTTTCGAAAATCACTTTGGTTGAATAAAGGACTGCTTTTCCTACCAAAAACAGTGTAGAAAAGTAGTTCTTTTTTAAACTGTTTCAAAACGGTGTCGGAAAGTGCTACTTTTTGACACTGTTTTCATTCTAAAGAAAAATCACACTCTGTTTCTTCAAGTTTAAAACTTGATTCTGAGTGGTATTTTGCGGTATTGCAAAACATTATGTAAGCAACTCGTTGCAAAATTTCAATTTTTTAGCAATTTGACGTAATTATCCAATTCGGAAAACCTCGTTGCATAAATGTACGACTCATGCTGCAAAAATCTACTGTTTGCCACTTATTAGTGTTAGTGTTAAAATAATTCCTAATTCAACTCCGACTGACCGTTAAATCTGAATGGTACATCAGGCTAGATTTTTTTATTTAATTTTCCACAAGTCATTTCTCAAAACTACTCCATGCTGTGAATTTGTTGAAATAGATTTCCTATCATATGAATATAATCAATTTAAGTTATTTAGTACCTAACTGAACTCGGATAGTTCAGTTCAAGATCAAGTTTTCTGAATATAGTTTTGAGCAAAAATAACGCTAATATAAAATCGCCTGAAAGTAGACTCAATATTCTACCCTCCATGTCTAGGCTAGTGAGAGCTTTCAAAACCGATTCCAATCGGTTAAATTCTGTTAGCTGCGGTATATGAAGGTTTTTGAAATTTGTATTTGCCATTAATAAATTAGTTTATTCATTAATAATACGTAATGAAAAGTATTCTTTCCCGGGAGGTTTAAATTATCTCACGGAATATTCTACTGCTTAAAACGGAAAATGTTCCCCTCTTAATCAGATTATTTTCAGATATTTTAAATTGATGTCAAAATTCTTCTTCTCAACTTGAATTTCATCATTAATTTTATTTATTAGAATCAGAGTTTTGATGCATTTTATGACAGTCAATTTCAAACTGCTTCTCAAAACCATATTAGATTTCAAATCCAAATCCTTAAACGAAATACAGAAATAATACCTGAGTTTGCATTTAAATTATGATAGAGAGTCAAGGTCAAGGAACTCGGTGGTCTTCTAATAAATGCTTGAGATGGCTCGAAATGGCTCAAACGCGGTGTAAACGAACTCAATCATCAGGGATATTATTAGAAAATAATCGATAAACTTACTTTAACATTTTGTGAAAAGAATCAAGAACAAAAACAAAATAATTCTTGGCAATATCAGCAATTACCAAATTGTTCAAATATTATTTGTTTTCGGCAAGCATTTTTGGAAAAGTTTATGACTAGTGCTGAAAAAATCTTCATTTGCAACTTGTTGCAAAAATAACTATATGATTTCATTGATAAATAAGTGTACCTAGAATGTTATTTTTCATCAAATCCTAACCCTCTGGAACCCAAATTTATTTTTTGCAGAAAATCCACGGCAGCTTAATTTTATTACTAAACACAACTTATGTTACACGAAAAAAATTTAAGATGAGGAATAAAATTTGACATTTTTTTACCTTCATTGCATAACCAAATGGGTAAGAAACTTGCCATCATGAATACTGCAGTACTTTTTCGGTTGTAGTTTTTTCACACTTCAACCATTTTTCCCAGGGGACTGAAATAAACGGAGAATCGTCGTCAATGATCAAACAAATTTGGCAGCCAAAGATTGAATTTGTGTCAATTTGTTAGAGAGAATTAGTAGGTTTAAGTTAAAATGAGAGAAACCGGTGCTCGGAGAGAGTGAAATTGTGCTTATTGTTGCAAATTGTTGCAATTTGTTAAGCAGTTGTGGAATTTTGATCATTAGGTACCATTACAAATGCAAAGAATTCTCTCTCCACTGTAATCCCTTGATTTTTCCTCAACTTTGAAAAATATGTACACTGACTCTTAGCTATATTTCTATATAGTGTTTGTTAACATTGCATTTTGAAGAACAGAGATTTTCAACTTTTATATGAAAAGTTAATAATGTGCCGTCAAACTTTTTCAACAACACTTTTTCAATTTTTATTTTTATATAGTGTACTAATGTTGTCATTAAATGATAACAAAATCATGATGACATAGTTTCTCATACCGTGAGATAGTTGTTTAAAGTTTTTGATTCTCATAAAAAATTTAAAATACCAATCAATAGATGTAGAAAATTTTTACATTTTTCGATGCCTTTTAAAACTGTACCCAGTATGACGGATTGGCTTAATGGTATCACCATCAAACCTTAAACTGACCCATTCCAGCGTGACGTCACAACGAATGAAACAATTTTTTTGGTAATTTGTTTGTAGATTTTACAGTTCATATCGCACATCGAAAAAAATTATACATCTAAGTTCAGAATTCAATTCGCTACAATATGAAATCAAAAGTATTTTTATTGAACTAATGGTTATCAAAATATAAGCAAAAGAAATCGTGACGTCACAACTCGCCACTTTTTCCACTTTTCGTTTTTTATTTTTTACAAAACCGCATTTTTCTGCTCTTCTATTCGATCAAATTTTATAAAAATTTCAGAAAAGTATCGTTCTATTACAACTTACAAATTGCTGTTTTTGATTTTTCAAATGTTGATTTAAATTTATTATAGAGCGATTCAGTTTCTTGACGTCACAACGCGCCATTCTTTTAAAGCACGGTTTTGCAAAGCGGTCGGTTTATGGTCAGGTTTAAAGGAATCATGAACTAAAAAACAGTATAGTTTTTGTGACGTCACAACGCTTAAAAATAGATACCTGTATTACCTATCCTACAGCGTGAATTTTCTGTGATTATTCTTAATCTAATATTATGCTTAAAAAATGGTTTTTTGACAATCACTTTGAAAAAAAAAATTTATATAGCTAGATTTTTGACAAAATTATGTTTGAAATAAAGAATAAACCTTAAAATTAGTTTATTTTCATACCAAAATTTTTAATTTTCAACGACAACATCGTCAATTCTAGAAAAAGGTAACTGAATATCTTTCGATGGAAAATGAAGCTCAAGGAACAACCTGATGAATGCTGGGCAAACTATTTTTGAATAATGAAAAATAAAAATCGGTTCTCCAGATGAGGGGCGCTTGGAATGGGGTTTTTGCTTTTATTATTCTTTGCCAACAATGTTTGTGTAAAAACATTTTTCGGACAATCACCACATTTTTTTAAACAAATATTTTAAAATTCAATTACCAGTCTGGGCTTAAATGCATCATAATGCAAATCAAAGATTCACTTTCTATATATATTTCAGAAACCTAGTAAATTTTGTTGTGGAATTTTTTATACCTAAATGTTTGTAGGCCCTTATGCTTTTCTTTAAAAATATTTTTGACAGATAAATTGTAAAATTTAATTCGAACTAACCCTGTATGCGTCATGACATCACAAATATATCTAAAACTATACATTTTCAAACGTTTTTATTTGATTTTTCATTAGAAACAATTTTTGTTGCAACTTACCCCTTTTTCTTAGAAGGGTGAAAATCGCGTGTTTATGTAAATTTAAAAATAACTGGTGAAACCCATAATTTTGCTGACTGCTGTCGAATTCGCCGGTTGAGTTTGTTTGTAATTTCCTCTTAACTTTGTTTTTATTAAATCACAATCTGAAAATCACAACTGAACGTTTTTACCAATAGCCGCAAATTAACTAACTTTTCCCCTGCATATGCACTCTACAGTGTTTTCACACAGTATGCACGATAGAAACGGAATGCTAAATTAAACGTTATTATATAACCATCTCAACAATTATTATTTTTATAAAATGATTTTAATGATGTTATGTAATTCTGATATAAGTATCGTTTTATTTTATTATCGTTATCTCAAATTCATCTCTATCCTCCACAACACGTCAATTTTATGTCCCATTAAGCTTTAAAATTTTGATGTACAGGCGTTATGAATCTCTGTTTACATTGAGTTTTTAAAAGCCATCGAAGTTGAAAAGTGTTGCATGATGCCCCAGTTGACGGTACATATTTTTCGAATTGTTGTCGTTCTTTCGCAACTCCGTCTTTAGACGGAGTTTTGTGTTTCATCTCTTCTACCTTCTTAAGGATATTTTATCTATAAACAATCAATCCAGAATGGCCTAACTGCCAATCATTTTTATAGATCGAAAAAAACATGACGCAAGGATTTTTAAAGCTGCCAAATTGATAATTTTTTGCAAAATATATCCATTTGCAGACTTGCAAATGTTTTTAAGGTTCTCCTTTGACAACAGTTTGTCAAACTGTTTTCATGAGTATAAATTGAAAGATTAACATTTTTTTTTGTTTTTTAGAGAAATAAATTTGTAAAACAAACTACTCGAATCAATTCTATGACAATTTATGTCACTAGCAGGATAGTAAATCTGAGAAGCATGTGATTCGTAGCGGGGAGGAGGGGTGGAATTCGATCGAAATTTGCGTTACGTAATGTTTCAACGACCCTTATTAAAATACATTATTTGATGGAATTCTGGAGCAAATTTGAAACCTCTGGGCACAAACCAATAAAACAGCAAAAAAGGCCTCTGTATCTATAAAAAAAAACAAATTTAACTACTTCTATGAAAATTACATGCGTTTTTTCAACAACAACAAGTTGATTTGATCTCTAAGTTTCAAATTTCTGGTCCAATGGCATTACGTATAGGAATAACATTTTTTTTGTAAATCGTGTTGTTTACGTTACAATTCTAATATTCGATACAAATAAGAACAAGTATTTAGTTTCAAATTAATTTAGGAGGTCCAATTTATTTCTCAAACACATACATATATAGGCTTAGCTGAATTTCTGCCATTCCAATAATTTAACTATAAATAACTTTGATAAATAATGATTTCTTATGGTGACTAAATATTCAAAACTAATGGCACATCACTTTGAATACAACAGTTTCTCATCAACTCATCCAATAATGGCCGGTGGGCAGGGGAAAAACCTCTTCTTCTTCGGCACCCTCACTTCCGGCTGTGGAGAAATCGAATTCTGGCTGGGAGGTCCTGTCACTTGAGTCACTACTGGGGCCACAGCTGGACCCACTGCTGGAGCCACTGCTGGAGTCGCTGCTGGAGCCACCGTTTGGTTCACCGCTTGAGGTCTCGAATCCACCGTACTGATCTGCGTTAGCACCATCAGCAAAACAACCAGAGTAATCAACCGCACTACGGTAACTAATCGCACCATTTTAATGGAAAATAGAATTGAACTAGGAAGTTTTACAGTTTTAGACAAGAAGCTTCTCGCACTGAGTTGCTAATTTGCTGTTCGCGTTCCTATGACTTAAGAGATTGCAATCCTCGGGTGTCGTTATATATGGCAAATCGTCTCCAGGGGTGTGTCGATGCGGTGTTTTTTTTAAAACGGTATCAACAATGTAACTTGACCAATTAGAAGTCTGGTTGGGACTGTTTCTGATTGCTTTTCAAAGTAGAGTTTAAATAGATTGCCAGGGATGTTTTCTTCTGATTATCGATTGGATGACGAAATTCTATCAAGAATGGAAAATTGTGCTGTAACGATTCGCTCGTGAAATAAGTCTCGTTCCATAGGTAGTTGCAGCTGAGTGATTGTTCTTCATTATCCAACAAATTTTACAGTGGTTTTTAGCTTGGTTCCCAATTTGAGTCAAGATTCGACAGATTTAAAGATAGACTTTGTTGAATCTATGCAGTCTTTTTAGATGAAATCTAAGTCGTAATTTTTATAGTCAGACTAGTTCTGCAGAAATTCTATGAAACTATGAAATATGAATATCAAAAACTGATTGTTTTAAAGTCATTTAAGAAAATTTGATAATGCTGTTGGAGGAAATGTTGATAAAAAATTTTTAAATTGTGTATGTACAGACTTTTTCAACCGGTAGAAGTCTTATCATAAAATATGTAGCATTTTGAATACGTTTAGCTAAATGAAAGTAATTTAGAGTCTTTAAAACTGTATGCGAATCAGTGGTGCAATAAATGAATGAATTTGCTACAAAAATCACGTAGGCTTAATTAAAAAAAATGATAACAGTTCTGAGTGTGGTTTGCAAGACATTTTAAATCGAATTTAGAATATTAGAATGGCAATCATTTTCCGAGAGCTCTTCAGGGTTAGGATGATATATGACCCAAAATTTATTTTCTCGGTGCTATTTTCTTAAAAATAGTATTTCCTTATAAATTCAATAAGAATTTCATGTCAATTTGATCTTTTTTAATTTAAGAATATGTATTAAAAAAAAAGAAAAACATTATTGAACGAATTTGTCATTCTGAGGTTTAAAATGTGTGTTTATTATTTTGATTGTATTTAAAGTGAATCATTGATCGTTCGGCAAATATTCACACGCATGGTTGGAAAATATTCGCAAATTTGTTCCGTTTGAGTGATTTTCAGCAGATTATTTAGAACTGTCTGGTAAATTATTTAAGAATTTGTGAAAACCGGACTCAACCATAAAAACCCCTATTGATTGCTCTAATTCGCAAGTGCTCACGGAACTCGAATTAGAACCTTCTGCAAAAAGATTTGTTTTTGTTGGTTCGTTCTATTAGCGCTCGTATTGAGATTCATTTGGTTCCAGCATAATTTTTTCAAGGGTTAGAATGTTTTCATCAAAGAAAATCGAAATGCAGCAGTATCAAGTGCGCAACAGAGCTATCGAGGTTTCCAGAACAGCTGAATGGAATAAGCGAAAGTTGTTGTTGATAAGTTTCCAAGAATTTACAAGTCATAACTTCGTGGACGTTGTAAACGAAGACAAAAGTGAAATTATCGTGTAAAAATGAGATATTAAAATTGATCAATTTTTGTGTTTTTTGTCATTTTTGTCATTTTTGTCATTTTTGTCATTTTTGTCATTTTTGTCATTTTTGTCATTTTTGTCATTTTTGTCATTTTTGTCATTTTTGTCATTTTTGTCATTTTTGTCATTTTTGTCATTTTTGTCATTTTTGTCATTTTTGTCATTTTTGTCATTTTTGTCATTTTTGTCATTTTTGTCATTTTTGTCATTTTTGTCATTTTTGTCATTTTTGTCATTTTTGTCATTTTTGTCATTTTTGTCATTTTTGTCATTTTTGTCATTTTTGTCATTTTTGTCATTTTTGTCATTTTTGTCATTTTTGTCATTTTTGTCATTTTTGTCATTTTTGTCATTTTTGTCATTTTTGTCATTTTTGTCATTTTTGTCATTTTTGTCATTTTTGTCATTTTTGTCATTTTTGTCATTTTTGTCATTTTTGTCATTTTTGTCATTTTTGTCATTTTTGTCATTTTTGTCATTTTTGTCATTTTTGTCATTTTTGTCATTTTTGTCATTTTTGTCATTTTTGTCATTTTTGTCATTTTTGTCATTTTTGTCATTTTTGTCATTTTTGTCATTTTTGTCATTTTTGTCATTTTTGTCATTTTTGTCATTTTTGTCATTTTTGTCATTTTTGTCATTTTTGTCATTTTTGTCATTTTTGTCATTTTTGTCATTTTTGTCATTTTTGTCATTTTTGTCATTTTTGTCATTTTTGTCATTTTTGTCATTTTTGTCATTTTTGTCATTTTTGTCATTTTTGTCATTTTTGTCATTTTTGTCATTTTTGTCATTTTTGTCATTTTTGTCATTTTTGTCATTTTTGTCATTTTTGTCATTTTTGTCATTTTTGTCATTTTTGTCATTTTTGTCATTTTTGTCATTTTTGTCATTTTTGTCATTTTTGTCATTTTTGTCATTTTTGTCATTTTTGTCATTTTTGTCATTTTTGTCATTTTTGTCATTTTTGTCATTTTTGTCATTTTTGTCATTTTTGTCATTTTTGTCATTTTTGTCATTTTTGTCATTTTTGTCATTTTTGTCATTTTTGTCATTTTTGTCATTTTTGTCATTTTTGTCATTTTTGTCATTTTTGTCATTTTTGTCATTTTTGTCATTTTTGTCATTTTTGTCATTTTTGTCATTTTTGTCATTTTTGTCATTTTTGTCATTTTTGTCATTTTTGTCATTTTTGTCATTTTTGTCATTTTTGTCATTTTTGTCATTTTTGTCATTTTTGTCATTTTTGTCATTTTTGTCATTTTTGTCATTTTTGTCATTTTTGTCATTTTTGTCATTTTTGTCATTTTTGTCATTTTTGTCATTTTTGTCATTTTTGTCATTTTTGTCATTTTTGTCATTTTTGTCATTTTTGTCATTTTTGTCATTTTTGTCATTTTTGTCATTTTTGTCATTTTTGTCATTTTTGTCATTTTTGTCATTTTTGTCATTTTTGTCATTTTTGTCATTTTTGTCATTTTTGTCATTTTTGTCATTTTTGTCATTTTTGTCATTTTTGTCATTTTTGTCATTTTTGTCATTTTTGTCATTTTTGTCATTTTTGTCATTTTTGTCATTTTTGTCATTTTTGTCATTTTTGTCATTTTTGTCATTTTTGTCATTTTTGTCATTTTTGTCATTTTTGTCATTTTTGTCATTTTTGTCATTTTTGTCATTTTTGTCATTTTTGTCATTTTTGTCATTTTTGTCATTTTTGTCATTTTTGTCATTTTTGTCATTTTTGTCATTTTTGTCATTTTTGTCATTTTTGTCATTTTTTTTTTGTCATTTTTGTCATTTTTGTCATTTTTGTCATTTTTGTCATTTTTGTCATTTTTGTCATTTTTGTCATTTTTGTCATTTTTGTCATTTTTGTCATTTTTGTCATTTTTGTCATTTTTGTCATTTTTGTCATTTTTGTCATTTTTGTCATTTTTGTCATTTTTGTCATTTTTGTCATTTTTGTCATTTTTGTCATTTTTGTCATTTTTGTCATTTTTGTCATTTTTGTCATTTTTGTCATTTTTGTCATTTTTGTCATTTTTGTCATTTTTGTCATTTTTGTCATTTTTGTCATTTTTGTCATTTTTGTCATTTTTGTCATTTTTGTCATTTTTGTCATTTTTGTCATTTTTGTCATTTTTGTCATTTTTGTCATTTTTGTCATTTTTGTCATTTTTGTCATTTTTGTCATTTTTGTCATTTTTGTCATTTTTGTCATTTTTGTCATTTTTGTCATTTTTGTCATTTTTGTCATTTTTGTCATTTTTGTCATTTTTGTCATTTTTGTCATTTTTGTCATTTTTGTCATTTTTGTCATTTTTGTCATTTTTGTCATTTTTGTCATTTTTGTCATTTTTGTCATTTTTGTCATTTTTGTCATTTTTGTCATTTTTGTCATTTTTGTCATTTTTGTCATTTTTGTCATTTTTGTCATTTTTGTCATTTTTGTCATTTTTGTCATTTTTGTCATTTTTGTCATTTTTGTCATTTTTGTCATTTTTGTCATTTTTGTCATTTTTGTCATTTTTGTCATTTTTGTCATTTTTGTCATTTTTGTCATTTTTGTCATTTTTGTCATTTTTGTCATTTTTGTCATTTTTGTCATTTTTGTCATTTTTGTCATTTTTGTCATTTTTGTCATTTTTGTCATTTTTGTCATTTTTGTCATTTTTGTCATTTTTGTCATTTTTGTCATTTTTGTCATTTTTGTCATTTTTGTCATTTTTGTCATTTTTGTCATTTTTGTCATTTTTGTCATTTTTGTCATTTTTGTCATTTTTGTCATTTTTGTCATTTTTGTCATTTTTGTCATTTTTGTCATTTTTGTCATTTTTGTCATTTTTGTCATTTTTGTCATTTTTGTCATTTTTGTCATTTTTGTCATTTTTGTCATTTTTGTCATTTTTGTCATTTTTGTCATTTTTGTCATTTTTGTCATTTTTGTCATTTTTGTCATTTTTGTCATTTTTGTCATTTTTGTCATTTTTGTCATTTTTGTCATTTTTGTCATTTTTGTCATTTTTGTCATTTTTGTCATTTTTGTCATTTTTGTCATTTTTGTCATTTTTGTCATTTTTGTCATTTTTGTCATTTTTGTCATTTTTGTCATTTTTGTCATTTTTGTCATTTTTGTCATTTTTGTCATTTTTGTCATTTTTGTCATTTTTGTCATTTTTGTCATTTTTGTCATTTTTGTCATTTTTGTCATTTTTGTCATTTTTGTCATTTTTGTCATTTTTGTCATTTTTGTCATTTTTGTCATTTTTGTCATTTTTGTCATTTTTGTCATTTTTGTCATTTTTGTCATTTTTGTCATTTTTGTCATTTTTGTCATTTTTGTCATTTTTGTCATTTTTGTCATTTTTGTCATTTTTGTCATTTTTGTCATTTTTGTCATTTTTGTCATTTTTGTCATTTTTGTCATTTTTGTCATTTTTGTCATTTTTGTCATTTTTGTCATTTTTGTCATTTTTGTCATTTTTGTCATTTTTGTCATTTTTGTCATTTTTGTCATTTTTGTCATTTTTGTCATTTTTGTCATTTTTGTCATTTTTGTCATTTTTGTCATTTTTGTCATTTTTGTCATTTTTGTCATTTTTGTCATTTTTGTCATTTTTGTCATTTTTGTCATTTTTGTCATTTTTGTCATTTTTGTCATTTTTGTCATTTTTGTCATTTTTGTCATTTTTGTCATTTTTGTCATTTTTGTCATTTTTGTCATTTTTGTCATTTTTGTCATTTTTGTCATTTTTGTCATTTTTGTCATTTTTGTCATTTTTGTCATTTTTGTCATTTTTGTCATTTTTGTCATTTTTGTCATTTTTGTCATTTTTGTCATTTTTGTCATTTTTGTCATTTTTGTCATTTTTGTCATTTTTGTCATTTTTGTCATTTTTGTCATTTTTGTCATTTTTGTCATTTTTGTCATTTTTGTCATTTTTGTCATTTTTGTCATTTTTGTCATTTTTGTCATTTTTGTCATTTTTGTCATTTTTGTCATTTTTGTCATTTTTGTCATTTTTGTCATTTTTGTCATTTTTGTCATTTTTGTCATTTTTGTCATTTTTGTCATTTTTGTCATTTTTGTCATTTTTGTCATTTTTGTCATTTTTGTCATTTTTGTCATTTTTGTCATTTTTGTCATTTTTGTCATTTTTGTCATTTTTGTCATTTTTGTCATTTTTGTCATTTTTGTCATTTTTGTCATTTTTGTCATTTTTGTCATTTTTGTCATTTTTGTCATTTTTGTCATTTTTGTCATTTTTGTCATTTTTGTCATTTTTGTCATTTTTGTCATTTTTGTCATTTTTGTCATTTTTGTCATTTTTGTCATTTTTGTCATTTTTGTCATTTTTGTCATTTTTGTCATTTTTGTCATTTTTGTCATTTTTGTCATTTTTGTCATTTTTGTCATTTTTGTCATTTTTGTCATTTTTGTCATTTTTGTCATTTTTGTCATTTTTGTCATTTTTGTCATTTTTGTCATTTTTGTCATTTTTGTCATTTTTGTCATTTTTGTCATTTTTGTCATTTTTGTCATTTTTGTCATTTTTGTCATTTTTGTCATTTTTGTCATTTTTGTCATTTTTGTCATTTTTGTCATTTTTGTCATTTTTGTCATTTTTGTCATTTTTGTCATTTTTGTCATTTTTGTCATTTTTGTCATTTTTGTCATTTTTGTCATTTTTGTCATTTTTGTCATTTTTGTCATTTTTGTCATTTTTGTCATTTTTGTCATTTTTGTCATTTTTGTCATTTTTGTCATTTTTGTCATTTTTGTCATTTTTGTCATTTTTGTCATTTTTGTCATTTTTGTCATTTTTGTCATTTTTGTCATTTTTGTCATTTTTGTCATTTTTGTCATTTTTGTCATTTTTGTCATTTTTGTCATTTTTGTCATTTTTGTCATTTTTGTCATTTTTGTCATTTTTGTCATTTTTGTCATTTTTGTCATTTTTGTCATTTTTGTCATTTTTGTCATTTTTGTCATTTTTGTCATTTTTGTCATTTTTGTCATTTTTGTCATTTTTGTCATTTTTGTCATTTTTGTCATTTTTGTCATTTTTGTCATTTTTGTCATTTTTGTCATTTTTGTCATTTTTGTCATTTTTGTCATTTTTGTCATTTTTGTCATTTTTGTCATTTTTGTCATTTTTGTCATTTTTGTCATTTTTGTCATTTTTGTCATTTTTGTCATTTTTGTCATTTTTGTCATTTTTGTCATTTTTGTCATTTTTGTCATTTTTGTCATTTTTGTCATTTTTGTCATTTTTGTCATTTTTGTCATTTTTGTCATTTTTGTCATTTTTGTCATTTTTGTCATTTTTGTCATTTTTGTCATTTTTGTCATTTTTGTCATTTTTGTCATTTTTGTCATTTTTGTCATTTTTGTCATTTTTGTCATTTTTGTCATTTTTGTCATTTTTGTCATTTTTGTCATTTTTGTCATTTTTGTCATTTTTGTCATTTTTGTCATTTTTGTCATTTTTGTCATTTTTGTCATTTTTGTCATTTTTGTCATTTTTGTCATTTTTGTCATTTTTGTCATTTTTGTCATTTTTGTCATTTTTGTCATTTTTGTCATTTTTGTCATTTTTGTCATTTTTGTCATTTTTGTCATTTTTAACATTTTTGTCATTTTTGTCATTTTTGTCATTTTTGTCATTTTTGTCATTTTTGAAATTTTTGTCATTTTTGTCATTTTTGTCATTTTTGTCATTTTTGTCATTTTTGTCATTTTTGTCATTTTTGTCATTTTTGTCATTTTTGTCATTTTTGTCATTTTTGTCATTTTTGTCATTTTTGTCATTTTTGTCATTTTTGTCATTTTTGTCATTTTTGTCATTTTTGTCATTTTTGTCATTTTTGTCATTTTTGTCATTTTTGTCATTTTTGTCATTTTTGTCATTTTTGTCATTTTTGTCATTTTTGTCATTTTTGTCATTTTTGTCATTTTTGTCATTTTTGTCATTTTTGTCATTTTTGTCATTTTTGTCATTTTTGTCATTTTTGTCATTTTTGTCATTTTTGTCATTTTTGTCATTTTTGTCATTTTTGTCATTTTTGTCATTTTTGTCATTTTTGTCATTTTTGTCATTTTTGTCATTTTTGTCATTTTTGTCATTTTTGTCATTTTTGTCATTTTTGTCATTTTTGTCATTTTTGTCATTTTTGTCATTTTTGTCATTTTTGTCATTTTTGTCATTTTTGTCATTTTTGTCATTTTTGTCATTTTTGTCATTTTTGTCATTTTTGTCATTTTTGTCATTTTTGTCATTTTTGTCATTTTTGTCATTTTTGTCATTTTTGTCATTTTTGTCATTTTTGTCATTTTTGTCATTTTTGTCATTTTTGTCATTTTTGTCATTTTTGTCATTTTTGTCATTTTTGTCATTTTTGTCATTTTTGTCATTTTTGTCATTTTTGTCATTTTTGTCATTTTTGTCATTTTTGTCATTTTTGTCATTTTTGTCATTTTTGTCATTTTTGTCATTTTTGTCATTTTTGTCATTTTTGTCATTTTTGTCATTTTTGTCATTTTTGTCATTTTTGTCATTTTTGTCATTTTTGTCATTTTTGTCATTTTTATCATTTTTGTCATTTTTGTCATTTTTGTCATTTTTGTCATTTTTGTCATTTTTGTCATTTTTGTCATTTTTGTCATTTTTGTCATTTTTGTCATTTTTGTCATTTTTGTCATTTTTGTCATTTTTGTCATTTTTGTCATTTTTGTCATTTTTGTCATTTTTGTCATTTTTGTCATTTTTGTCATTTTTGTCATTTTTGTCATTTTTGTCATTTTTGTCATTTTTGTCATTTTTGTCATTTTTGTCATTTTTGTCATTTTTGTCATTTTTGTCTTTTTTGTCATTTTTGTCATTTTTGTCATTTTTGTCACTTTTGTCACTTTTGTCACTTTTGTCATTTTTGTCATTTTTGCCATTTTTGTCATTTTTGTCATTTTTGTCATTTTTGTCATTTTTGTCATTTTTGTCATTTTTGTCATTTTTGTCATTTTTGTCATTTTTGTCATTTTTGTCATTTTTGTCATTTTTGTCATTTTTGTCATTTTTGTCATTTTTGTCATTTTTGTCATTTTTGTCATTTTTGTCATTTTTGTCATTTTTGTCATTTTTGTCATTTTTGTCATTTTTGTCATTTTTGTCATTTTTGTCATTTTTGTCATTTTTGTCATTTTTGTCATTTTTGTCATTTTTGTCATTTTTGTCATTTTTGTCATTTTTGTCATTTTTGTCATTTTTGTCATTTTTGTAATTTTTGTCATTTTTGTCATTTTTGTCATTTTTGTCATTTTTGTCATTTTTGTCATTTTTGTCATTTTTGTCATTTTTGTCATTTTTGTCATTTTTGTCATTTTTGTCATTTTTGTCATTTTTGTCATTTTTGTCATTTTTGTCATTTTTGTCATTTTTGTCATTTTTGTCATTTTTGTCATTTTTGTCATTTCTGTCATTTTTGTCACTTTTGTCACTTTTGTCACTTTTGTCATTTTTGTCATTTTTGTCATTTTTGCCATTTTTGTCATTTTTGTCATTTTTGTCATTTTTGTCATTTTTGTCATTTTTGTCATTTTTGTCATTTTTGTCATTTTTGTCATTTTTGTCATTTTTGTCATTTTTGTCATTTTTGTCATTTTTGTCATTTTTGTCATTTTTGTCATTTTTGTCATTTTTGTCATTTTTGTCATTTTTGTCATTTTTGTCATTTTTGTCATTTTTGTCATTTTTGTCATTTTTGTCATTTTTGTCATTTTTGTCATTTTTGTCATTTTTGTCATTTTTGTCATTTTTGTCATTTTTGTCATTTTTGTCATTTTTGTCATTTTTGTCATTTTTGTCATTTTTGTCATTTTTGTCATTTTTGTCATTTTTGTCATTTTTGTCATTTTTGTCATTTTTGTCATTTTTGTCATTTTTGTCATTTTTGTCATTTTTGTCATTTTTGTCACTTTTGTCACTTTTGTCATTTTTGTCATTTTTGTCATTTTTGCCATTTTTGTCATTTTTGTCATTTTTGTCATTTTTGTCATTTTTGTCATTTTTGTCATTTTTGTCATTTTTGTCATTTTTGTCATTTTTGTCATTTTTGTCATTTTTGTCATTTTTGTCATTTTTGTCATTTTTGTCATTTTTGTCATTTTTGTCATTTTTGTCATTTTTGTCATTTTTGTCATTTTTGTCATTTTTGTCATTTTTGTCATTTTTGTCATTTTTGTCATTTTTGTCATTTTTGTCATTTTTGTCATTTTTGTCATTTTTGTCATTTTTGTCATTTTTGTCATTTTTGTCATTTTTGTCATTTTTGTCATTTTTGTCATTTTTGTCATTTTTGTCATTTTTGTCATTTTTGTCATTTTTGTCATTTTTGTCATTTTTGTCATTTTTGTCATTTTTGTCATTTTTGTCATTTTTGTCATTTTTGCATTTTTGTCATTTTTGTCATTTTTGTCATTTTTGTCATTTTTGTCATTTTTGTCATTTTTGTCATTTTTGTCATTTTTGTCATTTTTGTCATTTTTGTCATTTTTGTCATTTTTGTCATTTTTGTCATTTTTGTCATTTTTGTCATTTTTGTCATTTTTGTCATTTTTGTCATTTTTGTCATTTTTGTCATTTTTGTCATTTTTGTCATTTTTGTCATTTTTGTCATTTTTGTCATTTTTGTCATTTTTGTCATTTTTGTCATTTTTGTCATTTTTGTCATTTTTGTCATTTTTGTCATTTTTGTCATTTTTGTCATTTTTGTCATTTTTGTCATTTTTGTCATTTTTGTCATTTTTGTCATTTTTGTCATTTTTGTCATTTTTGTCATTTTTGTCATTTTTGTCATTTTTGTCATTTTTGTCATTTTTGTCATTTTTGTCATTTTTGTCATTTTTGTCATTTTTGTCATTTTTGTCATTTTTGTCATTTTTGTCATTTTTGTCATTTTTGTCATTTTTGTCATTTTTGTCATTTTTGTCATTTTTGTCATTTTTGTCATTTTTGTCATTTTTGTCATTTTTGTCATTTTTGTCATTTTTGTCATTTTTGTCATTTTTGTCATTTTTGTCATTTTTGTCATTTTTGTCATTTTTGTCATTTTTGTCATTTTTGTCATTTTTGTCATTTTTGTCATTTTTGTCATTTTTGTCATTTTTGTCATTTTTGTCATTTTTGTCATTTTTGTCATTTTTGTCATTTTTGTCATTTTGTCATTTTTGTCATTTTTGTCATTTTTGTCATTTTTGTCATTTTTGTCATTTTTGTCATTTTTGTCATTTTTGTCATTTTTGTCATTTGTTTCATTTTTGTCATTTTTGTCATTTTTGTCATTTTTGTCATTTTTGTCATTTGTTTCATTTTTGTCATTTTTATAATTTTTTGTCATTCATGTCGTTTTTGTCATTTCCTCCATTAATAATATGCGTTTTTAATACTTGTGAATGTTACTGAATTTAAAGCAAAATAAATCCAAAGAAATATCAACGTGAAAGTTATAAAGTTCCAGCTTAAACTGGCTGCTAGACTTTTTTAAGAACTTGTTTAATCCAAATATTTATGACACCGCAAGGTGTGATTTGGATCGAGTAAAAAACTTGGTGAATGAATCATTTTCTGGATACTTGTGAATTCCTTCCATTAGCATCTTGGTTCTGATATGGCCTAAGAATGTTGGCTTATTTGTTTGGTTGGACAGCATCAGATAGTCTCCGTGATCCAAGCTGTTAAGTTGTCTCATCAAGATGAAAATTTTGCAATTTATCAGTTTATCAATATTGGCGTGCAGCTTGTTTGTAGTAGCAAATCCCAATCCGTTTTTTTGGCCAACTTTAAGTTACAATTTTTGGGAGGCAAATCGTGGAGACATTCAGCAAAGTCACAACAAAGAGAAACGCAAGAAATTTTTCCCAGCACCACCTGCAATAGTGATCGGTTGATTTTGAACTTAAAATAACAACAAATTAGTGTTTCGTGCGTGAATTACTCCAAATTTGTGTTACATGTGTGAACTTGTAAGTTGAGTATTAGACAAATAAACAAATCCCTAAACGTACGTACACAGTTTTTTATGTAATTCGATCTAAAGAAACGAATATAAATAAGCTCGAGCAGCATTCAACGTTCAACACTATCTACAAATAAGTGAAGGTGTGAAAAGTCATTTGCAGATAATAATACTTCAAACATGGTGCGATGCTTTTTCGGTTACTCCATCAGTGTGTTGATCCTAGCGATTTTAGTGATGATGATACCTTCAGTGTACAGTCAAACTCAACGGACAACGGTAGCCTCAACTGGCAAAGAACCATCTCAGACCGATAAGATTCGATTAACGCGACAAGTGATAAAGAAATCAAGAAGAAAGTTTTTCGGTGCACCTCCGTCGATTGTAGGATAAAAAGTAGACTAAGTTTAATGAAAGATAAAAGTGAATAAAGTTTTAATTTTGTATTTTTTATTTTGATAACCGGATTATAGAATTTTTCGCCTAAAAGCCCCATATTTGTTTCTCACGATCAGTCACAGGCTTAATTTGATTTATTCCGATCAAGGCTTCTCCCTGGCAGCTTAACACAAATAATTCAACACCATCAGTTGGTAAACCGAAAACAACGCAGAACAAGATGTAATTTCGTAAGTCATGAAATTCAATTGAGCCAGGCACTTTTTCCCTGCATCCGAAATGCTCCCTCTCGCTGCCCGTTTCTTCATAAGGGTACTAAGTTGCAGCTCTTCAGTTCGGCGATACAACAAGCTCAATCCAGTTATGATTTATGAACCGTGGTTTTAATCCTGCCCTCTTGAAGCAACCGAAGATGCAGAGCTAAACCGGCAGGGTCGTGATGGCCAGACGGCCAACAAAAGTCAGACAGACTACACCCGCACCCGGCCAAAAGTCGGTCGATGCAACTAAGTGCAAGTTTGCATCGGTTGGATTGCACTTAGAACTCTTCTTCCAATTCTGAAAAAATACACGGAGCGACAATCGAGCAAGAAGTTCTTTGTCTTTGAAAAGTTTCGGAAAGTTTTAGTATTGCAAGTGCAAAATGAATTTAACGTCATTAATTTGAAAATTTTGATGTTAAAACAATCCACAAAAATATATAGACGTCAGGTATCAGGTCAAGTCAGAGTTGGGTTTGTGTGTTTTTTTAGATGACTGCGATTTTTTTCCGATTATTACTATTTTTTGTTTGTTTAAAAAATCAGATATTAAAACAATTTTTAATACACTTTCTACCAATAAGCCGTGTTGTTATGGGCAATTTTTTAAAGTAAAATCAATTGAGACTCACAGCTTATTCCTCAATTTTGATTTGAAAAATGAAATGAATGAATGTGCATTTTTCTCTGGAGTTGATTCAGTAGTTATGAAATTATATACTTGTGTTTGAATATTGTGCGTTGATATTCAAATTTAAACGTCTTTCAGAGATAGCTGAAAGAGTTATAATTTTTTTATTTATTTTTCTATTTTTTTTAAAGCATGGCACAATGGAAAAAAGTGTAAAAACTGCGAAGAAATTCAATATCTTCCCTCCTACATGTACCGAATCTATGAAAATATACTTTCTTTTGTGAAAAAGTCCAGAAAATCGATTGGACACAGTTTTAAGCGCCACACGAGCTAACGAATGAAGATGTAGTGCCTTTTTAACCCCTCATTGCCCTAAATTTTGTAAACAGTCTAGATGAAACTGATTTAGACTACATAGCAAAAACATTTGTTGTAAAATTTCAGCAAATATCATGTAACAAAAAGAAGCAGGACATTTACCGTAATCATCAAGAATCAAGCTTAACCCTGCGATGACTCATGGATGACCAGTCCTTTTGTAAACATGGTCACGAAAGTGTCCATTACAGACAAATCCTTCGGAGCAATCTTCTTTCAGGAAAGTTCAGCTAATCTAAACCTCTCTTCCATGGATCACTGGCGTTTGAAATGTTCGAAAAAAAAAATCAGTGACGTGCTCAAAATCATATTCATCAATCCGTAAGAAATTCGCAATATTGCAACTCAGAATCTCGAAATGATTGTTTGTGAATGGTTAAACCGATTTAGTGTATCAGATTTGAAGGCAAACTGATACGTTAAAAAAAACTCATTCGCCATTCGAAAACGTTAATTTCAATGAACTTACAAGTCATCCTTACGTAAGCAGGGCACAACCCGGCGTAGCATGATCGGTGCATTTTTCGCGAGCCAAATTTGCGAAAAGCCGACGCCATTTTCCCTGACCCGGAGGTTCTGCTGCCAAACAGAGTTCTGGTCATCTCCGGCGTTCTTTTTTGAATAACGTAACCGGAGGCAGAGATAGCCTAGAATCATTAAGACCTCCAAGCAGGGGTGCCAGGTGTCCTGATTTATCAGGACTTGTCCTGATTTTCGAAAGACCGTCCAGATTTTTCAAAAACTCTTGCCTTGTTCTAGATTTTGAAAATTGATCACTAAAATGTCCTGAATTGTCCTAATTTTTATTAAATCATCTTAAATATAATCGAATCTATAGTATAACTTTAAGAAAATCGACTAAATATAACAATAATCGAATAAGCCTTTTCAACGTATGGTAATCTTCGGTTTAGATGATTTTTAAACTGTGTTTTTCCACAAAAACTACAGGCCAGCCAGAAAACTGCTTACAGCTACTGCATAGATCAAGGCGTTTACAGCATCTGTGTTTCATCTTTATTTATGCAATCTAAGCAGAGCTGCTTGTGATTTCCAGGAATCAAGAAGTGCCCTGAAAAACCCTGATTTTTTGCTTTGCATTGTCCTGATTTTTGACGAAACCACCTGGCACCCCTGCCTCCAAGCTCTAGAAAAAAATAGAATTTTTAGCATCTCACTCAAGAGTGTTTCTAAGTATTTAACTGTTAATTTCTCTACAGCATACAAGCCCATAATTATCCTCATTTTTTTCATATCTTTTAGCATAATTCTTTACCGTACAAAAAGTTTTCAAACAATTTGAATTCATCAAAATTTCAATAAGCAATTATTAAACCTTGAAAAAATTAAAAAAAATTATCGCCTGTCAGACACTATTTAAACAATTTAAACTATTGAAAAAACTATTAATTTTTTTTTGGCATAAATTGCTTAGTTAGAGGTCAATAAAGTGAATTCCATTGACAGACATTTTTCTCAACGGATTCGTAGTCCATCTTTTTAACGCTAATCGATTGGCTTCTTAAAATTTGCTTATTGTTTTTTTAAAACTGATTGCTTTGCTTGAAACTGTGTAAACTGGCTTCGCATCCCTCGGCTGAACGGGAGACACGCAACCTGTCGTTTGCTAATTGCAGCCGGCGAATGCTCGCTCACGCACGATACGCAGCTCAGCCGCCGTGTCTGTAAGTGTGCGTGTAGTAGGTAGAGTTGCTAACTGTTTTCAAAAAAGTCTGGAAGATTTTCGTAGGTGGTGGCCCTATTATTTTTTTGCTCACCAGTTTTATTTTAGACGGATACTATACTACTCATTACTTTACTCGTAAAATCGCATAATAAGATACAGATGTTGCTGTCACTATCAATTTAATGGGCCTCAATGTGCTTTGTTTATTGCCTGCTTCACTTTTCCCCCAACATTTCGCTGAGTCAGTTGGCGAAAATGGAAGAAGTAAGCATTAGAGTTGTCCAAATGCGATTCGAAAGAACGGAGAGGAAAGCAGCTTCGTGAATAAAAAAAATCTGGATGGAAACCAGATCCGGTGGACAAAACTTTGAACCGGATAAGCCAGTGATGGAGTGGAGTGAATGGAATGCATGTGTTAATGTAAGTATATTTGGAAGAACGAGTCAATCAGGTGGGCTAGTTTGATCACAGTTATTCCGGCATCCATGTATGTATAAACCCGGTCAACTGGCAACTGATTGAACATTCTTATTGTATAGCCAGTTCGGGATTCGAAACCAAAAGTTATCTTGCCGATACCGGTAATCGAACCCAGTACGCCAGGCATATCATACCAGACTCGTGCCAGCCTATCCGCTAGACCACATCGGCACTAGAAGACTGCCTCGCCTCAGTTCAAGAGGTGGCCAAAAAAATGGGATCTCGTCATAGCAACGTCCATCATGCCAAGGCAAGATTTAGTCTAAAGACATATAAGAAGCAAAAGAAGCCGAAGCCAAATTGAAAACAAGCTGTTTCTGTCAAACCAAGAGCTCTTAAATTATATGATCAACTACTGTCTGAAAAATATTTATAATTTTTGTCAATTCAAAATTTAGGTAGCACCAATGTACGTTTTTGGTGATAAATGTTTTTAGAAGAAAACGATAAATTTTTCAGTTTTGTCCAAAATACTTGATTCACTTAAATGGATCTTTTACGCTTTACTAGATTTACCCTTGTGTGCGTTGCAACATGTCCATTGAGGGAAAAATTGAATCATACCGTAAAAACAGTTTTTGAAATTCTTAAATTTAAATTTAAATCTTAACTCTCTCATTGTTTTTTTTATTTTAAACTGCAAGCAAAACGTGAGCAATGCTTTGCTATATGTTTTCTTGCATTTTATAGAGTTTTCATATGATTTTGGCAACAACACCGAGTGAATAGTTTTCAATTTTTTTTTTATCGAAGCTTGTATGTTTTTAGATCAAACTCTGTCTATTACGATGAGAACACCAGAAAGGCATCCACTTACCCCTGACGGCCAATCAGCTGAACGCTATGGACGGAATCCGCACCACACTGGAACCACACCACTACAACCGACAGCCACAGATGACAGCGAGAGAGAGACAGTAAATTTACCATCCACCCACCACCCAACTACCCCACTTTGAAGAATGCACCTACGTACTTTTCGGGCTTTGAAGAAAGTAACTCGTTAGCACCATTTTGCATTATATAATTTCACCATTCGTGTGCTATCACTTGCCCTAAACACTCGTCAAAATCATTCCCGTTTATTTCGTTAATTTTAAATATATTATGTAGTTGTTTTTGAATAAAATGTGTAATTATTAGTGTCGTGTTTTTATAAGTCGTCGCGTTAATTTGTTTTGTCCGGAACGTCCCAAAATTGGGAAATAAATAGTTGAGAAAGGCTCAACCCAACCAACAACGAGGAACCAATCTCCAGGCACCAATTCCAAACCATAGGACCCAATTGAGAAGGCATCCATACAGTCCACCAATCCACCAGATACCAGGCAAGGTAATCCCACCCCAACATTTGGTCCTTCGAGCCGGATTTCGGCCAGCAAGTTTCACTTTCTGGGCCCATCGAAGCGAGGCAAGCTTCATCTCAAGGCAAGGCAAGGCAAGCGACTTTTGGCGCCATCGCAAAACACGACACTCATCACTATTCAGCACTACACATCTTCGCCATCGAGGTCATCACTCAGCCAAGTAAAACATCGCACGGAATTCTTATTGGATTACCAGCTATCGTCGTTTGGGCATTCTAAACTGCACGTTTAGCACTTAATCATTTGCACACTACCATTCCGGCTTGCTGAGGAGGATCTCGAACACAACTTACCACGGCAAGAGGTTTTCGGCGGCTGATTCCTGACCAAACCGACAACTTTCCGATCACGATCATCACCATCATCACCCAAAACAGTCAAAGCCTATTGGCGGGTACTTTGTACTGTTTTGTCAGGTAAATAACACACGAACCTAGTATACGTCCAGCCGTAGTTTGGACCCTTTTTGATCCTACATCGCATGTTTTTATTTCGCCTGTTTGTAAACAAACTTCGGATGCACTTTCCGAGTTGCATCATCAACATTTGGATAACTAATACACCGATCATAAAAAGTGTTGAAGAGGTCACACACATCACCGCGCAGTGGGGTCCATTGAGGAAAATTTCTGGAGATTGCCGATAGAAATAAATACACTGATTCGGCACCTTTCTAGTAATTTTCACCCGTAACACAACCGATACTATTTCCGAATACATCGCGACGTAACTTCGACAGCAGAACAACGAGTTTTTCTGTAAAGTAAGTGAAATTTAGGCACTACACTTTTAGTATATGTTCTGTCGAAGCGAACGCGGATACTACATTGAAGTTTATGTTTCCCTATATGAACACACTGTCAACCTAATGATCATCAACCATCATTGAGCTTCCGAGGGGCTGTAAGAAGTACGATTTGAGGAATTATCAATTTAATTTTGGAATTGCAGTTTTTAACTGCGAATGATAAAATTTAAATTGCGCTACAGTTTTTTCGGTCAGGTAAATTACACACGTATATGTCCTACCGAAGCAAAATTTTGCGGAATTCTACATCCAACAATTCTCGTTCCCTTCAACGCACGTGGCCAACAACATAATCAATTGATAACCGAGTGGAAATTGCATTTGTCATCAATTACCTGGTTTTCTGAAACTTCAACATACCTGTAGAGGTTGCGCAGCTAAATTTTTTCAAAATTCAACTACCATGCCAGCTACTACTTCATCTACCAAGGGCGTCGGTGAAGAATCTACAAACGAAACTTCGGGCGCAACTTGAGATGTTCAAGACGATTACAGCGTTTTCGAGCACTCTTGCTGAGGTGACTTCGGTTGAGAAAATCCAGGTGCGGTTGGCGAAAATAGACGAATTGTGGGAGAAGGTTAATGAAACACTGCTTGAAATCGAAACCCATGAGGAGTACGTAACAATGCCAAACACATCACCGTCGCAAATTCGTATCGATTTTGGAGAAACCTACTACGATGCGAAGGCTGCCATGCTTGAACGAGTCAAGGAGATTGAGCAAGAGTCTTCTACCGTTCACCAGTCTACAAGAATGATGGATTCCTCTTTGCAACCAACAGTTGAACACGTGAAGCTTCCTCAAATAAAACTTCAGCAGTTTGATGGAAATGTGGATGAATGGCTTAGTTTCCGGGATCTTTACATGTCGTTAATACATACGAAGGCGGACTTACCAGATATTGAGAAGTTTCACTATCTCAAGGGCTGTTTAGCTGGAGAGGCTAAGAAGTTGGTCGACCCTCTCGCTATAACCAGTGCAAATTACTCAATCGCATGGGAATGTTTAATGAAACGGTATAACGACAGTAAGCTGCTGAAACGTAGGCAGGTTAATGCACTGCTGAAACTCCCAGGTGTCACCAAGGAATCCGTAATGGAGCTGCAATCTTTACTAGAAGCTTTCGAACGTGTCGTACAAACCCTTGATCAACTTGTGAATGCCGATGAGTACAAGGACTTGCTGTTACTGGAGATTTTATGTACTAGGTTGGACCCAACAACGCGTCGCGCATGGGAAGAGCACACGGCCGGCAATGATCGGGATAAAATCTCGGATTTAACGCAGTTCATTCAAAAAAGGATCTCTGTTCTCGGCTCACTACCTAGCAAGGTCTCCGAAGGACGACCCGAGTACAACAGGAAACCACTCGGAATCCGCACTAGCCACAGTGCGACCCAATTTCCCAAAGGTCGATGCGTTGCCTGCTCTGATTTTCACCCACTCTTCATGTGCCAGTCTTTCAAACGGTTATCGGTTTCGGAAAGAGATAAGATGATTCGTACGAACTCTCTATGCAGAAACTGCTTTCGGCGAGGACATGTGGCTTCGGAATGTTCTTCTAAATACGTATGTCACAACTGTAAGGGAAAACATCACACGTTGATTTGTTTTCGGCCAGACGCACCAACACCATCCACCTCAGGAGCGATAAGACATACTTCGGACAATCCAGGTACTTCTACTTCAGGAACAGTGTCAGCCAACATCGCAAGACGTTCGCTTTCCTCGGTACTTCTAGCAACAGCCGTAGTTTTGGTAGAGGACCAAACTGGAGGCAGTTATCCCGCGAGAGCCTTACTAGACTCTGGCTCTGAATGTAACTTTATGGCTGAACATCTATGTCAAAAACTCGGAATAAAAAGAAGGCATTCAAACTTATCGGTAATTGGAATTGGACAGGCCAACACTCGAATCAAACATCAGGTCACTGCAACCGTCAAGTCGCGGAACTGTCAGTACAAACAACAAATGGATTTCTTGGTTATGGCAAAGGTTACCGCGGATTTACCAACAACAGATATCAACATTTCAACCTGGAGATTACCCGAAGGAATCAAACTGGCTGATTCCGAATTTTTCGCTTCGAAATCCATTGATCTTATCCTTGGCATCCAACACTTCTTCGAATTCTTCCAATCTGGTCAACGAATTGCGTTAGGAAATGGGCTACCGGTCATCACTGAATCCGTATTTGGATGGATAATATCTGGAGTGACAGAAAACAGGCAACAAATATCGAAAACTGTCTGCAACACTGCAAGTTCAATGGATCTGGACGAATACCTAACCCGGTTTTGGACATGCGAAGAGATGGGGTCTGTTCGCAATTATTCGCCAGAAGAAGCCCTATGTGAGGAGCAGTTTGCAAGCACGGTCCGCAGAGAAGAAGACGGGCGATACACAGTTTCATTACCAAAGGATGGAGACGCAACGTCTCGACTGGGCGAGTCGAGAAAAATGGCTTTACAGCGTTTCGAGAAGCTCGAGAATAGGCTCCAACGGAATACGAATCTTCGCCAACAATACAACTTATTCGTACAAGAGTATCTACAGCTTGGTCATATGCGGAAGGTGGACTTGTCCCAAGGGGAAAGCAAGAAGCGGTGTTATCTCCCTCATCACCCTGTTTTCAAAGAAGCTAGCACTACAACCAAACTTAGAGTGGTGTTCGACGCATCGGCTCTAACGTCGAATGGACTATCGCTGAACGACACATTACTGGCAGGGCCGGTAATACAAGATGAACTGCGATCAATCGTTTTACGCTGCAGAACGAAGCAATTTCTAATAGTAGCCGATGTGGAAAAGATGTTCCGCCAAATAAACGTTTGCGAGGAAGATAAGGCACTGCAGAGCATTCTCTGGCGTTTCGACCCTACAGAACCGGTGGATACGTATGAGTTGACAACCGTCACATACGGTACAAAGCCGGCACCCTTTTTGGCAACGAGAACGCTTCTACAGCTCACAAGAGATGAAGGCATCAAATACCCTTTGGCAGCGAAGGCTATGTCCGAAGACGTCTACATGGACGACGTCTTAACTGGCACGGAGAAGGAGCATGAAGCAATTCAGTTACGAGAGCAGCTCATCGAATTAACTAAGCAAGGAGGATTCAGACTGAGGAAGTTCGCATCCAATTCGAGAGCAGTGCTTCAAGGAATTCAGGTCGCTGACTTGGCAATTGCAGAATCAGGTGAAGTGGAACTTGATTCGGACCCCACTATCAAGACTCTTGGTTTAGTCTGGCAACCTGCAACGGATACGTTTAGGTTTCAATTCAACATTAAAACGATGGATCCCAACGAGATGCAAACGAAACGCAGGATTTTAGGCGCAATTGCGGCCCTTTTCGACCCACTTGGCCTTTTGGGAGCAGTCATAACAACAGCAAAGGTGTTTATGCAACGTTTGTGGTGTTTAATGGATGAAAATGGTCAACCCTTAGATTGGGACAGTAAAATACCTGATGACATGGCACGAGATTGGATGGCGTTTTACACTGGAATACCTAAGTTGAACGAATTAAGAATACCACGCTGCACAATTGTTCCAGATGCTGTTGATATTCAACTTCACATTTTTTCTGATGCGTCCGAGCGGGCCTACGGAGCATGCGTGTACGCCCGTAGTGTGAATTCAAAAGGAAAGGTTTGCGTACAGCTACTGACCTCCAAATCAAGGGTTTCACCGCTTAAATCTCAGTCGATTCCGAGACTTGAACTTTGTGGTGCGCTGAAGGCAGCTGAACTGGGAGAAAAGGTTAAGGAGTCGATTAAAAGCGATGTGAAAATGTGCTTCTGGACTGATTCTACATGCGTCTTACAATGGTTAAAATCTCTTCCAACAACGTGGTCAACATATGTTGCTAATCGCGTCTCCAAAATCCAAACAATCACCGAGAATCAATCGTGGAGGCACGTCCCAGGGGAACAAAATCCAGCAGACTTGGTCTCTCGTGGTTTATTACCAGAGCAGATCGAATCCATCAGCCTGTGGTGGGAAGGCCCACCATGGTTAAAGCAGGAGACATCGAGTTGGCCAGTACAACCTATACGGATGGAAACAGAGGCAGTCACCAGCGAATTGAAACGAAAGGCAGCGAATGTAGCGACAACAGAGAATCAGAGATTTATCGATTGGTATGTGGAAAAATTCTCCTCGTTTTCGGATCTGATTCGAAAAACAGCGTATTGGATGCGGCTTATTAAACATTTTCGGAAACTTGAACCCACACCGACTGGATTTTTAACTACTCCCGAGCTGAAGGAAGCTGAATACACTATAATCCGTTTAATTCAACAATCAGCGTTTAGTGAAGAATGGAAACAACTTTCTAAGGGTGAAGAAGTTCATCGAGGTTCTCCTATGCGTTACTTTAATCCAATTCTAGAATCCGATAACCTTATTCGTCTTGGAGGAAGACTAAAATATGCACAAATACCTGAAGGAGCAAGACACCCCATAGCACTTCCAGTGCGTCACCACTTCACCAAGCTTCTACTAGAAGCATATCATAAGCGGTTACTACATGCAGCACCGCAACTTCTTCTGAGTAATGTCAGGCTCCACTACTGGCCTCTTGGAGGACGCAGCTACGTTCGTCATATTGTCCATCAGTGTTTACGCTGCCACAGAACGAAACCGAAGGCCATCGAGCAGTTTATGGGAGAACTTCCAAGAGCCCGTGTAACCGCAGCACCGCCGTTCGCACGAACTGGAATTGACTATTTCGGGCCTGTATACATTCGCCAGGGACCACGTCGAGCGCCACTTAAGGCTTATGTAGCCCTCTTCATATGTCTCTGTACAAAGGCGATTCATCTAGAATTGGTGTCCGATTTGTCGACGGAGAAATTTCTTCAGGCTCTGCGTAGATTCATTGGAAGACGCTCAATACCTACCGATTTGTTTTCCGATAATGGTACTAATTTCGTCGGCGCTCGGAATCAGCTGAAGGATTTATTGGCGAACCTTCGAGACCGGCAGCATCACCAGCAGATCACTAAGGAATGTGCTGAACAAGGGATCCAATGGCACTTTAACCCTCCTGCCGCTCCCCATTTCGGAGGTTTATGGGAAGCTGCTGTGAAGTCTGCCAAAATACATCTCCTGAAGGTCCTAGGTGACAACGCGGTTTCGTACGAAGACTTCAACACGCTGCTAATACAAGTGGAGGCATGTTTAAATTCAAGGCCGATTACCCCACTGTCGGAAGACCCCAACGATCTGGAGCCGTTAACTCCTGGTCATTTCATAGCTGGAAGACCACTTCAACAACTGCCAGATCGAGATTTCACCGATAAAAAACCAGGACAACTGAAACAATACCAACTTATGCAGCAGAAACTACAATTTTTTTGGGCACGGTGGCATAATGAGTACCTATCACAACTTCAAGGAAGATTCAAACGCTGGAAACGTGCTGTAGAGATCAAGGTCGGTCAACTCGTCGTTTTGAAAAATGAGAATACACCTCCGATGCGTTGGAGACTAGGTCGTATCCAGCAACTGCATCCGGGAGAAGATGGAGTCGTCAGAGTAGTTACACTGAAGACATCTAGCGGAGTTCTGAAGCGGCCCGTCGAAAAACTCTGCTTGCTCCCGTCGGAATGTCAGCCACTGGACAGCGAAACCACCGACGACAATAAGGCACCTCGAAGGTTGATTGAGTGATCATGTGTGTTCGGAAGGGTCTTTTCTTATTTCGTTTCAGAAATTCCGGCAATTTCAGCGCGGGCGAAGATGTCTATTACGATGAGAACACCAGAAAGGCATCCACTTACCCCTGACGGCCAATCAGCTGAACGCTATGGACGGAATCCGCACCACACTGGAACCACACCACTACAACCGACAGCCACAGATGACAGCGAGAGAGAGACAGTAAATTTACCATCCACCCACCACCCAACTACCCCACTTTGAAGAATGCACCTACGTACTTTTCGGGCTTTGAAGAAAGTAACTCGTTAGCACCATTTTGCATTATATAATTTCACCATTCGTGTGCTATCACTTGCCCTAAACACTCGTCAAAATCATTCCCGTTTATTTCGTTAATTTTAAATATATTATGTAGTTGTTTTTGAATAAAATGTGTAATTATTAGTGTCGTGTTTTTATAAGTCGTCGCGTTAATTTGTTTTGTCCGGAACGTCCCAAAATTGGGAAATAAATAGTTGAGAAAGGCTCAACCCAACCAACAACGAGGAACCAATCTCCAGGCACCAATTCCAAACCATAGGACCCAATTGAGAAGGCATCCATACAGTCCACCAATCCACCAGATACCAGGCAAGGTAATCCCACCCCAACAAACTCTGTTATCGACATTTCAATTTTGTTCTTTTTGTTTGGAATTTAATCGGTGTTTGTTTTTCTTCTTCACATGTACCTAGTTTGATTTTCAGAAACTTATAAGAGCATCTTTGCTGTTTGAACTTTTTTTCGTAAGACTCCTGTCCAAATCAGCTTATTGAGCTCACTTTTTAGGTTAGAAGTTATTCTGTGCATTCTTTTTATTCGAACAAAATTAAAACAGGAAATGAAAACCCAACTACCTTCTAGATTTTAATCAGCAGTTTTAGCCTCTTCATGAATGTGGACAAACGTTAATCAATAAAAAACAAACTCCTAGAATTCGAAAACCATATAAAAGCAAAGAGCATACACATGTTCATACATACATAAGCAATGTATGTTTGTTTTCTCAAACTTTAACTGCTTCCATTTAAAAAAAATGGTTAATTTACGTTGTACTCTTGGCTAGTTTTTTCTTAATTTTAACCAATCCAAAATAAACACGTTTTCTGACATACACACGTATTTGAAAAAAAGGAACGGGTGCATATAATTAGGTTTAAAATTTATCACAAAATTTATGTTTTTTTATTAACCAACGAAAACTGTGAACCGTAGCTATATGGATTCATGTTTAATTTGTATTTTCTTTAGTTTAGTTGAACTTACTTTGGTTGAAAGAGATATTGGACACTCACATAAGAATAAGGGTAGCGATGAAAGTTGATGGTTGAAATGTGAATATTAAGAGTAGTTTGAATAACCCTGTTTTTATTAATTTTAAAGTGGGCCTAAATTCGTGTTCCAGTACTTAAACCGTGATCAGCACTTGTGGTAATTTTTTTTAATCGTATGGAGTAAAGGAAATATTGATGACTCATCTTTCATTCCCTTTCCTATTCCAAGAATGAAAATGTGCAAATGATTCTTGAGTTTAAAACATAATACAAATTTCAAAATATAGAGCTTCAGATTTGACTTAGTTTTTAATTGTTATCATCAACAGGTTTCCCAGATTTGCCTTCGTTAGATGCGCGATTTTTTTTTTAAATCTAGTAACACACTAAGCATGCCTTGACCGGAGAAAAAATTATTCGCATAATTATTCCTACATGATAGTATGTCTTCGACAGTTTTTTTTTACCAATCTCAACATTTCTGCTTTCTCTCTACACAAAGAACATGTACATTAAACTGAGCCGATTTGGGGTCATTTTTTAATTTCACAAACCTTGGGGTCTAGAAAGCAATGTTTTGGTTCAAAAGTAATCAATGATTTTTAACAGAATTTTTAAATAACGTTGAGTAAATTTGGACTTTTAGGTTTGTATGGGAAAATTGAATATTTTACACAACTTTCTGAAGATTTTTTGTTCGAGCTTGTAAATCTGTTCATCTGTGCCCCAGGGTTTGAGAAAATCAAAAATGACCTCAAATCGACTCACTCCAATGTACATACTAAATTTGTTGAAATTTTCCCAACAAAAATACGGGTTTTCCCGAGACATGAAATCGTGCTTTGAGATAAACATTAAATATTAGCAAGAAAGAAGCTAGGGCCACAAGCTTTAGTATTGGTAAAGACTGAGATGTTACAATCACAAAAAAATTGCTTATTTACTAAGAAACTTTTTCGACGATAATTTGAAGATTCTGCTAGAAATTTTCCACTTTGAAGGCATGTTGTTCCAGGAAGATTCTTGTTCTTCAAGATCGGTAATTAAAAAGTTGGGTTTTTAAGAACTTTTTCTATAAAATAGACTTTTAAAGTTCGAAATAATGTGCATTTTCCCAACTTAAATTTGCAACACCATAGAATGAATTCAAAACCTACCATGACAATATTCAAGTCAGTTCAGTTTAAACTTCTTATTACGAGGTAGTAATAAAAAAACTTTTTTTTTTAAGCAAAACTACAATCTTTTACTGGCATTTTAGTGAACCAAGTAAATAATCATTTAATGATGTTAATTGTTCTATATAAGAATTGTATATTACCGGTTGGATAAAAATCATGACAATCAGTTGAACATTCAAATACTACCAGCTAGATCTTTTGAAAGCTGATTCTATTTTATTTTTGCACGTTTAAGCTTCAAGATGACACTGCATTCAATAATAAAATAGGAAAATATTTATAATACCTACTTCAAAAGACCAACAAACATCATAGCATAATCAAAAAGAAGCCTTTGGAATTCATTTTTGTTCTAAAACGTGTTTTCCTTTGACATTTCTGCCATTCTCGTATAAATTTTCGATGCAATCGTTTTTGTAACGTCCCAATAAAAAAAAATCCAATATGGCTCTCGGCACTACCTTGTTTGAATGTTCATTGTAATATTCGCCACTAATGTCGTTTGAATATTCTGCAAACAAATATATTTCGATATGCTCCTTACTACAATAAGTGTTTTAAAAATTTTAGGTGTTACAAAAAAGCAACCCCTTATCAATTATTCAATAATCAGTAAAAATAGTTATCAAAGTTTCCCAGTTTACGATAGCTTGTTATTGTTCAGAATATTTTGATAATATTGCGCAGCCTGAAAACAAAAATTTTCTCCATTCCGACAAATAAAAAAAATTGTAGTTCAAAATATTTCGCAAGAAGACTGTACTTTTTTACATTATCGCTTGCAAGTAGAACTGAGCGATAGTTGATTGATTCACGTTTTAATATTGATGCATCCATAAGCTGATTACAAAATTATTTCCCTATGATTCATTGAATTGAGTATTCGAATGATTACAATGAACATCCATAAATAAGTCTTTTGGATATATACATTACATATATATAGTAGATTATTTAACAGCATTGGCTCTTTTTTAACCCATCCAAATTTATTTGATTAGATATTTGAAAAAAAAAAATTTTTTTTGGGAGAGGAAAATTTAAGATAAATTATAACAAAAGGAGTAATTTTGATGTCATGTTTGAATCCGAATCTTTTCCAAAAAAGGCAACGTGAAACCGCAACGCGAAAATCAAGCCGACCGGTGTAGCGAACTGTGACTGCGATTCCTCGCCCCGAGGTGTTACAGTTGATGGCCGTAATTCTGCGGTGGGCGAGACCCCGAGGAGGGAGCTTTATGGATTCTTCAAAGGTCAGTTTCGGTGGCGCGTCTCCGCAGGGAAAAAGGTTTCTGGGTTAGCGGGAAAAACTCACAGAACGATGATTTTGGTTTCAAGAAAAGCCCCTTCTTTTTGGGCGGTTGCTTTATTCTGTTCATTTCAATTCAAACTTGCTCTCGTTTGGGTATACATAATGTAACTGCAAAAATGGCTTATTTGATCACAACAAACAAAGAGTATTTTTACGTATAGTTATTTATATTTTTACACACACATAATAATCACAATTTATCGTTTGAGGGTGCTGTTAATGTCATTACTGTACAAACACAATGGGTGAGTGAGGATGCTGGGATGGGTGTAGGTATAGGGTATGAGCGGGAAAACTAAGCAGAAGAAATAAATTACGTTCAGAGAATGATTCATGCACACAGTCAGTGGAGAGCTGAATGAAAATGGCAGATTGCTGTTCAGTTAGCTGGGAACGAAGCGATTTGATCTGGAGAAAAAAAAGGGAGGATCGACCACCTATGATGAGTCGTGGGATCGTGGAGCGAGATGTCACGCGATTCGGAAGTAGGAGGAGTAGCAACACTTAGAAGCTATCGGAAAAAAGAGGAATGGTCGTAATCACTTAACGTTCTGACGATTACCGATGCTGTCTGTAATCGTCAGTGAGAAGAGTCGAGCTTAGCTAATCACGATTGCGCTCTTGAGGTTTGGCTAGTTGCTGTACAAAAGTGGGGGCAAAAAAGTAAAGCTTTACACGTGGAAACTAGTTAGCAGTAAGTATCATCTGGGGGTAACTGGCGCTAGGAATGTCATCCCACTCCTTGATCTAGAATGGACCTTGGCCAGGGAATCGTGGGTTGTATCGGGGAGCCGATGGGATGTGAGCACCTTCTGCTCGGTATCCATTTTCGTCGGCGATGTAGTTGATCGTGTAGACAACGCCATCAGGTCCGGTGTAGGAGTAAGATCCTTGCATGACCTGAGCTTCTCCTGGAGTTCCTGGATTTTTCAGGAAACCTCGCTGCTCCGCACGAATTCCGTTGCTGGTTTCGTAGCTGTAGATGTAAGAACCATCTGGGTTTGGTTCGTAAACTTGGTTAAGGATAACAGCTCCAGCTTCCGGTCCACCATAAGGAGCTGGTCTAATAGGACCCGGGAAGGGTCCACCTGGTCCCGGTCGGATTTGGCCGGACACTGCCACAACAGCGATAGCGAGTACAATTACCTGAAAGTAGGCAAAGCAAAAATTTATCATATCATTAAATCAGTCAACCTCTCACAGTGCGGGAAAAACGTTTTGCAATGACAGCGAATCTTCGAAAATAAATTGTAAGATTTTATTAGCGATAAGTGGGCCTCTCGGGCAGTTTGTTTGAATCAAGATCGGTTTGAGGTTGCAGAGTTGATTCGAGGCAATCGTTGATTTAGCTCGTCTCGTAGGAGATTGCTGCTCGAAGATGCCACGAGAAGATTCAAATGCGCAATTTGTGCAATGTCGCATCGCGGGCGTAGCTACACAGATTTTGTTGGAAAATTTTAATTAGTTTCAGCCTCTAGTTTGAACTGCGGTTGGGATGAGATCAAACGCTTGGAGCGGTAGTTGATCGCGGGTTGATGAGTTTGAATTGAAGGCGGAAACTATCGAGCGGACGGAGAATAGAAGATGAATTTGTGCAGGGGTGTTGGCAGTACTTTTAGAGCCCAAGTTTGAAAGCAACAAGATATAAGTATATGCTGTTATCAAGTTGTTTTAAGGGCAATAAACCATACTTTGAAGCATGGCATGGGTCAGTTCCATACAATGAGGTTGCAAAAAGTATTATTTTGTGTTTTGGATTCTTTTAAAATTTTTGAAAATTAAAAAAATGACTTTTTCATTGTTTTCAAACAATTTTTGTAAGAATTTATCTAAATTAATCTTACAAAAATTGTTTAAAAACAATCTATAAAGTAGGTTTATTGGTGTTATTTTCGACTCTACTTCTTAATTCTTTTGAAAGCAGTTTATTGGACTAGTTGATAACTGAATGATAAATATTTTCAAAACATTTCATGAAACTCAAATCCGCAACCAATTTTTTGAATATATACTAACTAATAGGTGAAAATTATCCATTTGCATGATATTTCCAGCTTTATTTGACTATAACTCCAAAAACGGTGCTTTGGGGTGCCTGGCAACTATTCTATTGTATTTATAGGACCTGAAACTAGATCTTGAAAAAAAAAAGAGTATGGGGCAATGCGGGACTTTTTGTGACCAGGCTTATGAGTTTTTGATTTTTGAAAAAAAAAATGTTTTTTACGCCTTTTTAGCATAGATAAATTTATTGTGTAAAAGTTTTGAACCGTTCAAATGAAAGCATTTATAAACTCTCATTTGGTGTACTTAAAATCTTTTCCATGAAAAAATCTTTTCCATGAAAATATATGTTATTTAAATTTTTTTCTTCATCATAGAAATTTTTCAATTTTCCAAAGTCTGATCCTAAGCAACCAAAAGTCCCATAAAACAGATACAAAAACGTTTACTCAGCCGCATCATTGATATGAAGTACGTTCTATGTAGCTCAAAATTTAAGTTCTTATTGATACTTTCAAGTTTCAAAACAATTCTTGATGATCTTCTATTCAGCTTCCAGTGGCCTTTTAATTAACTATTCAAAAATCGTAAAATGAGCAAAAAATCTCTCTCTATCTCAACTGCACGCTTGGCATCGGTTCATATCACCTTCTCTTGATTATTTACTATGTTCTGTACATGGTGCCGCCATGATGCCACGCGCCGGATTCCAAACTCGACAAATTGCTCAATTGCCCAATTTTCTACATTTTCTACATATTTCGCATCAAAATGGTAACTCAATTACCAAAATACTTATTGGAAAAAAGCTTGCCCGGCTTGGGGATCGAACCCCGACCTTCATGGTGAGAATCGAGCACGCTACCACAAGACCACGCCTAGATGTTGTTCTTACTAAAACTAAAACTTTAAGTGGTGATTGGGTTTTGAAAGCACCTCAATGCACTTTTTGTTACTTATCAAATTCCGTTTTGAGCACTTTTGTGCTTTTTATGTGACTTTAGTGCCGTACAACGTACTTATAAATCACTTTTGCAACTTTCAAGTTCATTAATGAGTACATATAGTTCACTTATGGAAATTGGGCTAAATAATTCACATACAACGTACATGTTAATCACTTTTGCAACTTTGAAGTTCTTTAATGAGTACATAAAGTTCACTAAGGGGAATTGGGCAGTAGATTCTCTTTGTCAGCCAATATGTAACTTTCAATGCTTTCATTCAAGTAAATATGTTAATTTTGGTTACTTGGAATGTCTGTGGTGTGTTCAGTATTCAAGATAATGAGTTGCAAAACTGGGGATATCTTAGTAAAATATAAAGTTTTTAAGTTTAATAGAAAAAAGTGATCCGATAAAGTTCAGTTTTTGACTGTGTGCCACCTTTCCAAATTTTGGTGATTATCTAATACAATTATTTTCATTTTCCTCTATATTCTAACAACCAGACATCAAGTAAAGGGTGAGTTTTAATTGGACTGGTAGATATTCCATGAAAGATACTAATCAAATTTGTTTTTTCAGGTGGCGAATGTTCAACATTTTGGCACAAAGCTACAACCCCGTGAGCCGGTATTCGTATATAGGAAAAAAAAATCATGTTTCTGAAAATAAAAACATCACTTATTGAAAAACAGTCAAAAATAATTGTTAGTTATTGCTTTTCATATGCACAGCCAGTGTTTAAATATTAATTTTGAATTGAAATAAAAATTTGATACCAAATACAGCCGGTTGCTATGAAAGAAAAAGCTGGTTTCCAGTAATTTGAACTGTTGGAAACCAGCATTGATGTTTGCTGTTTTTTTCCAGCAATTCAAATTTCTTGAAATTTTGCAGGAAAGTTTTAGAACAAAAACCTGCAAAATTTTGCTGGTGTCCAGCAAAAAAAAATGCTGTGTACGATGGTGATGGTAATGGGAAAAATTCCATGATCGAATTTCCTAAACCGACAATATACATTTTGCACTAAAAGTTTCGATTTTTTTACCTTCAAAATTCACAAAAGGGGAAGACCATAGAAAATCAAAAAAATCGTAATTTTTTGCGGTTTTCAAAAAAACGGAATAGGTCCCAGAATGTTGATTTTTGGCAAAATTTGGTTTTCGAGGTAACCAGTGGTCGGAAAATCGCTCAAGAAAAGCAATCAGGAATGGTTTCTAGCTAGAATGATGCTACCTCCGAGTGCTGTGATACGCACGTGGTAAAAGTACCCATTGAATATATGTCGAAAATCAACACTAACTTGATACAAGAAGATATACCATGCCCCACCGGAGGCTACCGTTGCTATTCGTCACGTGGCTAATCGACGGTGATCGACATACTTGGTGATACATTTTGAACGTCGCTCCCTCAATCATTCCCGAACGTCTATCCTCGCATCATTGTTGATAATGCTCGTTATTGATAGACGATCATTAATGTTTCAAAAGGAAAAATCTGAATAAATACCAGGACCACATGTTCAAAAAAGCTGTAGCACATGCTGGACAGTTCATTGCGGTTACCTAGTCATGATTTTGTCCTTCTAGGCAAAACGAAAAATAAAAAATCATCTGATAGCCTACATAGATCGCTCAGAACTGATACATATCAGTTATGATCCTAAAGGTTGAAAGTCGTTAGGGGAAGGAAATCAGCATCGAGACGTTCGTTGCTGATAGTCTGCGTCCTTTTTTATCTCATCATGTATCGCAAAAGTGTTTCAAATACAGAAGCGTCGTTGTCATGCATGATTGTTTGTATGATTTGGTTGAAGAAGGAAAATTTGACTGCTTTGATTTTTTGGCTCTGAATGTAGTCAAGCATGGCTCAGTGAAAATGATTGATTTTCGGAAGCATGGAGGTAACAACAGATTTCAATGTTTTATGTATTTATATAATTTGGCCTCAACATTAAAATTGTTATTTTACCCGATTTCCTTTGGCCCCCTCTTGGGTAATTTTTTAAGTTAAAAAAATCCGAAACATTAAGTGCACCCCTAAATCAAATCTGATCGTGGTGAAATTTAGCACAGGTCTGTTTTTTTGGGTCAATCTACAAAATGTATATGTTCGGTTTTCAAAATTCGACCTGACCCATTTGGCTGCCACCCTAATGTATACCAATAGGATAAAGTGTACTTAAGCCTAAATTTGTATCAACTGTAACTGTAACTGTAATTCCAAACATGATTCTGAGGGAAACTATAACATTCCTAATTTTATATAATATTCAACAAATTATCCGTACTTTTGAATCATATACGAAAGTAAATTTTCCCAAGATCAAAGTGAATTTTTTTTTTAAATTCAGACCTAGAAAGAACAAAGTATTAGGGCCCCTCTGCCGTGATATGCTGAAATGGCGTATATTCCATTCTCAGATCTCTGCAATAAGAGTGTCCTTCTACCTTTCCCTACTTTCCACTTTTTCAATCCTCTTTGAAAACCTTCAAAGTTTGCTGTTTGCTTGTTTGCTCTGAAAACTTGTTACAGCTAATTTTGTCTCTTAAATTTGAGCTTGCATATGAAGAGTCGTAAGCGAGTTGAGGTTTTTTTAATATTGAAATGTTAAGGTGTTTCGAAAAAAAAAACAGTATTCTGACTCTGACTTTTGTGAATGAACTCATACAATAAAAATGTCTTCTTGACATTTGTTTGAAATAAAAATTCGCACATTTTTCTGCCACAGTGCAAACTTGTATCTGGAGGCATTCGTAAGTTACAAGGGATTTTTTAGCAAAATTTTGTTCTTTTTAAATTGTTATATCTCGGATTGGTGCAAACCAAAAAAATTATTTTATGACGGCATAAATATTAAATATTTGACTGTGAAATTATGAGGGATAGGTTATTAAAAAAATCGGTACAAATTCACACATTTAAAGTCCCTGTGAAATTGAAATAGAACATCCTCAGTTCTCGTGTAAAGACGAATTTTGATCATTTTGTTATTGTCTGAGACCGGTGTGATGCTATAATAGTGATTTATCACCTTTTTTCCGCTTTTAGTCAAATTTGTAAAATTTCAAAATTTAAAAAAATATGAAAAAATAAGTTATTTTCAATTATTTTTTTAAATTTTACCAAATATGCTAAATCGCTATTAAAGCATCGCCGTGAACTCAGACAATAACAAAATGATGAAAATCCGACTTTTGCACGAGAAATGGGGTTGTTATTATTCAAAGGGTCTTGAAAAATGTGAATATGCTTTGAAAATTAACTTATTTTGAATTTTTTTTTCTCGAGTTTAAAAAATAACCCATCACCCATCATTCCACAATCATATATATGATAGTTGAACTAAATAATGCCGTCGATAATTTTTTTTTTGGTTTGCAAACATTCCGAGATATGACAGTTTAAAAAGAACAAGTGTTTCTAAAAAATCTCTTACAACTTACGAAATTTGTAGAAAATAGTTCGGCTATATTTGTTCACTAGAACAAGTTTTTATGTGTAAATCATGCAAAAATGACATTCCCCTATATTTGATTTAAGGTAACTAGAGCGCATGGTTTGATAAGCATTTTTGCTGGAGACACCTTTTGTCTATCTCTTATAATATCCTCGTATTAAATTTTGTCACGATAAAGTTACGTCCTGGACCACTGTGCAATGTTTAAAAAAAATTATACAGCAATTCATTCAGTAATTACGGTGTGTTCTCTCAGATTATTGACAACTTAATCAGTTTAAATTCAGTGAAAAAAATTACAGCTATATATTTGAAATAATATTTTTCCCTTATTGAAAAATATAATTATTTGGAATGTTGTTTTGGAGTTGAATGTTATCTCTGAAGATACTTATTATCTTGATTTGTAATAAATTGCTTTATTTTTTCTGTTTTCAAATTTTAATTTTTTCGAAATACATTTAAAGTTTTCAAGTTAATTTTAGATATTTCTACAGGCATGCACAGTTTATAAACAAATAATATCTGTGTTTATTTAGTTTTACTCAATAAGAGTAGAAAGTACCAAAGTATTCTTAATTGGTCGGCTAAATAAATGTCGTAATTGTTAATCGAGGAAGAATGACCTTAACGGGTTAAACTCCTATCAAAAAGAATAGAAAAAAAGTTATTATTAATAGATTATTTTTCTTTCATTATTTAAAGAAAAAGTTATTAATTAGAAAACAAATGTTGTCATACTAATCTCAACTGTAATGTTGGCTCCTCAATGTCGATAACATCGATATGATCTATTGAGTTTTACTCGAAGAATCTACAAAAATGATATTTAAAACATTTTATGGAGTACTGGCAAAAGTTTCATAAGGCTCAAAGCTCAATCAGTTTTTTATTATCATTTCAAGGTATCTTATTCTCAATAAGTATACTTCGAATATTTTGCAAAACAGTATTTAAATTGGATTTATTTTTTTACTCAATTCAACAGTATCATGTTTAAGATGTTAACAATGTAAGAGGCACATAGCACCTGAAAATTCAGGAGTCAGGCCAAAATCTTTTAAGATTATATAACAAAAATTTTCAATGTAAAATTTTAGTATTTTCAACGCAACAACCTAATTATCGGGTTCAAAATGAATTTTATTAAATCATTCTGAGGTTAAATTTTGTTAAAAAACTTTAACTTAATGAGCCATGAAAAAATAGAAGATTGGAAATATATGGATAAATTGGTACCGCAAATTTAAAGAGAGAACCATTTATTTTAAATGCAAAAGTTAAGTAAACAGAACTGTTTTAGATCCTCGATCCGTTATTCGTAAACACATAGAATAAAAACTAAAGTAACTTTTTTTAAATTGTAAAATTTCAAAAATGATTCAAAGATTTAAAAAAATATTACTAGAAAATAGATTTAAGGCCAAAATGTTTGTTTTGGCATTAATTGTTTTTGTCATCAATCCCTATCCCCTTGAAATTTCCTAAAACCCCAAAAAAAAATTTATGATGTGATTTTGGCAAATATTCGCATTCGTGATTTTTTTTTCCGATTTTTGCTTTGAAAAAACTCGATTTTCCGATTTTTCTAAATAAAGATTGTTAAAACATTACATACAAGGTTCTGCCCTAATTATTCTTTTTTATTGGTGTTTCGAATTATATTTAACTTTCCCTAACTACTGATGATGTTTAACTCCAATACTTAAAGAAAGATGCAAAATTCGTTCTGACCTCAATGATCCACAGCCACTTTTTTATGGAATAGTTCCAAAGTATTCATTTATACAGTATTCAGTCTCACACAATTCCTCCAATTCACTTAGTTCATGGCAGACTTAGAGTAAATGAACTTTTTGTTTATGTTTATTTGTTTTCAATAATCCACCTTTAAATAAATTTTGATTGAATGATTTCTTGGAAAAAGTTGTAGGCTATTTAATGTTTATTTTAGTCTCATGTACAGTTTGAATCTTGTACAAAAAAAGTTCTGTTTTGCAAGCCTTATTCAGATTTTATGAAACCAGTTTAATGCGTACAACTCGAGGCTTATTGTGATTTTTAAATCTTAAGAATCATGTTGATACTAAAATGTTACTTTGCAGCATGTAGATATCAATATATGTAGAGTTGAATGTGGAATAAGGTTTATCCCTCGATTCTAGCTTTAATTATTTAAATCCAACACTTTTATTGTTTAGTATTAGTTATAACATTTAAAATTTTCGAACCCATCCTTCCATGCTACCTTTTAGTTTATTTATAATTTCCCAAGTAACATTTAAAGTTTTAAAGCAGGCTTCTAAATAAAGTTTTGGTTTTATAAGGGCTTTGAGGAATCTAATAAAACTTGGGTTGTTGATTCTGAACCGTGGAAAAATTGTGGAAAACCGCAATTTCAAATTTCTAAATAATTAGTTATTTGAAAATGTTTCAATCAATTGTTTACAAGTTTTTGATTTTTTGAATTATGATAAATATTGCATTCTGAAAAAATCTCTTATTCAGTTTGTTTACAAGAAAAATCCGAATTTTGAGAAAAAAATTAAACATACAGAAATTGCAATAAAATCTGAATTCCCACGCTTTTCAAATGGGATTTATAAGATTGAAGTAAGACAATAAGAGATATTCTTTTCCACTAATGGTAACTTTTGAATAAAATTATACATTATGGAATTTTTCTTTACACATCACTAAAGTTTTGGATTCGCAGATATCTGAATTCACTTTTTTAAACTTTAAAGTTGATTCACTGTATTGAGTTTCACTGCTGCAAGTATTTTCATTCTTCAGTATCCTTCCTTGATTATAGTTTTTCCCACTGACAGTCCATTTTAAAAGTCCTTTACAAGAAGCACTCTATCACTTACAAATTTCATGATTCTCGTTTTGATGCTTTGGTACAACACAATTGGCAACTAGACACAAACTCTGGGCAAAGATCCTTTTTGGGCCGGAGCACACTCGAAGTATCCTAGATGATCTTGATCACTGAAAGTCACAAAACAATATGATACGGTTTCGAGGATCGCAGTTCGTAATATATACCCGACATAGGCAGGCAGCTCGAAAAAATACAAACCCTCGAAAGAATTTCGCGCCGCTCTCACACGGATCTTGCCTTCAGAATCGACTAGCAGTAGCCAATAGACGGTAGAATTATAATATGCAGAAAAAAAAAATAAAAGAAAAGATACAGATTATCATTAATAAGTCGACTGCGCACGAAAACAATATCCAAACGGAAAAAGGGAGAAACACACAAAGATCTCGCCTGACTTGACAAGCCGCGTGTCGCGTGGGGGTGAGAAAATGCTCTCTTGCACCCCACCGGAGTCAGACTACGAAACACCAATACTATCGCACAGGTGCAATCTGTGTTCTAGGAACATCGAAGAAGGTACCTTCGAACATGTGCTCAACCCATGAACGAGAGCGTACATGAGCGAACCACCCTCTAGCTAGGAGGATCAATACCTACACCCTCAATCCGTCAAGTGGCTCAGGCAGCCAACCAGCCCACGCCATACAACGAGAGCGAGATCCGCTAGTAGTTTACCTACCTAGGCCGATGATTAGGGTTAAAAATTAAAACACCTCGCGATGAGAGGATCGCGAATAAAGGCGAATAAAGCGCTTTGCTTTTTTTTTGTAGCCAAGAAAAACTTCCCCCAAAGGGTCAATTTGCAGTTGCTGGTTGTTGTTTATATTTTTTTTTCTCTGCCATGTTGAAGCTGTACGCTTCAAAGGACTTTGGCTTGCAGTTGCATTTGGCTGCTTTGAGCTGCTCGTGGTGAGAAAAGTTAAACCCGGAACGTTTGTTTGTTCCTCATGGTAGTGAACTTCAAATTGTTTGTTTATGAATGGCCTTTATAATATTAATGATAATATTGCCAAGTCCACCATATGTCCACCATGGTAAAAATTGTGTCTTGCTATGTCGTTAACAATAACTATTTAAGAACATCGTGAAACTTAAGCTTCTCTAGATTTGTTCTCTTAAATTTCTTTGAAACTCAATGAGGGTTATCAAACCTTAACTCAAACTTACAGGACAAAGTGAACGAAAAATCAATATTTCATTGAATTATAACCTTGAATTCTGAACGAGAAAGCTTGGTGTACAGCATGTTCACAAAATAGACAGTAAAATAGCCCATTTGCTATTTATTCCAAACCTCATTTTTTTTACCTTTTTGTAATAAACCGTCCACAACTTTTAATAGAATTTATTTCGGAGTAAGGGATGGCCACACGATTGGTTTGATCCATGTACATAGATCAAAAGAAAACTACTGTTTACCACGCTTTATTGTTTGGGTTATTATTTTGCTAAAGAATGTATTTGTCCTCCTGTATCTAGATTCTCGCTCAAAATGTCAATTTTATCATCAACAATTACATTACCGTCGATAAGTATAGAAAAATTCTTCCTCTCTCTCTTTAGACTCCTCATCACCATATTCACCTTGCAATTCCACTACAGTGCTTCATACATATTTGATTGAATATGACAGAAGCAACGCTTTTCAACATCCCTAAGAATTACTTTTTCTTTTCAATAACTTCGATCCAGTACGATAGCTTCTATTTTGAGATGTTTATCAAGTTAAAAATAACAATTAGTGTGGTGGGAGAGCGTCTTATCTATACTATACTATACTATACTATACTATACTATACTATACTATACTATACTATACTATACTATACTATACTATACTATTCTATACTATACTATACTATACTATACTATACTATACTATACTATACTATACTATACTATACTATACTATACTATACTATACTATACTATACTATACTATACTATACTATACTATACTATACTATACTATACTATACTATACTATACTATACTATACTATACTATACTATACTATACTATACTATACTATACTATACTATACTATACTATACTATACTATACTATACTATACTATACTATACTATACTATACTATACTATACTATACTATACTATACTATACTATACTATACTATACTATACTATACTATACTATACTATACTATACTATACTATACTATACCATACCATACTATACTATACTATACTATACTATACTAAACTATACTATACTATACTATACTATACTATACTATACTATACTATACTATACTATACTATACTATACTATACTATACTATACTATACTATACTATACTATACTATACTATACTATACTATACTATACTATACTATACTATACTATACTATACTATACTATACTATACTATACTATACTATACTATACTATACTATACTATACTATACTATACTATACTATACTATACTATACTATACTATACTATACTATACTATACTATACTATACTATACTATACTATACTATACTATACTATACTATACTATACAATACTATACTATACTATACTATACTATACTATACTATACTATACTATACTATACTATACTATACTATACTAAACTATACTATACTATACTATACTATACTATACTATACTATACTATACTATACTATACTATACTATACTATACTATACTATACTATACTATACTATACTATACTATACTATACTATACTATACTATACTATACTTTACTATACTATACTATACTATACTATACTATACTATACTATACTATACTATACTATACTATACTATACTATACTATACTATACTATACTATACTATACTATACTATACTATACTATACTATACTATACTATACTATACTATACTATACTATACTATACTATACTATACTATACTATACTATACTATACTATACTATACTATACTATACTATACTATACTATACTATACTATACTATACTATACTATACTATACTATACTATACTCTACTATTCTATACTCTACTATTCTATACTCTACTATTCTATACTCTACTATATTATATTATACTATATTGATTTATGAAAGATCAATTAAGGTAACCTTGAAGTTGTACTCAATATACGCCTCCCAAGGGCTCATGTCCTCCAATCAATGGTACAAGACCACTTGGATGTATCATTAATGCTCATTCAGTGTGTCCCAAAACTTGAGCCTCAAGCGTTAATGGGGCTGTGAGGTTTGGACCACCTATGCCCTGATAAAGCTGTGATTTTTAGTTGAAAATGTTGAAGTCAAATAGGCTTTCCGTTATTGGTAGATCTACCAAGATATAAATGAACAAAATTTTCAACTTTTCCTCTTTTGGTACTGGACAGTTAAAAGTACATCCGGGTACCCATAACTGGCTTGGACAGTTGAAAAATGATATTTGAGCTTATTCTTTTTCATTTCTCAAAATTCTCTCCATTTTTTTAAATATATCTTTATTTGTACCGATTCATCATTTCATTTAAATTAGGTGTTAAGTTCAGTAATAAACTGTTTAGAGCGCTATAGATGACTAATCACTAAAAAATTATTTATTCGACTTAAATTTGCTGGGAACAAAGAAGTATTTTGATATATCATCCGGTAATATAAAAAATACTAAAAAACTATCCTAAAATTTAACTAATTGCAGAAAGAGCGAATCTCTGCGATGAAAGACTGCATCGGTTTGCCTTTGAGGTAGAGATAATTTTGTTGGAATCTCTTCGATCGATTCAATGTGCGCAATCTGATGAAGATCTTTGGTGCTGTGCCAAGGTGGAAGGCGCAAAATCATTTTAAGAACTTTGTTTAGAATCCTCTTGATGTCTTCCTTCCTACCCAGCTAACATGAAATCGTAATAGAAATGATAATCCAAATCGAATATCAGAACATTTTCAATAACCATCGTAAAGAAGTTGGTATTGAGTGATTTTCTATCATTCATTTACGACAAGCTTTGCCCAAAAAAGTTGAATCGGATAGCAGTTTAGTCAATTTGTAAATATGTCTCCAAAAAGATGAGAATATGTTAATTCAACATTTACGATTTGAGTGAACTGATTTACGGTAAATGGGCGGTCCTTAAATTGACGCTCTATCCGGTCTCCTCCTTTGACCGGTTCGTAAAAGGAGAATCTCAGCTAAAGAGCTAAAGCGTGGATCATATCAACTGATGAGATGGCATCGTGGTAAGATATTTGACAGCCAATTCGGAGGACTGGAGCTCAAATCTCGGTTGGGGAAATTTTTTTTCGTTAATTTTACTTTTTGTGGGAAAATCGAATCGATGGAATCTTGTCATTGTAGATATATCGCCTCCACTTTTGTAGCTATATGCTATTTTGGTAAGTTTAATACAATCTTTTCATCTGGTATATTTGTTTGAATAATTCTGTTGTTTCTGTGTTATACCTTCATAAATGTTTGCTGGGTAGTCGGGCAGCTGTTAGACCACGGAACACCTGGATCACGGAACACCTGTTTGTAGTTAAGCATTTTATTCTACTGGTATAATCTGGATTCCCTGTTAAGGAAAGAATAAAAAGTTTAAGTATATTTATTACATTTATATTAAATATCTTTGTTTTTAATGAACACAAGTATATTGGACAGTTTTTTTTAATAAAAGGAACGAACACATACCAACTTCAATCATCTTATCTTGAAATAAATATCTTCAGTCTTCAATATGATTTTTAAAAGTAAGATTCCGATCAAATGTGAGTCCAAAATATATCACGTTCATATGTGGGTAAATAAAATAAGTCGACTCTAAAATATGTTGTGAGCCTACTTGTTTCAATAATTCTATTGAATCGCAGCAATCGAAAGATTCCTTTTGTTTCAACCACGGTATCATAGTACCGTGGTTGAATAAAAAGGAATCTTTCGCTTGCTTAGAAATGAGATGAGTTTAAGAAGCTTTTGAAGTTATTACCACATTTACAAATTGTTTCAAAAAAATTAAAATTTAGTTAAAACCTATTACGTACCACCCGTAAATTTCGATCTTTGGCTGAAAGCAAAGTGTTTTCAGCAAAAAATCTTTTGTCTTTTCCTTCTGGAAAATCAGGAAGAACAGAAGTAAGAATATCCAAGTATACTGCCCTGAGGGAGAATGTCTCCTACTTATTAAACTGTTGTTTTACCACTGACTAGGAAATATATTTTTTAAAATGTTGAAAATTCTATCAAATTTTTTTTTATGGCAAATAACGGTTGATACAATGAAGATAAAATGAGAGCTCGGCATATGGAAATATCTTGAATTTATGACAGCGAAAAGAAGCATTTCCAGTTTTTGACGTAGAATTACGTCTTACGGCAACACTATAGGGGGGCAAATTAAAATTCGCGAACGGATTTCGCGCCACGAAAAACGCCTCTTTGACGGACATCTTCTCCGTACATCATTTTGGGTCGGCTATGTGTTGGTACACCAATAATCATTCAGCGCATATATGGATGGCACGGAAATCTTCCCTCGTGCGAGAGCCGGAGTTAACCCAGCAACAACGAAAACCACCCGAGAAAAAACCACTCGCGTCGAACAAAAACTGCATGAGGAAAAAGTTGATAAAAGACGAGACGGCAAAATTAGCAAGCTCATTCTGTTGTTTGACCTTTTCCCGAGCGCACGAAATCGACCAATTTGCGTCCGGCCCTCTTCGTTGCTGCTGTTGCTGGTATCTATAGATACAGTTCTGAAATTGTCCCTGCCGCTCCAACCCGGTCGAGGATTGGCTCTTGCTAGTAACCAGTGGTGTCATATATACAGATTTTTCTGTATTATACAGATTTTTCAACGTCAATACAGATAAGATACAGATACAGATTTTTATACAGATTTTAAAACATTGATACAGATTTATACAGATTTTTTAGAAAAAAAAATAAAATCAATTGTTGATGAACCGGTTTCCATGGGCTAACTGAGTAATTTTTTTTGAATCTTTATCTTTCTAACTGCAGTGTACCGTAAATGCTTGCAACAGCACACATAATTTATCCAGACCTTCAATTTCTAGTAGTAAGCTTTTGTGACGACTATAACCATGTACTTATCATTTATTATAGGTTAGTAGGAGCTTCAATAGTCTTTTTTTCTCAACAGCATAATTGAATTGTTTTAAACAGCGAATGATAGCCCCTCAAACAGAGTACACAAATTTTGATAATCAAATTAGTACAAAATCTCTTCTTCTTAAGTTTGATATCTATAAAGTAGGGTGGTATTTAAGATTATTACTTTAAGAGAGTTTAAAAAATAGATTGGGGATCATATAGAAAATTCTAATTTCAGATTCAATTAGGTTGGCATCGTCAGTTTCTTTAATTCAAAACTCTTTTACTGAATAAAAAAGTAGAACACTTATTGAAAGGAGTTGAAGTTCATAAATACAGGAAAAAATTCTCGAGATTCAATTTCGATATTTCATAACGATAGCAAAAAGGATTTGTCTTTACGGTCCATGCACTGATTTTAAATTAACTCATTAATAAAGTTTTATCGACAGAACTTGAAATAAAACGTGTTACATCTCGCAAATCACTGAAGTTAGTATTACAATTCATATTTTTATCTTATTGTGTCGAGTATTATATTGCAGAGTATTGTAAAAATGTTATAAGTATTTATAATTTTTGAGTTATTTTACTAAGTGTAACATTATGCGTGATTTTTCTAAGACGAAACTCTTCGTAGTAAGTCCTAAATGTGGTAAGGATTTAAAAAATAGATTTACAATTTTATCGATAATACATGGCAAAAAATATCAAGCAATATAAGCTCTTATTTTAGATATTAATAGTAAAAATAGGTTGAAAAATGCATTCAATAAATTAATGCGCTGGCAAAACTACATGACAAATACATAAAAAAAATTGTTTCAATTCAGTCATCGACTTTCTCGAGGACTGCGAGTAATTTTAGCTTCGGAGGAAAAAGTGATAAAAGTTTCCGTTTTGTTATTTTTATTCCAATTAAACAAAAACTGGAAATTTTGGCCTAAATTAGATAAACAAAATAAATCTTTCATATTTCTTGAGGCATGCGTCAAAACGTTTTGTAGATGTTGACATCGGCAACACTGCAAGCGTCGCTTTCGACGCGCCGCTTTCGACGCGCCGCTGTGAAATGCAGTTCAGTGGCGAGCGGATCAACTGACGTTTCTCCTGAACTGTCAGAGGATTGGCGGTCTCGCTCGCTCTCTTCTTCACGTCAGCCGAACGGACCGGGTGGAAAATTTGTTTACTGAAAACACGAGTGGTAAAAATTATAAAAGTTGAAGAAAATCTTTGTTTAAATACTTAAAAATAGTTTAATTTAGGTGTGCTTAGTGCTAGGAGGTTAGTACGGTAGGATTCCTGTTAAAAGTACGGATTGTTTAAGCAGTACCAGAACCTACGAAGTCTGACCGTGATCGGATTGAAGTTTAGCTTCTGAATAAAGGTTATTAAAGCTAGATTCGAACGAGGTTAACAAGTTGAAGCGCATGCACTTAGCCTACAATAAACAAGTTGTTCGGGCGCGAGACAACATATAAGAGAAAACTGAATTTTTTGAAGCTGTACAAACTGCTGTCAAAAATCAGCGTTTTTTCTCGATCCGCTCGCAACAAACTTCAAAAAATTCAACACGACCAAGATGAAACCTTCTTCCGGAAGTAATCCCGTTGCTACACCGAACCAACGCCGAAAGGGATACAACTGCTATGCGTGCTCGGAGCCTGATTCCATTTGCGATCTCGTCCAGTGTGATCGCTGCAAGCGCTGGTGGCATCAATCGTGTGCGGGAGTTACTCCGTCGGTGGAAAATCGGCCATGGTCTTGCCGACTATGCTCACCAGTACCCAGCCAGCCAACAATTCGTGCTAAATCAACTACTTCCGAGAAAAGCTCCCGGGCTCGCAAACGTGATCTTCAGCTGCAGCAGCTTGATGAAAAGCGCGCATTGGATCGTAAAGCGAGGGAGGTGACATTGAGAGCCACGTTGGAAGAAATAGAGGCCGAGAAACAGCATGTCTCGGAGAGATTCTCCGTTATGCAGGCGGAGGATTCTTCCAGCGAAGAAGAAGAAGAAGGTGATCGATCGATTTTGAACACTACAATCGAGCGGTCTTATAGAACTCAAGATTGGGTACAATCATCGCCCACCATCAACGAAGTGAATCAGCAGCAGGCAACGAATAGCAGCGCGATTCAAACCGAATCCAACCAACAAGAATTGCCACCGACCCCCCAGCGGATTACCGGTGCCTTTCCAAAGCGGCGCAGTATGGTCCAGCATCCGGATCTGGGTCCTTCCAGAATGAACTGGCCGAATTGGGATTCCCTTTCCGTGGTAGGAATGCATCAATGGGAATCGTTATTACTGCGAAAGAACATCTTTCACGTGCAAGATCCGAAAGCAGGGCCGCTAGATCGTAACGCGGTTTATGGGTCGCCGGTTATTGATCGTACGGTCCAGGATTCCACCAGTACAGCGAAGGATAAATCAGAGGTCCAACTATACCAGTCGGGACCATCAGCTCCAGCGTTGGCACCTCCGACCAGTTCTGGTTATTGTCTTCCAGTACCGGAAATTACTTCACGCTCGGTGCTCAGTGCGCCGAATCAGGAGACATCGAATAGGAATGTCGAACCGGCATTCCTTAGGCCTTCATCAAAACCAACGGTACCCAACCCAAATTGGGCGCAGCCTATTCCGGCGATGGCTCAACGGCAGCAGGTCGGTCCGAGGGACAAGCAAATATTGGAGGAGCAGCGTTCATCGAAAGCGGGTCAACCGCCCTACCAGCAGTGGCCGGAGCGATCGACGATGATACCGTCGGTGGTCCAGCCTTCAACGTCGGGTCAACCGGTGCCATCTTCAAGGGCTTCCAACCAGCAACGGCTCGCATCAACACAGCCACCGGTAACCACTCCTCCCCCCCTCCATCAAGCTCAAGGTAAGGCCGAACCATTTTATTCTTCTTTCGAACAATACATGCCGCTCAATATTGCCCATAATCACAACCATACTGCCCATAAAACCACCAATGAACATAATTCAAACCATACTGCCTTCAATACCAATAATACTTACGATTATCGAAACGATAATAATCATAATGCAAATAATTATTCTGCTAATGATTCGAGCCATGATAGAAATCATAACATAGACCACCTCGCACCCCTTATAAAACAACTCGGCTTAGGCCCGAATGAATTTCCGGATTTTACCCATTTTCTGAATACTTTTCAACCAACCCCCTCTCAACTACTAGCCCGTCAAGTTTTCCCAAGGGACCTCCCAACCTTTGACGGTAATGCCAACGATTGGCCAGTTTTTGTCAGCAGCTTTACAAACTCTACGCTAGCTTGCGGCTATAGTCCGGTTGAGAATCTCGGTAGACTTCAACGCTGCCTGAAAGGTCATGCCTTAGAATCAGTCCGTAGCCGACTTCACACCCCAGAATCGGTTCCTTTCATTATGCAAACCCTACGTTTTCTTTATGGGCGTCCAGAGCTTCTTATCAATGCCCTACTGGATAAAGTTCGTTCCGTCCCCGCACCGAAAGCGGATAAGCTTGCGACTTTCATAGATTTCGGGATTGCAGTACAAAGTCTTTGTGGTCATTTGGATGCCGCCAATCAACAAGACCATCTGTCAAATCCGAGTCTGCTGAACGAGTTAGTGAACCGACTGCCTCCAGACTATCAGTTCAAGTGGGTGGAGTTTAGTGAATTCGAAGAAAGAGTGGATCTGAAACTGTTTTCAACGTTTGTGACGAAAGTGGCGAAGTCTGCGAGCCGTGTCTCCGTCTACAACGGAGCTGTGAAAAGGGAGGACAAGCTGAAACCGAAGCGTGGATCCTTGAATGTGCACTCGGAGTGTGAGGAACGGAACCAGGTGCCTACCGAAAAACTCTGTCCAGCCTGTTTTCGAAATCAACATTCACTGAAAGATTGTAACAGGTTTTCAGCTATCAGTGTCGACGAGCGGTGGAACCTTGTGCAGCGATATGGAGCGTGCCGCAATTGCCTGAACTTCCACGGGAAGCGGTCCTGTCGTATCAGCGGTAGGTGTGGAGTCAACGGCTGTACACATCGTCACCATCAGCTCCTACATTCCGGCCGTTCGAAAAACCTGACATCAAACCCACGAGAACCTGGTTCAGGAAGCGGACATCAGAACAAGCCAACGACGAGGAATTCTGCTAACACCGTAGTGCCAATTTCACAGCCATCTACTTCTCATACACCAACCCATGGAAACAACTATGCCCACCATAGTCCGGAACTTACTTTCTTGTTCCGAATTCTTCCGATTACGGTTCATGGGAACGGCAAGTCAGTGGAGACCTTTGCCTTTGTTGATGAAGGGTCGTCACTCACTATGGTCGAAGACTCGCTCGTTGAAGAGCTAGGAATACAAGGAACACCACAGGTTTTGTGCCTCCAGTGGACCGGCGATATGATGCGTACAGAGCAGGAGTCCAAGATTGTCGACATCAAGATTTCTGGTCCGAGTAAAAACAAGATGCGTTTAAGCGACGCGCGTACGGTGAGCAACCTTGCACTCTCCACTCAATCTCTGGATTACGAAGGTCTGGTTAGAAACTATCCACACTTGAAAGGGCTTCCAGTTGCCAGTTACAAAGATGCCGTGCCAAGGATCCTCATTGGCGTCAATAACTTACACATGACAGTTCCGCTTCGGATCAAACAAGGTCGCACGAACGAGCCGGTGGCAGCGAAGACGAAGCTGGGTTGGTGCATTTATGGTGGTCGGTCCTCAGAGCACACAGCAGTCCAGGTGAACTATCACGCGTGTAGCTGTTCACAAGACGATTCACTGCACAAAGTAGTGAGAGAATACTTCGAGATGGAAGACATGGGGATTCATGCTACTACGAGACTCGAGTCAGAAGCTGATATGAGAGCGCGCAGGATTCTGAAGGAATCGACACAGAAGCAAGGAGACCGATACGAGACGGGTCTGCTGTGGAAGTACGATCAATTTGAATTTCCCGACAGTTATCCGATGGCCTTTAAACGATACGAGTGCCTGGAGAAGAAGATGGCTCGGAATCCGGAACTGCGTCTAAATTTGACGAAGCAAATGGAGAGCTACCAAGCCAAAGGGTATGCACATCAAATAACCGAAGATGAGAAAATGAACTCCGATCCAAGACGTGTCTGGTACTTACCACTAGGCGTTGTGGTGAATCCGAAGAAGCCCGGGAAAGTGCGGATGATTTGGGATGCATCAGCGACAGTCGACGGCATCTCACTAAACACTATGCTGCTCAAAGGTCCAGACGAGTTAGCCCCTCTTCCCTGGGTGCTTTTCCGGTTCCGACAGTACGAGTTTGCAGTTACCGGAGACATTGCTGAAATGTTTCACCAGATCCGTATCAACGAGCGTGACAGACAAGCGCAGCGGTTTCTTTGGAGGCCGGATGGAAGCAGTAAACCTGAAACCTACGTAATGGACGTCGCTACGTTCGGTTCAGCGTGTTCACCAGCGTCAGCCCAGTACGTGAAAAACAGGAACGCCCAGGAATTCAAACAAACAAGCCCTCGCGCGGTCGAAGGAATTATAAACGGCCATTATGTTGACGACTACGCCGAAAGTTTCAGCACCGTAGCCGAGGCAATACAGATAGCGACTGAGATCAAATCGATACACGCAGCAGGTGGTTTCAACATACGGGACTGGAGATCAAACAGTGAGAAAGTTGTAAAAGCTCTTGATGGAAACGTTTCTTCCGAACCCAAATCCCTGAAGCTGGAGACAACTTTGACTGCCGAAAGAGTGCTCGGAATGCACTGGCTGCCGCATGACGACGTCTTGGGCTATTCTACCGCTTTGGCCCCGGAACTGCAGGAGATAGTGTCGTCTAAACGTAAACCTACGAAGCGCGAGGCACTTCGCTGTCTTATGACGTTTTTCGACCCCTTAGGGTTGCTCGCAGCATTTGTGTTGCATGGAAAGGTCTTACTCCAGGATATTTGGCGCGCTGGTACGCAATGGGACGAAGTCGTGGGAGACGAAGAGCACGAGAAATGGCTACGCTGGATCGAAGGTTTTCCGCTTATCGATAGCTTGCAGATTCCACGATGTTACTTCGACAGTGTTGACTACGATGATATACAACTCCACATTTTCGTGGATGCTAGCGAGGACGCCTGCGCTGCTGTGGGATACTTCCGTGTTCCAAAGATAACCGGGGGGTACGCGTGTGCACTGGTTGCAGCAAAAACGAAGGTCGCACCTTTGAAGCATTGGTCCATCCCACGCCTGGAACTTCAAGCGGCTGTAATGGGAACCCGTCTAAGAAAATTCATCGAAGAAGGCCATACATTCGAAATCAAGCGATGTGTTCTCTGGTCCGACTCAAGCACTGTGCTGGCATGGATCCGGTCCGATCATCGGAGATACACCCAGTTCGTAGCCTGCAGAGTAGGGGAAATCCTTTCAAACACTAACATCGCAGAGTGGCGATGGGTCCCATCAAAACAGAACGTCGCCGACCTCGCTACCAAATGGGGACAAGGCCCGCCTTTGACTGCAGAAAACGCTTGGTTTCGTGGTCCGGATTTCCTGCAAGAAGACGAAGACGAATGGCCACAACAGAGGAAGCCAACTAGCACCGAGGAGGAGTTGAAGACGTCACGCCAAATTTCCTGTCTCCATTCTGGGTTTGTAGCTCCAGTAGCGATCATCGACACCAGTAGATTCAGCAAGTGGGAGCGAATACTGCGAACTGTGGCATATGTACATCGCTACGTAAATCGTCGATTTAAGATGTATCCCGTCGAAGCAGAAAGCAGTTACCTGAGCCAGGAGGAGTTGTTAGCAGCTGAAAACACACTGTTCTGGATAGCGCAGCAACAATCGTACCCGGTGGAGGCATCTATCCTTCGACGGAATCTTCACCAGAAATCGAACGGTCAGGATCGTCTCCCAAAGCATAGCGAACTACACCACATTTCACCATACTTCGACGAAAACTTTGTCCTCAGAGTGGATAGCCGAGTTGGAGCAGCAAAAAACGTCGCCATGACAGTGAGGTATCCTGTCATTCTTCCTCCGACCCACAGAATTACTGAGCTGATCATCGACTTCTATCATCGAAAGTTCCTGCATGCCAACTTTGAAACTGTGGTGAACGAGCTTCGCCAGTCCTTCCACATTTCGAAGATTAGAACAACGGTCAAGAAAATAATCCGCCAGTGTCAACATTGTAAGGTATACAGGTGCAAACCACAGGTACCTAGGATGGGTCCTCTGCCCGCAGCACGGCTAGCATCGTTCGAACGTCCATTCAGCTACGTCGGTTTAGACCTGTTTGGTCCAATCCTGGTTAAGAGAGGCAGAAGTTCGGTTAAACGCTGGGTGGCTCTATTTACCTGCTTAACCATAAGAGCAGTTCACGTCGAAGTAGTCCACAGCCTCACAACAGAATCCTGCATTATGAGCATTCGGCGCTTTATTGTTCGACGAGGGGCACCACTGGAAATCCATTCGGATAACGGAACCAACTTCCGTGGAGCCGGCAACATTCTCGAACAACAAATCGGCCAGTTTCAGGACGACTTAGCAGCAACCTTCACCAACACTCACACCAAGTGGGTCTTCATACCTCCAGGAACGCCTCACATGGGTGGGAGCTGGGAGCGTATGGTACGCTCAGTGAAAACGGCCATGGAAAAAAGCTTGTGCGCGGGACGGAAGCTCGACGACGAAGGCCTCAATACATTTGTGGTAGAAGCTGAAGGAGTCGTCAACTCCCGACCTCTGACATATTTACCATTGGATAGCGAGGAAGCTGAATCCCTGACGCCCAACCACTTTTTGCTAGGCAGTTCGAACGGCGTAAAGCAACCGAGCAAGCAATTTGTGGATGGAGCTGTAGCCCTGAAGAGCATCTGGAACCAGATAGAGTGCCAGCTGGACATGTTTTGGCGTCGTTGGGTCCGGGAATATCTACCCACTTTGACTCGTCGCACGAAGTGGTTCAACGAAGTTCAGGAGATCGGCGTGGGGAACTTGGTTGTAATTGTGAACGAAGCTAAGAGAAATGGGTGGGTGCGAGGTAGGGTTCTGGAAGTATTCCCCGGGGTAGACGGGAGAGTTCGCCATGCAGTAGTGCAAACAAATAGAGGGTTGTCAAGGCAATCGGTCAGTAGACTGGCAGTGTTGGATGTTGAGCTTATGGGTGACACGGATCCAAAGGCAGTCATCGGCCAGCGTCACGAGGGGGAGGATGTTGACATCGGCAACACTGCAAGCGTCGCTTTCGACGCGCCGCTTTCGACGCGCCGCTGTGAAATGCAGTTCAGTGGCGAGCGGATCAACTGACGTTTCTCCTGAACTGTCAGAGGATTGGCGGTCTCGCTCGCTCTCTTCTTCACGTCAGCCGAACGGACCGGGTGGAAAATTTGTTTACTGAAAACACGAGTGGTAAAAATTATAAAAGTTGAAGAAAATCTTTGTTTAAATACTTAAAAATAGTTTAATTTAGGTGTGCTTAGTGCTAGGAGGTTAGTACGGTAGGATTCCTGTTAAAAGTACGGATTGTTTAAGCAGTACCAGAACCTACGAAGTCTGACCGTGATCGGATTGAAGTTTAGCTTCTGAATAAAGGTTATTAAAGCTAGATTCGAACGAGGTTAACAAGTTGAAGCGCATGCACTTAGCCTACAATAAACAAGTTGTTCGGGCGCGAGACAACATATAAGAGAAAACTGAATTTTTTGAAGCTGTACAAACTGCTGTCAAAAATCAGCGTTTTTTCTCGATCCGCTCGCAACAGTAGACTTCGGCAAGGTTGGGGAAATTTCTATTTAAAACCTGATTGATTTGAATTTAGGAACCCAAAATCTTCCAAAATCAATTAAGTATTAAAACATAGGAACAAAAAATGACTTTCTCTTGTGTTATGTGAATTCATGACTTGAGTTCAATTTTCGTACTTAAGTATACATTTTTGAATTTCACGATTTTAGAAATAAGGTTGAGAAAATTCAAAAAACAGAAATGAGATTCTGAATTCAGAATAACATTCATAGTTATTTGGTTAATTATTTAGAATTAAAACTTAACATCATTGTGCTAAATCTCAAGCATGATACCGTTTCATGTCCCCCCTTGTTCCTTACGGGGTTTTGAGCCTCTGAGATTGAACAACTATGGTAGGAATGAATTTTATAACCCGTTTGACTTATCTTGTAAATTGTTCAACCAAGTGTATGTATATTTTGATTTCAATGTAAGTAAGGATAGTTTTAAGATAAGATTAAGTAATCAGTATGTATGACATTAAATTGCCGTAGACAGTGATCAATAAAAAATTAAATAAATTTCGCTATCGAATTTAATCAATTACAAAAATAGTTTTAAAGTTGTGTGTATTACAATGAAAGGATGCTCAACAAAATGCTGCTCAAATGTGACAAACTTTTAAAGTTTGGGTCTTATGTCGCGGCCAACAAAATTGCAAGTTTTAATCTCGTGTGAGTGAATTAGCCTTTAGTAATATTTTTCACATCTAACAAAAAAAAACTTTCAACTTACATTTTATCACTCCAGATTAAGTTCAATTAATGAAATCAATTGTCAATTTTTGAATAATGAATACGTTAAAACCATTAAAACTGATTTCCAAATTGCATATTAAGCGATAAGCTTACACACAAAACTTTCGGAGCTCCACTTAGCAAAAATTCGCTGTTACTTTCCGTTAGCAAAAATATTTTTTTACTTTCGAGTTAGCAAAAAACTAAATTTACTCAATTTTAGTAATAAGAAAGTTAATCTTGCTAGATTTAAGTAAAAGTAAGGTTTTCTAGCCGCTTTGTTCATAGACAGCAGCCGCCGTCAGTTGGGAGAAGAACAACAAATCAAATTGATCAGTGCGGTTCCGATAATTCGATGATTGCGGTTCGTTTGGTGGCTGTTCAACGTAAAAATGGTGGTCAAATAGACACCGGATGCGTACAGGTAAGGGCCGATCTTGAAGTGTACCGATTTTCCGATTGTGAAATTCCAAATTGTTTGTTTTTCCTACCAGGTTGCAACTGCCGGTAAACACGACGGTTTTCAGTCTGGAAATAAAGAGTGACCACAACTGGCATGTCAACGCGCTGCATCCGACACAACCCAGGTGCATTCGTTGATGAGGGTCGGCCCTTGGCATTTCGCTCGCCGGAAGGTGCGTTCAGGAACGGAACGAATTACTTTCAATTCAACGAAAAGTGGTAAATGAACTTCCGGAAAAATGTGAAAATAAATTAAAAGTGAAATTATTCGTGCATTCTATTTAATGATCAAGCATTCCCTTCGAATTAGCAGAGAAAAAACTATAAATTTTGAAATTTCAGATCCGGGGCTCTTTTCTACCGGTTTTTGCTAAAAAAGTGAGCAAAAATTGCGGCGGCTAATTTTTTCTCTCGTTTGCTAAAATTTCAGTTCGAAAATTTTGCTAAATTGATTGCTAAGTTTCTAGCTGGTCAAATTTGAGCAAATTTTTGCTAATTTCCGGCCTCGAAAATTTTGTGTGTACATTAAAAACAATAATAGAAATTTTTGGTCGTTTAAGTTCAAATACAGATAAATACAGATTTTTTAATGAGGCCGATACAGATTTTTTTAAAAACCATCTGACAACCCTGCTAGTAACTAGCAAAATTCCAGTAACTGTTGCTGCTGCGGCTGGCCCGGCAGCGGCGCCTAATATTGCTGCTATTGTCCGGCCTATACCAGCCCGGATGATTTAAGCAAATCCGAAAATTCGGTTGTTGCATGAGGCGGTTAATGGTAGCATGGCAATTCGCATGCAGATTGAGACACAAACAGTCCTTTTCAGGCCTACTACGCAGATGAAGAAAAGTAGTTGACATGTTTCTATACCCGAATAGAACAGAACCATGGTATCACATTCATTATCCAATGAATTTAAACGTGACCATGTACTTCATGGTTAAAAGTACATCCGAGCGTGAATAATAAAAGAATTTTAAACATTCCAAGTTTTTCGTGTACGGAAGATTTGATGACTGCGGCACTTTGTTTTTCTTTCCTCTACACAATCGGCAGCTTTCTAGTATTTTTTATATTAAAGAATTCATTCGAAGTTTTCGGAGATGGACGCAATGGTGAGTTGAAACCGAAATTTACAAGAGACAATCAAGTTTAACCTATAATTTTTATAAATTCCAGCAAAAAACCATCACATTGCGAGTGAATGGATGCCGGGAGCGGCTACGGAATCCCAGATAGTGATCCTCAGACCGGTCCAGCGAACAATAAATAAATGTATGTAGTTTTTTTTTAATAAATCAAAAGTTTTAAAAAATCCGTCCGTTTTAATAATACTTAACTATGAAAATGATGACAAAACCGAAAATAAATACAAAAACCCCACCATGAGCAAAAATTTTGATTACAGCGGTTTAACAATGAAAATCATCGGGTTTTCATGGTTTTACTATGAAAAAGTGGAAGCTGTTATCACAATGAACTTCATATTTTTGAGCTTCCGGACGTATGGGAAATCGCTATTTTTTTCATGGTCACGCTGCATAACAATACCCCTTTTTCATGGTTATTTTCGTCAAAACGATGAAATGTATGGTCAAAAACTATGAATGCTAATGTGCATTCACGGTATCGTGGACGATAATATGCATTGTGTAAACCATAAAATTTATGGTTTGTGAATATGGTATTCATGGTTTTTTCATTGTACAATTCTATTCGGGTATTGTCATATTTGCTTCGTAATTCTACGTTAATTTGGTGGTCGTGTCTTATACACAACCTCTTCAACTTTTGGTATTTTAGGACCAAAGTAGGCTCTAGGTCTAAAGAAGGGGGTCACACAAGCTACATATATATCCCTCATGAAAATCTGACCCATGGGCAAGAAAGCTAAAAATGTTAAACTTAAGTACGTCCTCCACGTTTAAATAAAATCTGCACGGTGTCAAAAGCATTAAGTTCATCGGTCAACCCAAATCTAGCAACACTTGTTAAGGTGGACTTATAAACATACATATGGACTAAGGTCAACCACGAGCAAAAAGAAGGAAAGTTTTTTTTTCAACGGATTGACAGATGTCAACGACATTTTTAGCACCCCCTTAGAGGCGCGTTTAGCGAGGTGTTTGAAGCAACATAATCGCTACCTACAGCAATTATATCAGATAAATGGTCCAGTCGGAATGACCATGTAAAGTGTGACTAATTTTCGGTCCACTCATTTTACATGACCTCTGCTACGACAAGCTCACGCAAGGCTGCAAATCTTGATTTGAATTCTTGTGATCGTATTCTTGCACTCGCTCACATTTATTCAAAATCATAGTAGCAGGGAAATCAAATCCCTTCGAAAGAAATTGAAGTTCACGCATGTTGTTTTACTGGCTAAAACTCAAGGGAGACAAAAATTTTATCCAGTTGGAGGAAAATGTACTCTAAATAGTGATTCCAAAAACGAAAAAAAGAAAAAAATGAAGTTAATTTAAATTCAGATTAAGAATTTTATTACGAAATATCATTAGTTTTGAGAAGTTTTTGAATCAACACACAAATACGAAAACTCATGATTGTTATTTATAAGTAAACACATTTGTCAAGAAAAATCAGAAGGAAGATTCCTGCCAAGAAATGTGTTACATATCAGTTTGTTGGCACAAAGCTTTTTAATAAAGTTCCAAGAATGAACAAGTGGCCTAAATATCTGATCATTATGATCCAGCTGAAGGCTTTCGTTTAAGTGCATCATCGTGATAAATTAATTGCTTAAATTCTCCTATACCTTAAGGGAGAAGCACGTCTTTCCAACCGATTGAGCTTATTATGCTATTTGCATCGGAGATCAATTAGCTTATAGCGTGGTACCTATTCGAGCGGGCAGGGATATTGATTCATTCATTCAGCTGCGCAAATCCCATTGAATAGTCCGCGCCTCTTGTACGGAAGTTGCAAATCAGACAGTTCGTCGCTTTCGACAGCTTTTTGACAGCAGGTGCTGCCTGATGGTGGTGCCAAACTTTGATGCGCCTGCCTGTCTGTAGATAATTGATGATGCGTCGACGATTCACACCTTCAGTACGCTCTATTGGCAATCCAAAGGAATGCTAATCTACTCTACCGCTTCGCAGCTCCACTATTATGAATGTGCGTTTTCATTAGGCTCAAGTACAAGACTGTTTGACATTTCCATTAAGCGACTTTCCGTGGGGAAGGAGAATGTGGTGTAATATCCGTTTGAGAACAGAGATCGACAAAAGTTGCCACTAATCGGTGCCATCGATCCGAGATTCCTTCAAACGCTTGACAGGCCCCAGCGGAATCTTCTCTCTGATTTTGTCTTCCAACGATAGAACAGATCCGTTACCAGGATCTGCGATTGAGATCTGAATCTAAACGGGCGGGCGTGCGATCTTCAGGGTGCAGCAGTTTGATGAAGATGGAGAGATGATATCACGAGAGTGTTTCGCACCACAAACGGAGGGCAACCGAATCGATTGAGACGCAAAACCTATCATTAAAGGCCTCCGGGCGCACAATACCATTGTGGCAATTTGATTCATAACTATTAATGGTTAGGATGGATTCAAACAGTCAGTGGTGTAGGTGGAGTAGCTTGACAATAAATTTCAGGCAGCTGATATCGACTGAAGATGGGCACAGCTCGATTATGGCGAGAAACACAAATTCGATCCCCTGGAAGTACTTTGAACCATTCTTATTAACACAACTAGATTGAAGAGCCTTTTTGAAAGGAGGCGATTGACCAAGTTGGTCAAAATCCTCTGTGAATAAACCAAATGAGAAGAGTTACATCACAAGCATCTAGGTATTGTTTATCAAAAGCAAGACCTCCAGTTTTTTTGTACCTTTTCCTAGAGTTTATTAACAAATTACAGACCGCAAAGAAACTTAATTTGGAAAACACCTATATTGGGCATTTTATGTCTCAGAAACGACTGGAACAAATTCTACTAATTAAGTATTTTCAAGAAATTTGAATTTTTGTGTTAAATTTCGTAGACTTATATTTCAATATAAAACTTATGACATTTGAATTATGCTTCTCAGAATTGCACTCTAGCCAACAGCATAATAGAAACAAGATATCTCGTATTTGATCCGCAATGTGTTAAGAATGAAATTTGAGGCCCAGAGGGGTACGAGCGCTAAAAAGAATAATTGTGTATTCATCTATTCGTTATATTTAAAAATTCGAAAAGCCAATAAAATTCAAGAGCATATTTAAATAAATGCATACTGTAATATACAATTTTTTTAATTAAGATATCATTTGTTTAAGTTCAAACGAAAAGTTCACCCAAGTATCCAAAAGTTCGGTTAACATTCCTCTAAAACTATGATCATTTAGAATCCGAGCACTTTCAAACGCGTGTATTTTAAAAAACTTTTAGTTTGATCGAAAAACTTTCTTTGAAGGAAATAAAGGTATTAAAGGGTGATACGGTAAAAATTTGGTCAAGGGAAAACGCGTGTAAATCGGTGAATTTGTTTATTTAAAAAATCAAATTAAATTTATTTTTCAAGTTTAATAAGTACAAAATTCAGGAAAAATATTCAGTTAGGCTTCCGCTTTTCCAAATCCGAATTGACGGGCCTTACGCTTAATCCCTGCCATCAGATTTTGTACAGCCACCTTGTCCACCTTCTTCGCCGCGGAAAGCCAGTTTGCCTTGAACTGCTGCTCGTCCTTAGCAGTTTTTTTGGTCTTCTTTAGGTTCCGCTTGACAATAGCCCAGTATTTCTCAATTGAGCGGAGTTCTGACGTGTTGGGAGGGTTCTTGTCCGTGGGAACCACCTGCACGTTGTTGGCGGCGTACCACTCCATGGCCTTTTTGCCGTAATGGCAAGATGTCAAATCCGGCCAAAACCGTACGGAACAACCGTGTTTCTTCAGGAAAGGCAGCAGACGTTTATTCAAACATTCTTTCATGTAAATTTCTTGGTTGACAGTCCCGGAAGCTATGAAAATGCTGCTTTTCAAGCCACAGGTGCCACAGCCACAGGGCTTGTGATATAACTCAGTTGGCAAGTCCGTTGTCTCCTGAGCCGATGTCCGCGAGTTCGAGCCCAAGAGTAAATATCGAACACAGTTATACCGGATGAGTTTTTCAATAACTGTCCGCCAACTGCAACGTTGATATAAAGTCGCGAATGCCATAAAGATGGTAAAACGACTGTACAGGGTGACAAAAAAGTCCGGTCACACTTTTTTGGGGTCGCCTGTAGCCTACACGTTGCATCTCTCTGGTGCCATCTATATGTTAAATAAAAGGACTAATTCTGCAGCCCAAAGTGGCAGAGTTTCGTTTCTGTGCAGTTTGTTTATATTGAGTTGTGAGCCATGGCAGAGTTAAGGGCAGCTGTTATCGCTGCTCGGTTTGGCGCGCAGATGACGAGATTATTTTTTCGGACGAGAAGCTGTTCGTTTTCATTTCGAAGGATGAATGGCCTCCGTCGTCTCTGGATCTGAATCCTCTGGATTATTTCGTGTGGGGCTACATGATGTCGAAGCTGAACGAGTATAAAATAACAAACTTGGAGCAATTCAAGCGAGTTATCACGAAAATCTGGGACGAGATGCCGATGGAGTTTCGCGCCGCTTGCGACGACTTTCCGAGACGTCTGAAGCTGGTTCGATCAGAGAAAGGTGGTGTAATTCCGAAAAATGGTCTGTGAAGTATCTTTATGAGTTACTGAATGAAGCTATGAAAGCCAAATTCAGATTTTCTTCTTTTTCTTTGAAATATTGAGATTTTGCTTTGTGACCGGACTTTTTTGTCACCCTGTAATCGAGTCAAAAAAAAAGCCACAGGTACAGATGGCTTGCCAAACCAGATATTTCTTCGCGAACTTTGACAGTTTCATGTGCTTGAAAATATCTGCTACCTTTCTCCTTCCTTTGCCGTATAAAACTCCTGTCCCGGAAGCTGCTTGTAGTCGACTTTGACGTAGGTTTCGTCGTCCATTACTACGCAGTCAAACTTCGTCAGCATCGTCGTGTACAGCCTCCGGGATCGCGCTTTGGCCGTTGTATTTTGTTCATCATCGCGATTTGGAGGCACTACCTTCTTGTAAGTCGATAGTCCGGCTCGGTTTTTGGCTCGATGCACGGTTGTAGAAGATACACCCAGCTTATTTGCGGCATTTCGGAGAGAGAGGTTAGGGTTTCGCTTGAAACTAGCGGCAACTCTCTTTGTCGTCTCAGCGGCTTCCGGTTTTCGATTTCCCCCCGATCCAGACTTCCTGGCTGTCGACAAACGTTCCCCAAACACTTTAATTACATTTGTAACGGTTGATTTGGCAACTTTTAGCGATTTTGCCAGCTTTGCGGCATTTTGACAACTGAAGAGTGAATTCCAATATCGAAATATGAGCAACATTCTACACACCCACCCACCTTCAAAATGAGGAGTGTTCAGGTCTTTTAAATGCAAAATTGAAAGAAATACGTCAAGTTAATATAGACCGAATATCGACCGTATCACCCTTTATGTACTCATTAATGAACTGAATGAGTGATCTAAATATATGTACTCATCAACGAACTTGATTTATACATACGTTATACGGAACATAAGTCACATAAAGGGCACAAAAGTGCTCAACACGGGGTTGATAAGTCACAAAAAGTGCATTGATGTGATTTCAAAATCAAAACACCACTTCGAGCTTTAGTTTCAGTTCGAAGAACATCTAGGCGTGTTCGGTTCTCACCACGAAGGTCGGGGTTCGCTTCCCAAGCTGGGAAAGATTTTTATCAATAAAAAAATTTAGTAATTGAATGACCATTCTGATGAACGTGGCATCATGGCGGCACCATGTACAGAACATAGTAAATAACCAAGAGAAGGTGATATGAACCGAAGCCAAGGGTGCAGTTGAGATGTAGAGAGATTTTTTGCTCATTTTGCGATTTTTTGGAAGCTAAATTAAAAGGCCACTGGAAGCTGAAGTGAAGATCATTAAGACTTTTTTCTGGAACTTGAAAGTATCAATAAGAACTTAAATTTTAAGCTGCATAGAACGTTCTTCATATCAATTATGGGGCTGAGTAAGCGTTTTTATACCTGTTTATGGGACCTTTGGTTGCTTGGGTGCTGGCTATATTTGGTCTGAAACATATGTTTCAATAAAAATTAAATCTTGAATACTGGCTGTGCAGTGCATAAAACAAGCAATAAATAACAATTATTTCCTTCCATTTTTCAATTAGGTAGGTATTTATTCTCAAGAATTTATTTTTCGATATTCCAACACCGGATCTGAAGTGGCAGCTTTGTGCCAAAGTGTCGATCTTTCGCCACCTGAAAAAAGTGCTTCAGCGTTCGAAAACAGACTCCAATTGAATAACTCGATTACTGTTTATCCAGCAAGCTAGACCAATAGCTGGAAAGTTGAGCAATTTGTAAGCCGAATGCTGATTTTTCCCTAAAAATGACAAGATCCATACCGAATGCTCAAAAATACAGCAATTAAAAATACGATTGCTGGCTTAAAGCGAAAATTTGGAATGCTGAACGCAATTTATTTTGCTGAAAATCGAATGAAAATTTTAGTGTTTATACCATGACATACATTTCAACCTTAACTGCACCTCGATTAGAGTCATAATAGAGAAGTTTTAATGGTTTGAAAATTACCTTAATTTCTAAGTGTTAATTCATCTAAAGAATGAAATGTGTAAAAAACGAAAATATGGGCCCAACCCAAACCCCCCCCCCCCCACCCATTCCTATCAGGTAGAATTTCGTGGGAAATGAGGAAATAAGAAAGGAACCTCGAGTTTCAGTTCTATCGTTTAGTTACGCTCCTGTGTCAGCATTTGCTTACTCGATTAAAAAAAAGAGTATCCCCAACACCAATCACCAATCAAAGATGAGTTCTTCCAGCTGATTTGTGACGGCTAGTTACCAAAGCTATTAATTACTGTAAGAAAACTAATTGATGGACCCGCTAGGCACTGATTTTAACACGATCGTGAGGCGCGTTACCAGAATGAGGATGTTAATAATGAAAAAATAAACTTCAACCAATAGTGTAGGTGGCCAGATCACTTCACTTTAAAAAAAGTGTGGATTTGATTTTATTTCCGAAAGCATACAAACGAGTCGTGTATGCTATCTTTTTTTTTGCGTGCAATAAATGAACAGTCAGTTATTTTACGATGCTAATAAAATGAGAGAATACTTTGTCAATGTTAATTTGCGAAGTGTTTTACAAATGGAACGGAGCTTCTGTACGCAGTCAATTGGCATCAATTAAACGATGTTTGTACTTCTGATTTAGTTTGTGATCTTGTGTAGTGATTTTGTTATTCCACTTTTTAACGGCTTGGAAGCAATTAGGTGTTTGTCTCATAAATGTGACAAAATTTATAAACATAGTTTAGGAAAAACTCTCTTAATTCGACTAAGATTGATCATATGAGTGCAACAGATCGATTTCTTCATCATACACTTGTGTAGTGTCAAGTGCACTTTGCGTAGGGCTCTAATGTTGAGACCCACTAACCGGTTTATCCAAAGGGATAGCTTTGTAGGAGTTAGTAGAGAAAAATCGATCGTCTTCAATTGAACTGGCTTAACTTGACATTTGCTGCTCGTTTTGAACTCGTTGCATGGATTTGTACGCAAAAGTCGGTTGAAATCGCTGCTCGCCACTACTGGCATTTGCGGATGTAATTTATTATGGTCCAAAGTAGCTTCTAAGAGGGGATCTTGAATCCACCTGCTGAGCCGTTGTCGCGTAAAGGATGGAATATTTTAAAATTAATGTCGGTCGATGTTCATATTATTTCGGAAATAAATATCATTCATACTTTGTAGAGATTCTTTCATGAACATGCATTCTTAGAAAAAAATACGTATTTAACTTGCAATCAACGTAATGATTGGCTTAGTTTTTCTTAGACTTCGGATGTTGACAAAAGTTAGCTGAATATTTTCATTCTCTTAAATTATGAAAACCATATGATTGCAGTATTTTCGTACAAACAATATCGGCATGCAAATTCGATGATCACGACCCGACAGATGATAGCAGCCAGATAATGTGTAGTCCCATCAATTTGTCGTTGATGGTTATAAAGCAATTTGCCTGAAGCTGTCTCATCACCTCATAGGTCACGTTAAAAGGTAAACAGGATTAAAAATTCAGCTACCCAACTGAAAGACGGAGCTGTTCGAAATTCTGCTCCACTGATGATCCATCACGATAGCAAAAGATTAAATTCTTTACATAAAAGCATACCCACTTAAAAGCGCCCCGGGAGCTGTCGGCTTCGGAATGAAATAAAACATATTTGATGGCATTGCGGTTTTGTGAAACTTGCGCGCCCGAACGGCTCGTTTAGGCTCATAAGTATTTTAATTGAGCACAACTTAACTCGATTGCTACAAAGTAGTATTACGTTGCCTGAATAAATATCAGAGAGAGAAAGATTTGCCATTTGCTCGGTAAGTTCTTGTTGATTAGAACTCAATCATAAACTATTTTACAATGCAAACCGGAGATCGGATGAGTTTCCCACGAGTAATAGTAAATGGCCTTAGAGAGATAAGTTTGCAGTCTTTTTTATTTCACTTCCAAAAACAGTAAACATGGATACAATGTTTCTTTATTAGAAAATAAAACTGTTAGCGATCTTTTCTTGAAAAACTTTAGTATAAGCTTTGCGAAACTTCATAACATTAAATCTTTTATTTTTCTTTATATTTTCAACAGAATCAAAAACCTAGCGATAGCTCACAAATATAAATTTTTTCACCCTGTTCCGTTTTTGATATGTTCTTAAAAATGATATTGTTTATTGCTGAAATTTGTATAACCTTTTTTGAGGATCATTTTAAGCTTCCTCCGTATGCTCTTCCATTGAAAACTATTGTTTTTTTCAATTCGGACTGCGAGAAATGCTTCCAACATATGCTGTTGTGAATTGAAAAGTGTATCAAGCGGTATTCCGAATACGAATACTTGGGCAAATTTCAGCATCATTGGCATTGAGCATCACTACTTTATGCAAATATTCATCAATTAGACTTTCTACTAGGAAGAATGAGATTAGCTTTAAAATGAGTTGAACTATTGATTATTTCATCAACTTACAGAATTATTCTTGTTTATTTGTGATAAATAAAAAAATAGTTTTTTCCACAATTATATTGTTTAATACTTCATTTAAAATTGCTTCAATAAATTTAAATGATTGAAGAAACCCTAATGGGGAAAACCCATTAACATTGTAACTTTTTTCCACCTATTTTTTAATTAAAAAAACTTTTTTGAACATTTAGAACTCGGGGGAATAATTGAATCATAAAATATTAATTGTTTTCAAATAATATGTAAGAAATGAAAAATACCCAACCATTTGTTATATTTATTTTTTTATTGGACTCGTGATATAGCTGAATTGGTAAGTCAATTGCCTCCTGAGCCGATGAGAGTAATTATCGAACACTTGTACTGGGTAAGTCCAGGCGATCGCAGTTGTTCACCAACTGCAACGTACATATCCACCCTTATTCTTGTTTACGGCGTATCTGTCGTTCGTTCGAACGGATACTTTCGATCGAATTCGAAAAAGCTATTCTTGTTTTCGGTCGAATGCGATACGTTCGATGTTGGTGTTACCAGATAAATTTCGAAATTTCTAAGCAGCCCTGCTGTGTCAAAATGACATTTCTCGTGTGCCAACAAAAGAAAACAACCTGTCTGTGATTTTGTGAAATTTTTATTATCGGACCGGGAAACAGAAACCTCGTAAACGGCCCAGGGACAAGGAAAAAAAGCAAATCATGCTCGAGCGGATCAGGCCCATCAAGAAAACCTCCAACAGCAGCATCAACCGGCTATTTTGTGTGATTTCCAGAAATTCGACAAATCGGAGCCGCTCAGCCAGCGGGGGTGTTGCTGCTGGAAAGTTGGCCCGTCTTAGAAGATCGGAACTCGGAACTAAAATTCACCCTTATTCTAGTTTCCGATCGAATGACATACGTTCGAAAGTTTTGCAATTTTGTATTCTTGTTTCCGTTCGAACGAATGGAAACAGTTCGATCTTTCGAACATCGTTCGAACGAACAAAACTTTGCATTCCCGTTTTCGTTCGAACGTACATATTTCTTCTATGGGCCGACAAACGCGAGTCTGATACTGCGAATCATGTCCGTTTAATGCAATCAATGAAATTTATTTCCGATTGGGGTGTTCATAATAACGAAACTCTTGCGAGTTTAAACCACGAAACTGAATGTTCTTAAAAATAACAAAATTTTAAAGACCAAAGAAATTTTTATTCCTTGGTTGAGGGCGGGGGGTGGTTCGATTTTTCGAACATGATCTGGTAACACCAACTTAAAACGTATCGCGTTCGAACGAAAACAAGAATAACAACAAGTGCAACAACATCCTGGTGGTGTTCGGGACCCAAAACAGCAACATCACGACGGTTTTCCTGCGAGATAGTGGGGTTAGCTGCGGGCCTTGCGAGCCCGTGACTACAAAAAAAACATAAGCAACGAACAACGAACAACAAATTTCGGATGGAAATCGGCAAAGACCCACGCGACGAAAAGGGACTAGCGATTGGAAACTTGGAACATGGAACTGCCGATCTCTAAATTTTGTGGGCAGTACCCACGTGCTCTCCAACGAATTGAAGATCCGCAAATTCGACATCGTAGCGCTGCAGGAGGTATGCTGGAAGGGCTCCACGGTACGAACGTACCCAAGTGGTCGTGCCATCTACCAGAGCTGCGGCAACACACACGAGCTTAGAATAGCTTTCATAGTGATGGGAAAAATGCAAAAGCGCGTGATCGGGTGGTGGCCGATCAACTCACGAATGTGCCGGTTGAGAATCAAGGGCCGGTTCTTCAACATCAGCATCATCAACGTGCACAGCCCTCACCTCGGAAGTACCGGTGACGACAAAGGCGAATTTTACGCGCAGCTGGAGCGTGAAAACGACCGTTGCCCAAAACATGATATCAAGATCGTCATCGGGGATTTTAATGCTCAGGTCGGCCAGGAGGAGGAATTCAAACCGACAATTGGAAGGTTCAGTGCGCACCAGCTGGCCAACGAAAACGGCCTCAGACTCATTGATTTCGCCGCCTCCAAACGAATTGCCGTACCTTTTTCCAGCACCGCCTCCCACACAAGTACACCTGGACATCACCGTACCAAACGCAATCACAGATCGATCACGTTTTGATTTACAGCCGGCACTTCTCGGACATCATCGACGTCAGATCCTGTCGAGGCGCCAACATCTCGTCTATCTATCTATCGAGTCTATCTATCTGGTGATGGTGAAGATGCGCCCAAAACTCTCCGTAGTGAACAACACACGAAACCGGCGCCCGCCTCGGTTAAATATCGCACGACTGAAGCAACCTGAGGTCGCGGCAGACTACGCGCAATCGGTCGAAGCAGCGCTGCCGGCAGAGGGCGAGCTTGACTCTCGAGGACTGTTGGGATACCATCAAGACAGCCATCAACAGTGCTGCGGATAACGTCATCGGTTATGTGGAGCGAACTCGACGGAACGACTGGTTCGACGAGGAGTGTAGGAGGGTGATGGACGAAGAGAATGCCGCGCGGGCGGCAGTAGTGCAAAGAGGCACCCGTCGAAATGTGGAAAATCACTGACAGCGGAAGATTCAGCGAGTCCAACTTTTCCAGGAGAAAAAGCACCGCCTGGAGGAGAAGGAGCTCGAGGAGCTGAAGCAGCTGCATCGTTCCCAAGAGACACGAAAGCTCTATCAGAAACTCAACGCATCCCGCAAAGGCTTCGTGCCGCAAGCCGAAATGTGCCGGGATAAAGACGGGGGCATCCTGACGGCCAATCGTAAGGTGATCAAAAGGTGGAAGCAGCACTTCGATGAACACCTGAACGGTGCACATGCAGGAGATCAAGATGGTGGGGGAAGGTACATTGCCGGCGTAGCCAACGACGTAGAGGAGCCACTCCCAACGATGAGTGAAGTTAAGGAAGCTATTCGCCAGCTGAATAGAAACAAGTCGGCTGGGAAGGATGGCACCGTAACGAGCTATGAAAAATGATGGACGAGAACTTCTTTTCCGGGAAGCTGATCAGACTGATCAACGCGACGATGGATGGAACGCAGTGCTGTGTGCGGATTTCGGGTGAATTGTCGAGTTCATTCGAATCGCGCAGGGGGCTTCGACAAGGTGATGGTCTATCCTGCATGATGTTCAACGTGGCGCTAGAAGGTGATATTCGACGAGCGGTGGGCGAAATGCGGGGCACGATTTTCAACAGATCCAGTCAACTTATCTGCTTTGCCGATGACATTGATATAGTCGGCAGATCATCTGCGGCGGTGGATGAGACCTACCGCAAACTGAAACGCGAAGCAGGAAGGATTGGGTTGATGATTAATACGTCCAAGACGAAGTACATGCTGGCCTGCGGATCCGAGACCGACCGAACCCGCTTGTCCAGTAATAACAAGGTAACGATCGACGGCGACGAGCTGGAGATAGTCGAAGACTTTGTCTATCTCGGCTCACTGGTGACCGCAGACAATGACACCAGCCGTGAGATCCGGAGGTGAATTATCAGCGGAATTCGTGCCTACTATGGACTCCACAAGCAATTGCGGTCGAGAAGACTTAGCCCTCGCACGAAGTGTAACCTGTATATGACGCTCATTAGACCGGTTGTTCTCTACGGGATATTGCTCGAGGAGGACCTGCGTCCACTCGGAGTATTCGAACGACGAGTGTTAAACCATCTTTGGCGGCGTACAGTAGAACGGAGTGTGGAGGCGAAGGATGAACCACGAGCACGCGCGACTCTACGGCGAACCCAGTATCCAGAAGGTGGTGAAGGCTGGCCGGATACGCTGGGCGGGACATGTTGCGAGAATGCCGGACGACTGTCCTGCAAAACAGGTGATCGCTACGAATCCGGTAGGAACAAGACGAGAGGGGGCGCAAAGAGCGAGGTGGTTAGACCAAGTGGAGTGTGATCTGGCGAACGTGGGGTGCCCGAAAAATTGGAGAACGGTTGCCATGGACCGAGTGAATTTTAGGAATTATGTTCGTCAAGTTATGTCGTGAGACGGAATACTATGTAAATAAATAAAATACTGTTTATGATTTAATCATGATTAAAATGAATAACGAACGCTTTAAAGTTTCGAACATTTGAATGAGGAAAAATTGATGAGAAATTCTAAACAAGTATTGATTTTTGAAATGAAGAGTTAATCACCGTAAATTTTATTTTGTGAAATTATTTTATAGGCTATAGCGGTGAAATTTATATTCTTCGAGAAAGAATATTTAAGAATTGAAAGATTATAGACGGATAGAAGATAAGAATAAGATGAAAGATGTTGAAATTGAGCGGAAGGGTAGTTTTAATTTGAAAACTTTTCATCACATTTCATCGATTTGTTCCTCATGGCCCTACTACCTTGCAGTGGTTGATATAGATAGAATTGTAGCAACCACCACACAATAGTAGGCCTAGCGTGGTACGTCCCACAAGCGGAAACTTGCAGTACGAACGAAGCCATTTTTTTTTAAAGAAATAATGGGAATATTAGAAAATTCTTCCTAAAATATTATGGTACATATGCATTAATTAGGTAAAGAAGAAATTATATGGAATACATGTTATTCAAACTAATTATTATAAAAAAATCGGACATTAGGCAGTAAAATATAGATATTGAATTTCATCTTAATTACCCTAAAACAAAAAGAAATCATTCGTGCTCCTTTATTATGTAAAGTTCGAGGGAGGCTCTGTTTATTTGTCAGTTTCTTGAAACATTAATCGAAAAATTTAAACGTGCAACAATTTTATCGATTAATATGGTGAAAAAATAATTAAGATGCAATTATATATAGGATCAGTATGAATAATGTCATCCCTGAATCTTGACCGAAAAAATCTAAAATTTATTTCTAATTGCGTCAGATTATTTTATTTAAAAAAAAAGCATTTAAAAAACTCTTCTCAGAGTTTAGTTTTTCCATGAGTCATTTTTTTATCTGCCTCTAGGATTGATTGTCTTGTAACAGCTCTAAGCAAAACCCTTTTGAGTCCATATGGTTGTATAAGGTACTGATAATGTTTTCTCCAGGACCTTCTCTGCCGCTATTCGCAAGACTATCCCATGTGCATTTTCGTCATTTTTCAGTTTTTCTCAAAAATTGTTCAAATACAGTTAGTTCTTCATTTTAGACTAAAAACTTTCATAACTTTGTTCTCAACATATATGAAAAAAATACCAAGTCATGTCTGTCCCATATGAAATATATCCGCAAAGCTGTCCCATATATCTATTTATACAGAATGCTTCAAAATTGCTCCTCTAATTTACGTTAATTTTACAAATATTCATACAATGTGTGCGACAAAATAAGCATTCATTGAAATTGCGAAAGTTAGACTAGATAAAACAGTACAGTAAAGTTAAAAATAAAAATCTCCATAATTTTTACAAGTTAAGTTTAACCTAATGGGTAAATTCCATCAAACTGTTTTTGTTTAATTTCACATGAAGCTTATTGAATTGTTTTTTATAAAACATGGAAAATAGTCAGCTACACATCCATATTTTTTAGGTTTTTGTCATGCTGTTTCTTGCTGCTTGGACTTTCATAAAATCTATGAACAAAAATACGCGTACCTGGTAGCACACGCTTAAGTCATATTGAATTGATTTTTCTCATAAAATATTTGCAGCCAAGATACTTTGCTGTTTCTGATTCAGCATTAATTTAATTTGAAGGTATTTAAAAGGATAATCGACCGAAAAACTTTCCAAAATATGACGGTACAGGTTGTTTTATTCATGGAACGTTGTTATTCATTTTATTTTAGACCCACTCAATTCTTATGATAAATTTTCTTTATCTTTGACAATCTAAACATGTCATAAACATCATTTCAAACTTATTTTTATCAGTAAACAATTAGTAAAATGAATAATACAGCGCAGATAGAGAGAATCAAATGATCAACTGACAAAAGAAAAGCCAAAAGTTTATAAAACTAAACGTTTTTTTATAACCAAGCATTGAAGCACCCTTCCAGATTTTTATAAAACAATAATTGTTACTTGGGTTATTAGATCGTTTCTTAAGTGTTATTTGAACTGGTTGGTTAGTTGGTTGGTTAGTTGCTTGGGGAGTGTCTTCAAAGGTGTTTGCCGCCTTTCCTGAAGAAACATGACTTGTCTGTGCTGTTTTAGCCGGATTTGGCATATTGCCATTATGAAAAAAGGCCATGGAGTGGTACGTCGCTAACAACATTCAGGGTTGGGCCCAAAGCTAAGAACCTTCCCAACACAACAGAACTTCTCCCAATCGAATATTGGACGATTGTTAAGTAAAACCGTTAGAAGACCCAAATCAATATAAGCAGCAAGAAGCAGTTAAAACAAACTGGCGTTCTGTGCCGAAGAAAATGAATAAGGTGACTGTACAAAATCCGATGGCAGGCGTCAAACGAAAGTCTCGCCAATTTGGACTAGGTCGATCGGAATCTTAACTGAGTAATTTTTCAGTCTTTTATACAGATTGTACTTCAAAAATAATTATACTTTGATTTTTTTATAAACAAATAATCGATTTACACACGATTTAGTTTGACCACGTTTTGATCCGAACACCCTTTTATTGATAGCAGAGAAAACTAAAAGTTTCTATCCTAAGTTTATATTTCTATTTTGTTTGGATTTGTTTTGTGAAGATTACCTTTCAAGAAACCCTTTGTTTCCTGCACATTTATTTCATCAATGTGTGCATTAGTTTTTTTTTTTATTTCGTTTATTTGGAACGACTCAATCTTCTAGGTTCAAGGAGTCACGGGCATTTTTTTAATGTTTCATTTCTTTGATTAAACTAGGGTTAGTAACAGGTATAGAGATAGATTACAGAATAAGATCGATAGATTTAAAGATTGAGTAGAGTTCGTAAAAGTAAGTTAAGTCCAACGCAGCTAACACGTCTCTTACGTGTGCATTAGTTTCAAATTATATAAATTTATTGAAAGATTCCATTATTGAAACCTTGAAACACTAAGCATCACATATTCAACTGGAAGGTGCCCGAGTGATTCTCGTGTCAAGTGACAATTAAAGACCGCCAAAATAATCTGCAGATTTGGAGCAATCGCCGTTGTATCATGACTGAAACATTTCCACCCGCAATCTGATAGATATCAATCAAACCGCCAATTATCATGTCATCTTCTGCAATTAGCTCAGTCCGATTCGCTCATCACCAGTGGCTCCGGTTGATTGTTGAAAAGTCACGGCCATTGAAGTCACTTTCAGCAGGTTGTACCCAGTGGGTCCGGATCTGATACCAGATCTCGGCAGGATCCGACAAGACTCATGTCAGCATTACTTCGAAGCTATTTAAGCTCTTCCATTTTGGTTCCACGCAAGCTACCCTCCGATGAGTTTCTGTGCCCGTGAAGATCACCTTTGGTGCCCTTTGTGCCCATCAAAGCCACGCATTTTTCGACTATTTGAGCATTTCGGTTCCCCCAGCTGACAGCAATGGCCCAAAACGATCTCCATATATTTCACGGGCGTCCAAACAACCAGCTAGCACCCATTTGGGACAAAATACTGACCGCTAGTTTTACTCGCGTGATTTCAACGAATCTTGGAAAAAAGATTTCCGCGGAACCTACCACCAATCTTTCCCAGTAGTCAGTCGGTCGTTTTCTTTCTTGGGATGATAAATATGGTAATCTGATTACTTGCTCGACCTTTTGCGATGAACACATTGCGCTTACCCTCGGCACGGTGTGATGGTATAATTAGCCGATATACATCGGTGCACTTCTTCATTCGCGCGTGAGACATTTGAAAGTAACGCCTCGGCCCGGTTCGGTGTTTATTCTAAAGGGTTTCTGAATGACGAATCCACGAAACGCCTCCCCTGGCAGCATCAGCCCGCAGAGGAAGATCGCTTGAGAAACATCGCTTGACATCGCGCTTAGAACCGTGTTAGATTCGGAACACGCTGTTTGTTCGTTAGCAAACGCGCGTTTGATATTTGAATAGCTGTCAGGATCAAACAAGGATTAATGATGATGTCGTCTTATTCTAATATCGGCGCAAATCTATTGCATTTAATAAGTAAACTGTTTCGATATTTTAAATTGCAATCTTAAACTTGGACCTTTAGAAATGATCCAATCTTCTGTGAGTAGTAGACTAAGCAATGTTAATGGCATGGTAATGAATGTATCTCCAGTACAACAGCTGATATTTATTCGATATTTTTTACCTGATAAATATATACACATCAATTTTTTGTGCCGGAAACTATCAAAATTTTGCTGGTTTTTGTCCCGCTGGTTTTCCAGCCAAATTACAACAATATGAATTGCTGGAAACGTTCAGCAAACTTAATTGCTGGAAATCAGCATTCTGAAAATGCTTTTCTAGGAACCTATAAATTGCCCGTTTGAAATTAAAGGGGGTCTTCCCAGATAACCAGAAATCGTAAAGTAGTGTTCATTGTAGATTGTATAAGCATCCAGTTTAGATTGGAATTGTATAAACATCATATTGTAATCAATACTGATGTTATGAAATCGCTTGGTACATCTTTGTACCTGGAAATAATCACATTTTCGTAGGTGATGGAAAGAATTAGAGAAACATGAGCTATCAAAGAACGAAAGAACTTAAGCCGTAAATATCATGAATTTTTCGAAAAAGATACAACGGCTCACCGGCAGGAAACATCACATGCGGGGGATATACACTGCCGGCCAAAAGTTTGGGATCACCCGCCTAAAAACATGCAAATTTTGATCGTCCATATCTCAGCCGTCTTAGGACATATTGCAAATCTTCTGATCTCATTTGAAAGATAATGAGCAATAGCTATTTCGGAGGTATTTTGCCCAGAAATAATGTTTTAGTTTTGCACCTAAAACTTAACCTAAAGTTAGAGCATTTTCAAAAAAACGCACTCAATATTCAAAGCCGATCATCTCGCAATAGGGTGGACCAAATTTCAAAATTCGAGTTGCATTAGAATCCTTATTCTATACTTCTCAAAACACAATCAAAAAATTTTGTGCAAAAATTTAAGAATGTACTTTAAATTAATAAAATAGACACTTAAGTTATCGTCCAAAAGTTTGGGATCACCCCTCAGTATGGTGTATTGGCCAAAAACATGCAAATTTATCTCATTCATATCTTTCTCATCTAACATCGTATTGCAGATCTGAAGGGTGCATTTGAAAGCTTAGAAATTTTTGTTTTTCCATAAATTCATACAAAAATAATATTTTAAAGTGATAACCATAAACAATTTACTTGAAATTAATTGTTTTTTGAAAATTCACACTTATGATTGTGAATTTTTTATGGTTATGGATTTAAAATATAATTTTTTAATGAATTTATGAAAAAACAACAATTCCTAAGCTTTCAAATGCACCCTTTAGATCTACAATACGATGTTAGATGAGAAAGATATGAATGAGATAAATTTGCATGTTTTTGAAAAAATGATCCCAAACTTTTGGTCGATACACCATACTAGGGGTGATCCCAAACTTTTGGACGAGTCTATTTTATTAATTTAAAGTACATTCTTAAATTTTTGCACAAAATTTTTTGATTGTGTTTTGAGAAGTATAGAATAAGGATTCTAATGCAACTCAAATTTTGAAATTTGGTCCACCCTATCGCGAGATGATCGGCTTTGAATATTGAGTGCGTTTTTTTGAAAATGCTCTAACTTTAGGTTAAGTTTTAGGTGCAAAACTAAAACATTATTTCTGGGCAAAATACCTCCGAAATAGCTATTGCTCATTATCTTTCAAATGAGATCAGAAGATTTGCAATATGTCCTAAGACGGCTGAGATATGAACGATCAAAATTTGCATGTTTTTGGGCGGGTGATCCCAAACTTTTGGCCGGCAGTGTACATGGTGTTTTCGATAGAAGGTCCAGCCAGCAGTTGATCGGCAGAGTTCGATTGCTCATGTTGGCCGGTTTCATCATGTTCACCGTGGTGGAATTGGCTAACGCGCCGTTGTACTGAAGCGGAGATTGCATGTCCTGCTGGTGAGCCGTTGTATCTTTTTCAAAAAATTCATGATATTTACGGCTTAAGTTCTTTCGTTCTTTGATAGCTCATGTTTCTCTAATTCTTTCCATCACCTACGAAAATGTGATCATGTTGTAGCTAAACCAAGATATATTTTATCGTTTATGGTTTGTATAGTTCATTATATACGATTACATTTTGTTAATCATATAGAAAGATCAATAAAGTTGTTTTGAATCGCAGTAGAATTGTGTAAAGCTCAATATTTAATCCCACTGTACAACTAAGCAATCTTTCATGCTTGCGATCTATAACGACATAATATTTCCATGAAAAGTCGTACAGTAACTGTGAGAACATCGTATAATGGAATTTAAACAATCTATTCGTAGTTTTCATTCAAAGTCGTTTATTGAGATAAACTTATTTGGTAAATAATTGTTAATGATGCAATTCCTATGCTAGTAATATCGTAATCATCTTATGTCAACAATAGCAAAAATTGGAAATCCTTGACGAATTTTGTTGCAAAAATGAAGGCAGTTTCAATTAAGAAAAAAAATATAAAAATGAAAGAAGTGGCACATACAATCGGCGTTTGCTAAAACACAGGCGACGCTTCAAAAAATTCGGTTCTGTGATAAACGATTCCATAAAATCAGATGCTGCTTCAAAGACATCTCCGACAGAAAAAGATTCACTATTGTCCCACGAAGTGTCCCATGGAATCTATGTATTGCAGATTGTCGAATCGTTTAACAGTACAGTAAATAGCTAGCTAAGATCGCACAGTGCTGAATACTATTATTGATTGTAATAGAATCGTCTATAATACAGGTTAAAGGTGTATATAAAAAATGGCATCTATAAATAGATTTGGAGTCAAAAATCAACTGATTTTTAAACGGAACTATCAACTGTACATGAACAAATTTGCTTGTTTGTACCAACATAAAATGGCGCCGAGGAAGTTTCGAAGGACAGGGATCGGAACGTTGTGAGTTCGAGACTGAGGGAAAAGAGACACATAAAGTTGCATAAGGTTGATTTTTTTTTTCGCAGTAAACATTAAATTCTATTGTATTTATTTTCACAGCGATTCATAGAAAAATCGTAATAAAAGAAAAATATTAACGCTTTGGGATACAGTAACAATAAATTATATTGAATAGTGAAGAAAGTTGTACCTCAGGCTACCTGCAAAAGAAAATTGTAATCAAGTTGTAAGACAGGCAATAGAAAGTTGTAAGTTGTACAATCCTAAGATTTTGTGCAAAGCAAAGTTGCTGTCAAATTGTTGAAAACGCAATACAAAGTTTAATATTTTCAAGGTGAGCAAAATTTGGTCCGTATATTGCCTCCACTTTGGTACGTACAGGCTCATATAGAATATTCTATACACCCTTTTCAGATTGTACAAAAGTGTGTATATCTCAGAAACAACTGAAATATACAGACCAAAATGTTGACTGGGTTGTGCGTTTTTTTATCTTTATTTTTTATGTTTCATAAAAACACAACTTTCAATCTTTTTAAACTCGTTGTTATTAAGCAAACACAATGTTTTTCTGCACTTTTCCGCGGTCAGAATTAATTTGCCATGGCTTAATTTTTGGCCTCCAGTAAAGTAACAGGCCAGCAGCTGCTCTTTGAAGTCATCTTCCGTCTGAAATTTAAAAATATCATTGAATAAAGCTTTTAAAAAATACGTGAACTTGCCATTCAATATTACTCAGCAAATAACTTGCTTTGCCAGCAATCTTCAAAGACGGCTTCTTCCAGGTTAAAGAACTAGAGAAAAAAAAGTTAGTTTTGCTTTATTATTAATATCTTAATGATCAACTCACCAAATAATTCATTTTTAATCAATCCACATCAAACTGTTTCAACTCCATTGCTCAATCATCTTAAAATAACTTAGGTACGAAAAAAAAAACATAACTTGTTTGACAGATCGATAACTGATTTTTTAGCAATACGCAACGTTTGATGGAAAAACCAGAAAAACGAATCATGTTAGCAGGTTTCCAGAAAAAATTGGATTGCTGAGCGTTCCCAGCGAAATTTTTTGCTGGTAATTCAATGAAAACTTAAGTGTGTACACTAGCAAAGTGCCCAAAATGACCCGACTTTTACAAAAGTTATGCGCTGCAGGCTAAAATAAATCCTTGGCCTTTACAAGATTTCATTCCAAATTTGAAAAGATCGGATCACGGGAAGATGGTCGCTCAACGGGCCTAAAATTTGTATGGGATTTTGAGTCATTTTGTTCGGGAGAAACATGAAAAACCAGTTTTCATCAATTACTTTGGTTCCTTTCGGTCGATTTCTTTTGAATATTGTTTTTCTTAAAACCCAAACTATGAAAAAAATATTGCTCCCCAAGACTGCATTTTGATTAGAGTTAAGATAAAGAAGTTAATAGGCTTCAAAAATGGGATCACTTTTTAAGGGTGGTATTTATCACTGTCGACTCGTTAAGTGAAGAATACCACCCTTATAAAAGTAAGCCCGTTTTTGAAGATTAATAACTTTTTTTTATTTTAACTCTTATCGAAATGCTGACTTGGGATGAAATACTTGTTATAATTTAGACTTTAAGAAAAATTGTTTTCAAATGAAATCGGCCGAAGGGGTCCAAAGGTATTGTTGAAAAACTGGTCTTTCATATTCCTCCCGAGCAAATTGTCTCAAAATCTCATACAAACTTTAGGCTCGTTGAGCGACCCCTTCCCGTGATCCGATCTTTCCCAAATTTGGCATGAGATCTTGTTCTAGGCTTGAGATAGATTTAAGCCTGCAGTGTATAACATTTCACAGGTTTTGATTTTCCCATAAAAATTTGGGGCAGATTAGACTGTACTCTTGATCGCTGCAAAAATTTAATTCTGCTCCCATATGTTTTTTCGATGCCTTTTGGGTCACCAAGCATTAGGGAAACAAATTAAATTATTTAGTAGATTCCTTTATAACCGTACCGCGTTTCAGTTTTACATGGGAATTGGTATGGATGAAGAAATTTTTGCATATAAAATTGTCCAGGAAATTCAAATAGGCTTGAAGTGAAATTTGTCTTTTTTGTTTTGCCAATTAATAAGCTTATTTTTTTTTATTAACATGAGAAGAAGCTAAGTATTGCATGAAAAAAGTAGTAATATTTTAAAATAAAACATCTGAATCCATTGAAAAATTTTGCAAATTGCGGATTTGTTCTCTAGAGCTGTAAATAATTGATATCATGAAAAATTTTCGCCCAGGTTAAAAAAATCAACAAACTCTTTGGCCAAACAAAGCAGCTTTTTGCCTTTTTTTATTTCTATCCTACGGTTAAAAAGCGTTCAAATTAGCATCCCAAATTGTATTTTGAATAAAAAAAATTCTGTATACAATTAAAAAGGTTTGTGGTTTGTTCTCATTAAATGTACTGCGAAATCCAATCGTATAATAAAAATCCTAAGTTATTTATTTTTTTAACTTTCAGTACATTTCTGGTGATTTTTGAATGAAAATTTTGGTTTTTCTGTGCAAACTTCCATACGAAATAAATACTTGTTCCGCAAATACAGGCCTTAATAAATCGCTTCTAAAATTTTTATTGTTTTTGTCAGCAGTAAACATTAATAAATTTGAAATTTACATACAAAGCTTGCAAAGGAATTTTATTTAAGATTTTAAGATATTTAAGATAAAATCAGATGAGATATAAATATCTGATATATGTATGAGATAAACCATTTTTCTTGTTTTATCCAATACTAAAACAAAGACTAGCGTAACAATTGGAAAAAATGTAACATTGGTATAATTTAATTAGGGTGGATGTGAGTCAAAACGTCAAATCTATCTATATATCGATTTTGACAACACGCCCGTATATTTTGTGTTGCCAAAATCGAATGTTTACAAAATCGAACGGTTTTTATTCTCAACGTTTTATTCAGTTATTTTTAAAAATAACTATTATTATAATTATCAAAAACGTTATTTTTAGTCAATTTTCGACCATTTGTAGTAATTTTTTTTTCATCATGTTTTTTATTCATTTAGCAGTTTTCTTGTTTTGTGTATATTTAACCCATGCGAGACGGAGGCCTTTTCACGACATTCGAACTCATAGTACTTTACTCTTAGATAACTTTTATGTCGTTTGATTTTCATCAAAATTAATTCCCAATACATTTTGCCTAACATTTGCGGATTCCATTGGTATAAGAATATTATTTTTCTGAGCAATAGTAAACTCACAATGAATGATTGTTTTGACAAAGGCACAAAAATTCCATTGCACACACGGTGTGCAATCGGTCTCGAACGGGTTAATGTTTGTTTTCATTTGTCATATTGTTTGTTTGTTTGTTTGTTTGTTTGTTTGTTTGTTTGTTTGTTTGTTTGTTTGTTTGTTTGTTTGTTTGTTTGTTTGTTTGTTTGTTTGTTTGTTTGCTTGTTTGTTTGTTTGTTTGTTTGTTTGTTTGTTTGTTTGTTTGTTTGTTTGTTTGTTTGTTTGTTTGTTTGTTTGTTTGTTTGTTTGTTTGTTTGTTTGTTTGTTTGTTTGTTTGTTTGTTTGTTTGTTTGTTTGTTTGTTTGTTTGTTTGTTTGTTTGTTTGTTTGTTTGTTTGTTTGTTTGTTTGTTTGTTTGTTTGTTTGTTTGTTTGTTTGTTTGTTTGTTTGTTTGTTTGTTTGTTTGTTTGTTTGTTTGTTTGTTTGTTTGTTTGTTTGTTTGTTTGTTTGTTTGTTTGTTTGTTTGTTTGTTTGTTTGTTTGTTTGTTTGTTTGTTTGTTTGTTTGTTTGTTTGTTTGTTTGTTTGTTTGTTTGTTTGTTTGTTTGTTTGTTTGTTTGTTTGTTTGTTTGTTTGTTTGTTTGTTTGTTTGTTTGTTTGTTTGTTTGTTTGTTTGTTTGTTTGTTTGTTTGTTTGTTTGTTTGTTTGTTTGTTTGTTTGTTTGTTTGTTTGTTTGTTTGTTTGTTTGTTTGTTTGTTTGTTTGTTTGTTTGTTTGTTTGTTTGTTTGTTTGTTTGTTTGTTTGTTTGTTTGTTTGTTTGTTTGTTTGTTTGTTTGTTTGTTTGTTTGTTTGTTTGTTTGTTTGTTTGTTTGTTTGTTTGTTTATTTGTTTGTTTGTTTGTTTGTTTGTTTGTTTGTTTGTTTGTTTGTTTGTTTGTTTGTTTGTTTGTTTGTTTGTTTGTTTGTTTGTTTGTTTGTTTGTTTGTTTGTTTGTTTGTTTGTTTGTTTGTTTGTTTGTTTGTTTGTTTGTTTATGTTTTATTTGAATGATTGCGCGTTTGTTCACTGATTTTAAGAAAATATTATTTTTCCATCTGTTCGAAATAACAGCAGTGCAGAGTATCAATTTTTTAAAATGGCTGATGAATATTCAACAATTATCAATTAGAAGAGTGTAAAAATGGTTGGTTTGAGCATAAAAATTACATTTTGAAACATTAACACATTACATTCGGATTTTTTTTTAAATCAGTGCACAATTCCCCCTATTTTCACAAACTTGGTACTGTGAACTTCTGTTTTTATAAAACGATAGTTGCATTTAATTCATCAATCACCCATCTACCGGTATCGAATTGATAATTGATTTAAGTTTGCCTTAGACATAAAAGCCAAACATTTATATGGAGTTTGATATAAAACCTTTCAAATTAAATAAATTTTATAATCACATTATATGAACAGAAGTTGCACAGTATCAAGTTATTGATGAAAGTGGGAAATGAAAACTAATTTAAAAATAATGCGGGTATAGTTTATCGTGTATTATTTCTATTATAATTCTCTTATATTAATTTCAATGCTTAAAAACCATTTTAACACTTCACACTATAAGCACCTGCGTTTAATTTCAAGAGTGATGACCATAAATCCGGCCAATATAAGAGCAAATTTTCTTAAAACCAACAAATTATTTAATAAAAATCTCAATTTTTAGTAAAAACTCAATTTCATCATTCATCGAAACTCATCGACAGATTTTGAATCGTATTTAAGGCTCCCACTAATCCTTTCATGATTGTTTTTTTAAAACTTGTTCTTTGGAGGCTTTTCTGTTTTTTTGCTTGAATTGCCAAATGAAGTGACTGAATCCGGGCATATTTCATTGAAATCCAGGCAAACCCGGATAAAACCATACAATCTGGCATGATTAACTTATCCTGTACAACTGTGATCACTGCTTACTCTTGTGCTTGAACTCACTTACATAAGCTCAGGAAGCAACTGACTAGCCAATAAAGCCTCTTAAGATTTTTAGAAATAAATGTTGCATTTTCGTTTGTCAACAAAAAACTTATATAAAAGGCTTTCAGGATGTTCAATATTCACAAACCCTTCCCAAAAGACTTATGTAAGTGATTCGAATCAACTTTCTATGTTTTTGTTCTATTGATTCCAACTTGCACTTTTAGAATTGAGTTAAAACTAACAGGTCTATATCACATGAACATTTAAATTAACATTTTTACTCATCAAGTTTTGTGTTCTAAAAATTTACAAATGGATAAACCTCCGGTACCAATTTTCATCAGAAAAAGTTTTTCAAAATAAAAATATTTCAAAATTTAATCTCCTAACGGAAGAATTTAACTATAACTTTGCTTTTCGTTTTGGTTGATCTTGAGTGTTTCAAAATAATTTTCAATCAAAATTTCGATCCAATCTTTCCGTCCTGACCTTATCGGTCAACGGTTCTGCCGAGATGAAAGAACGAACGACGAATCTTCATCACAACCCCTACTGTTGGATCGCATCTAAACTAACTTTCTGTTAATGTTCACACCTTTCTGGAGTGCCAGCAGCGCCGATAAAACTCCAAAGAGGTGTTATAAATGGCTACCTAATGTTGGGTCTTGTGATTCAGATCCCTATCTTTTTCTCGCCTCCCCTGGGGTCATTCATCCTAAACTTCATCGTCTAAGCTTTGACAGAATCTCTTCCACGGTAAATCTGTAGGCCGCGGTAGGGTTTTCGACCTGACATAATTGGTGCAACAAGTTGCGATTGATGGCGCACGATAAAGCAATACAGAACTGCAGGTGAAAGTTATGAAACCAGCCAAGGTCTGCAACGATGATGCTCCAATTCCCCAAGAGTTGCATAAATTAGGTCAGCAAGTTATAAGCATAGTAATCTAAATCGATGCTTCAGGAGCCCCATCGTTTATAAAGTCTTCTGATTTATACATTCTTCAAAGACCAACCATGTTGTAGCACATCCATCGAATCCCACACAGTAGTCAAACCTACAGGCAGCAACTATTTGATGAGTAAATTAGTAAGAGGGATTTCGTAAACACTAAGCATTTGAAAAATAACCTCCCATGATATGCGGATCTAAACTGCACAAGAATTTGCAACACAAAAATTATTGGCACTTGGGGCTAAAAGTCACCTCGAAATGAATTCTAGCGTTTGTTTTCAAAATGTCGTGTACGATCGATGTTTACAATTTCCAAAACCACTATTTCTACTTATGGAAAGTGAGTTCAGCTCAAGCTTTACAACGTTCAGTATTTAGACAACCATTAAATCATTAAGACACTTTGAAAGCCCAAGTTTGCGTTTGCTTTTACCAGTTGGTGCCACAAAGATGATGCCCAACCTCTGGCTTTAGCAAAAATTTACATCGGTTATCGCCAAGCGGGCGGAGGCAAGAAAAGAAAGGCGTGTCCCTAGAAAATTGAGTGCACCATTAACGAAGGCCGGATTAATGTTTTCAATAAACGCTTCCCCTAAATGAGAGCCTAACGACTTGGCATCGAATTAATAGTCGATTGTTAATTTAATGGGAATCGTTACAACCATCTTAACTACCAGATTCCATGCAAAACTATTTCGAATCCTTATGCCGAATCACTGTTGGTGAGCCAGTTTATGAGCTTTTTCTCGCTAAAGTTGTTATTCGAATTATTGAAAGAGAGATTTTCACTGTTTGACAAAGGACGAACCACTCATGAATACATTACATATCAAATGATAAATCAATGTCGAGTAACTAGCAAGGGCAGTTTTCTAAACTTTTTTGAGAGGATTAAAACTCAAATTCGATTTCATTCGAAAAACTTTTAAATAACTTTTATAAAGGCATCTATGAATTATCTCTTGTGGCAAATATGAATGTATCTTAGAAGGATATCGAAAATGAATCATTTCTCAAACAAAAAAAAAAATTACAAAAATGACAAAAATGACAAAAATGACAAAAATGACAAAAATGACAAAAATGACAAAAATGACAAAAATGACAAAAATGACAAAAATGACAAAAATGACAAAAATGACAAAAATGACAAAAATGACAAAAATGACAAAAATGACAAAAATGACAAAAATGACAAAAATGACAAAAATGACAAAAATGACAAAAATGACAAAAATGACAAAAATGACAAAAATGACAAAAATGACAAAAATGACAAAAATGACAAAAATGACAAAAATGACAAAAATGACAAAAATGACAAAAATGACAAAAATGACAAAAATGACAAAAATGACAAAAATGACAAAAATGACAAAAATGACAAAAATGACAAAAATGACAAAAATGACAAAAATGACAAAAATGACAAAAATGACAAAAATGACAAAAATGACAAAAATGACAAAAATGACAAAAATGACAAAAATGACAAAAATGACAAAAATGACAAAAATGACAAAAATGACAAAAATGACAAAAATGACAAAAATGACAAAAATGACAAAAATGACAAAAATGACAAAAATGACAAAAATGACAAAAATGACAAAAATGACAAAAATGACAAAAATGACAAAAATGACAAAAATGACAAAAATGACAAAAATGACAAAAATGACAAAAATGACAAAAATGACAAAAATGACAAAAATGACAAAAATGACAAAAATGACAAAAATGACAAAAATGACAAAAATGACAAAAATGACAAAAATGACAAAAATGACAAAAATGACAAAAATGACAAAAATGACAAAAAATGACAAAAATGACAAAAATGACAAAAATGACAAAAATGACAAAAATGACAAAAATGACAAAAATGACAAAAATGACAAAAATGACAAAAATGACAAAAATGACAAAAATGACAAAAATGACAAAAATGACAAAAATGACAAAAATGAAAAAAATGAAAAAAATGACAAAATTGACAAAAATGACAACAATGACAAAAATGACAAAAATGACAAAAATGAAAAAAATGACAAAAATGACAAAAATGACAAAAATGACAAAAATGACAAAAATGACAAAAATGACAAAAATGACAAAAATGACAAAAATGACAAAAATGACAAAAATGACAAAAATGACAAAAATGACAAAAATGACAAAAATGACAAAAATGACAAAAATGACAAAAATGACAAAAATGACAAAAATGACAAAAATGACAAAAATGACAAAAATGACAAAAATGACAAAAATGACAAAAATGACAAAAATGACAAAAATGACAAAAATGACAAAAATGACAAAAATGACAAAAATGACAAAAATGACAAAAATGACAAAAATGACAAAAATGACAAAAATGACAAAAATGACAAAAATGACAAAAATGACAAAAATGACAAAAATGACAAAAATGACAAAAATGACAAAAATGACAAAAATGACAAAAATGACAAAAATGACAAAAATGACAAAAATGACAAAAATGACAAAAATGACAAAAATGACAAAAATGACAAAAATGACAAAAATGACAAAAATGACAAAAATGACAAAAATGACAAAAATGACAAAAATGACAAAAATGACAAAAATGACAAAAATGACAAAAATGACAAAAATGACAAAAATGACAAAAATGACAAAAATGACAAAAATGACAAAAATGACAAAAATGACAAAAATGACAAAAATGACAAAAATGACAAAAATGACAAAAATGACAAAAATGACAAAAATGACAAAAATGACAAAAATGACAAAAATGACAAAAATGACAAAAATGACAAAAATGACAAAAATGACAAAAATGACAAAAATGACAAAAATGACAAAAATGACAAAAATGACAAAAATGACAAAAATGACAAAAATGACAAAAATGACAAAAATGACAAAAATGACAAAAATGACAAAAATGACAAAAATGACAAAAATGACAAAAATGGCAAAAATGGCAAAAATGACAAAAATGACAAAAATGACAAAAATGACAAAATTGACAAAAATGACAAAAATGACAAAAATGACAAAAATGACAAAAATGACAAAAATGACAAAAATGACAAAAATGACAAAAATGACAAAAATGACAAAAATGACAAAAATGACAAAAATGATAAATCTGAAAAAAAAGGAAAAAATGATAAATCTGAAAAAAATGGAAAAATTGAGAAATGTCAAAAATGAGCTCTAGGAGTTATTTGAATGCAGAAATGTAATTTCGAGAAAACGCAGTTTTTAATTGCTGTGATTTGTTTTTAATATGAAGAACCGTTTGGCATTATTAAATTCAAAATTCATCATTTTTGCAATTTAAAAACCCTTTGGCTCTGAAAACTTTAAATGATTTCGGAAAACTCCATGACTTTAATATAACAAACATGACTGGTATTTTGGAAATCACAAAAATTTCAAAATTAGTGAACTAGATCAAATTTTAACTGTTTCGAAAATTCACTTAAAAGTTCACTAAAATCAATCATTCAATTTAATTGGATTTATCTTATTATAGTTGGATCAATCATATTATTATAGATGTATCTTAAATACTTATAGTTGATTGCAGAAGGTCAATCAGTGGTCAATAATTGAAACTTTTATATTTATACTAATACTACACTACACTACACTTTACTTTACTTTGCTGATTTGGATAAATATCTGAAATAATACGAAAAACTTGTTGACTGGTTTGATACTTTGTTTGTCGACTATCTTTCAAATACTTTGGTTAAAAAAATTGTAAAAAATGCGACTATTCATGAATTTTAAATCCCGACAAATCTGTGTATTTTTGTATTCTACTAGCTCTTTCAATAAGTGAAATAAATTTAATCACGGACACTTGGAATGTGACATAAGCCCTAGTTGGTTCATGGTGAGCAGAAGTGTGTCATTCTTTATAAAGTTATTGATTTTTGATGCGATTCCCTAAATATTTGTGGAAGTATTTCTTGGATTGACCGCTGTATCGCGCTTCAAGCATTTGACTCCCAATTTTATTTTTCTGTTTTGTTGCTCAATGATAATAAACTTTTTGTCAAAATTTGACGAAATTTCATCAAGATTTGTTAAAGTTATGATAGATTTGATACATGTCCGTTCGAGTAATTTAAGCTATTTTTGGTGATAATATCTTTCATATTACATTACTACATTACATATTCATATTACATATTACATACATTAAATAGTATGAGTAAAATAGTTATGAATATTTTGTATTCATTTAATCATATTTGAAAAAATAAGTTCGGATACTGATTAATTAAAATGATATTTCAACATGGGTGCACGAAATGGCTGCAAATTTGCTGCAACGAGACACTTATCCGGTACAACTGTGATCGATGTTTACTCTTGGGCTCGAGCTCACGGACAACGGCTCAGGAAGCAACTGACTTGCCAACTGAGCTATATCACAAGCTTTTTTTCCGGAAATGATAAAAACGGAACTATAAATAAAATATTTTGTTTCAAATTCATGTTGAGATATGGTTTCGAGATTTTTATAGTTCAGATTGGTCAAAATTCTTTTTCAAAAATATGGTGGAAAATGTGGTGAATCCGTGCATCCATTGTAAAAAATCATGTATAGAACACAAATTTTAATTCGAATCTATAAATGCCGTTATTCTTTACCTTTTGCATGAAAAAAAAATTGAGTTTCAATAAATGACGGTGAATCCCTGCACCCATGATTAATTGCACTACTTCTAGAAAAATTATACCTTAAAACCTACAATATCAGGATAATTTATAAGTAACATGTTGAAAAACTTCAGAGCGATGGGTGCTAGAAAATATCTACTATGATAAAATTGAAGTGAAGCCGTGCACCGATGACCAATGCTTATTAACATTTAACATGAATTTCTAATTAAATGGATAATTCCGTGCACCCATGGTGAAAAATATTTCCATTGTATAACAAAAATATTTTCGAATAAGTAAAAAATATAAAATTAAAAGAAAAAAGTAAATAATATTGTCGTATACAAAATTTCTCCTAAACCAGTTATTTTGACTTGTCACGGTTCGAATAGGTATATTCAATTCGCCGGTTCGTCTAGTGTTAAATGCTGTTAGAAAGACTCTACAGCCTTCTTCAAAACTTTTATAATATTTCCAAGCTAATTTTCATTGTTGATTTCAAATTTTTGATGACAGTTTGCAAATATTCGGCCAATTCGCAAACTTTTTGGTAAGTCGAATTTAAGTTTATTTAAAACTGACATTCGGTACAGCTCTACAATTCTTTAAGAAGGATATGTGATCTAAGTATGTTTGAATAACTGTTTAAAATATATTGAGTACACTTGACACTGACTCGAAGAACTGGAATCTTGGTTAACTTTCGATTATCTATTTCAAGAGAGCACCTTATAGTTTGAAAGATCACCACGGATGCTGAATCTCATCAATTTTGTCACAAACGACGAGCACTTCAAAAAGGCGTAAAAACTAACCGATGTTGGGACAACTTTTGACACATGATCATCAACGAACCTTAGAGCAGCATCCATCATTATCTTTTCATCAATCACCTGTGACTGAAGTACTCGTTCATATCGACCATATCCTGTCAATCATTCTAGGTGTATGGTTCACAAATTTTAGCTGATGGTTATTGCTCGAACTCTTCCAACAAGTGCGGGTCGATAACTATTAATTTTCCATTAGAATCGGCTCATCTATTTTATTCGACTGTCACGTCTTCTGAGCAGACGCAATATTTGTTCTTCCATTAGATCTATGGAATGCTCATTACGGCTGTTTGAGATTGTGACCTTTGGTTAAAAATATTAGAAACATGCATTTTTAATGATTTATAAACTATCAATCTGTTTATAATTATAACTAGAAGCCCGAGAAAAAATCAATTACTTGAAGAACTTTGATTGAAGTACATCGAAACGTACAAGCAACGGAATTATTCATTCAAATGTTGTAAACAGCTATTAATACATGCCAAGTGGCGCCCTTTTGCCTCAATGCAGCAGCCTCCTGGTGAGAAGATGATTAACTTAACAGATATCACACGAAGAATGTATCGCTTCTGTGTCGGATGTGAGCCCGCGTTTGTACCTACCTATCGCTTAAGATCCGGAGGGTACCAGCAGCATAAGAAACTTGATGCGCGGCTTTTTACCAAGCGGAACCGAAGACCGAATGATGAACTTTATGAATAATTTATGACCTTATACAGCTCATCCATCGATCGAGGTTCGTTCTTCTCAATCGATCAATGGTTGTTGGCGGGTATCGTTTCTTTGTTGGGCTGTCGTTTCAAGGCAAGTTTAGTTGCACTTCAAAGTCGTTACGATCGACGACGACGTTTGATGTTCTACAGGGGGAAAAAAATGAAGTCACTGGATCAATGGGGCACTTTTGCGAACAAAAAAATGCGTCGATTGATTGTTGCTTGCACCACTGTCAGATCGAAAAGAATGCAACACGCATCAAGATTCGTTGAGGTGTTGTGGTTAAACTATGTTGGAGATGTTATTGTGAACCTTATAATACATTGAATTATTTTTTTTTCCTTTACACAGGTAACCAACTTTCTTAGATTCTTACTTTATTCATTGTAGACTCAGTCTATGGATATCTTCATCTTTGTACATTTGTCTAAGTTAATTTATTTTTAACCTTGAAACTAAAACAATTTATACACAAAATTTTATATTTCAGTTTTTGAAGATCAATGAAAACTTTCATCCCTATACTTTATTCAAATTTTAGTCAATCAACTAATTCATAGATGCTGTCAAGAAAAATCGCATTATTAGAACCGGTGACACGAGATTATCTATATTTAATGTTTTCAGGTCGTTATTACCACTCATGGCCATTACTAAGTTGATCTCGCAGAAAAATAAAAAAAAAACACACACGTTCATTTTTATTTGAATTTGAAAAAGTTTTAATGCCCCAGGATATTAATATTGGAGAACATTTCATATTTAAGGAACCCTATTAGTTGACTTACTTCATGCTTTTAATGTTTCATGTATCTATTAAAAACTGGCTGACCCGCTGTGCTTTGCTACAACTTAAAAAAAAACTAAATTGAATTTATTAAAACCAAAGTTTAATAAAATTTAACATAACTCATCCCGTTCCCCAGTGCTGCGAGTAGGTATGGGTTTTTTTTTAAATTTTTATCTTACCCAATCGTCCCTCTCATATTAAAGTTAAAGTAAGTATTAAAGAACCTCTTCATCCCTCTCCTCCCACTCTCTCTTACCCAAATGCCCACCCATGTGAAATTTGATTTCATTTGCTCGATTAGTTCTCGAGTAATGGAAAAAGGATTGGTTTCAAATAATCACAGCAATATTGCTCGAATTAAAATTCCCTCCCTTGTCAAATTTAGCTTTAATAGTTCTTAGATTATGCAAAGAAAATTATAAGTATACCAAACATATTCATAAAATAATTTCTTGTATTCATGCTTATGTTGATTTCATTTGCTTGATAAGTTCTGCAGTTAAGCTAAACATATGCAAGGGAGCCTCTCTCCTCCATTGCTCTCTCTCAACTGAAAGGGGAAAGAGGAAGGTACCACATATCCATAGAACTACTTCCTGTAGCCAAATACCCTCCCAAACCAAATTTGGATCCATTTGCTTGGTCGGTTCTGGAGTCATTCAATAAAAACTGTTTTGAAAGAACCCCTCCCTCCTTAATCCTCAAGGTTTAATACGAAATTTGGTTCAATTTGCTTGATCAATTCTCGAGTAATAAAAAACATGTAAAGGGAACCCCCTCTTCCAATTACCCAAGTTGAAGGAATGAGGGATTCCATATATTCATATAAATCTTTTAGTTCCCAAATACATTTTCAAGCCAAACTTGGTACCATTCGCCTAACGGTTCTTGAGTTATGCAAACGTTTGTCTTTTGCTTAGGAGATCCCCGCTCCCCTTCCAGTGAGAGGAAGGGATCTCAAAATAAAACATGAACCTTTTCCGGTCACAAAAGCACCCACTTGCAAAGTATCAAGCAAATCGGTTCAGAAGTTTTCGAGTTTATAGGGAACAGACAGAATTCGAATTAATTAAATAAAGCCTCCAAGTGAACAAAATTAACACTGTGACCATCGAAAATCTAGAATTCCAAAATATTGCGAACAAACGTTAAATGCCATTCAAAATTTATAGCATTTTGGAAATTTTTAGAAATTAGAAACCTTTATCAAATTTTCGAAATGTTTTTGAAATGTTTTGATTTTCGAAACTTTTATCATTTTTTTAATATTTTATCATTTTTGTCATTTTTTGTCATTTTTGTCATTTTTGTCATTTTTGTCATTTTTTGTCATTTTTGTCATTTTTGTCATTTTTGTCATTTCTGTCATTTCTGTCATTTCTGTCATTTTTGTCATTTTTGTCATTTTTGTCATTTTTGTCATTTTTGTCATTTTTGTCATTTTTGTCATTTTTGTCATTTTTGTCATTTTTGTCATTTTTGTCATTTTTGTCATTTTTGTCATTTTTGTCATTTTTGTCATTTTTGTCATTTTTGTCATTTTTGTCATTTTTGTCATTTTTGTCATTTTTGTCATTTTTGTCATTTTTGTCATTTTTGTCATTTTTGTCATTTTTGTCATTTTTGTCATTTTTGTCATTTTTGTCATTTTTGTCATTTTTGTCATTTTTGTCATTTTTGTCATTTTTGTCATTTTTGTCATTTTTGTCATTTTTGTCATTTTTGTCATTTTTGTCATTTTTGTCATTTTTGTCATTTTTGTCATTTTTGTCATTTTTGTCATTTTTGTCATTTTTGTCATTTTTGTCATTTTTGTCATTTTTGTCATTTTTGTCATTTTTGTCATTTTTGTCATGTTTGTCATTTTTGTCATTTTTGTCATTTTTGTCATTTTTGTCATTTTTGTCATTTTTGTCATTTTTGTCATTTTTGTAATTTTTGTAATTTTTGTAATTTTGTCATTTTTGTCATTTTTGTCATTTTTGTCATTTTTGTCATTTTTGTCATTTTTGTCATTTTTGTCATTTTTGTCATTTTTGTCATTTTTGTCATTTTTGTCATTTTTGTCATTTTTGTCATTTTTGTCATTTTTGTCATTTTTGTCATTTTTGTCATTTTTGTCATTTTTGTCATTTTTGTCATTTTTGTCATTTTTGTCATTTTTGTCATTTTTGTCATTTTTGTCATTTTTGTCATTTTTGTCATTTTTGTCATTTTTGTCATTTTTGTCATTTTTGTCATTTTTGTCATTTTTGTCATTTTTGTCATTTTTGTCATTTTTGTCATTTTTGTCATTTTTGTCATTTTTGTCATTTTTGTCATTTTTGTCATTTTTGTCATTTTTGTCATTTTTGTCATTTTTGTCATTTTTGTCATTTTTGTCATTTTTGTCATTTTTGTCATTTTTGTCATTTTTGTCATTTTTGTCATTTTTGTCATTTTTGTCATTTTTGTCATTTTTGTCATTTTTGTCATTTTTGTCATTTTTGTCATTTTTGTCATTTTTGTCATTTTTGTCATTTTTGTCATTTTTGTCATTTTTGTCATTTTTGTCATTTTTGTCATTTTTGTCATTTTTGTCATTTTTGTCATTTTTGTCATTTTTGTCATTTTTGTCATTTTTGTCATTTTTGTCATTTTTGTCATTTTTGTCATTTTTGTCATTTTTGTCATTTTTGTCATTTTTGTCATTTTTGTCATTTTTGTCATTTTTGTCATTTTTGTCATTTTTGTCATTTTTGTCATTTTTGTCATTTTTGTCATTTTTGTCATTTTTGTCATTTTGTCATTTTTGTCATTTTTGTCATTTTTGTCATTTTTGTCATTTTTGTCATTTTTGTCATTTTTGTCATTTTTGTCATTTTTGTCATTTTTGTCATTTTTGTCATTTTTGTCATTTTTGTCATTTTTGTCATTTTTGTCATTTTTGTAATTTTTGTCATTTTTGTCATTTTTGTCATTTTTGTCATTTTTGTCATTTTTGTCATTTTTGTCATTTTTGTCATTTTTGTCATTTTTGTCATTTTTGTCATTTTTGTCATTCTTGTCATTTTTGTCATTTTGGTCATTTTTGTCATTTTTGTCATTTTTGTAATTTTTGTAATTTTTGTAATTTTTGTAATTTTTGTAATTTTGTCATTTTGTCATTTTTGTCATTTTTGTCATTTTTGTCATTTTTGTCATTTTTGTAATTTTTGTCATTTTTGTCATTTTTGTCATTTTTGTCATTTTTGTCATTTCTGTCATTTCTGTCATTTCTGTCATTTTTGTCATTTTTGTCATTTTTGTCATTTTTGTCATTTTTGTCATTTTTGTCATTTTTGTCATTTTTGTCATTTTTGTCATTTTTGTCATTTTTGTCATTTTTGTCATTTTTGTCATTTTTGTCATTTTTGTCATTTTTGTCATTTTTTTCATTTTTGTCATTTTTGTCATTTTTGTCATTTTTGTCATTTTTGTCATTTTTGTCATTTTTGTCATTTTTGTCATTTTTGTCATTTTTGTCATTTTTGTCATTTTTGTCATTTTTGTCATTTTTGTCATTTTTGTCATTTTTGTCATTTTTGTCATTTTTGTCATTTTTGTCATTTTTGTCATTTTTGTCATTTTTGTCATTTTTGTCATTTTTGTCATTTTTGTCATTTTTGTCATTTTTGTCATTTTTGTCATTTTTGTCATTTTTGTCATTTTTGTCATTTTTGTCATTTTTGTCATTTTTGTCATTTTTGTCATTTTTGTCATTTTTGTCATTTTTGTCATTTTTGTCATTTTTGTCATTTTTGTCATTTTTGTCATTTTTGTCATTTTTGTCATTTTTGTCATTTTTGTCATTTTTGTCATTTTTGTCATTTTTGTCATTTTTGTCATTTTTGTCATTTTTGTCATTTTTGTCATTTTTGTCATTTTTGTCATTTTTGTCATTTTTGTCATTTTTGTCACTTTTGTCATTTTTGTCATTTTTGTCATTTTTGTCATTTTTGTCATTTTTGTCATTTTTGTCATTTTTGTCATTTTTGTCATTTTTGTCATTTTTGTCATTTTTGTCATTTTTGTCATTTTTGTCATTTTTGTCATTTTTGTCATTTTTGTCATTTTTGTCATTTTTGTCATTTTTGTCTTTGTCATTTTTGTCATTTTTGTCATTTTTGTCATTTTTGTCATTTTTGTCATTTTTGTCATTTTTGTCATTTTTGTCATTTTTGTCATTTTTGTCATTTTTGTCATTTTGTCATTTTTGTCATTTTTGTCATTTTTGTCATTTTTGTCATTTTTGTCATTTTTGTCATTTTTGTCATTTTTGTCATTTTTGTCATTTTTGTCATTTTTGTCATTTTTGTCATTTTTGTCATATTTGTCATATTTGTCATTTTTGTCATTTTTGTCATTTTTGTCATTTTTGTAATTTTTGTCATTTTTGTCATTTTTGTCATTTTTGTAATTTTTGTCATTTTTGTCATTTTTGTAATTTTTGTCATTTTTGTCATTTTTGTCATTTTTGTCATTTTTGTCATTTTTGTCATTTTTGTCATTTTTGTCATTTTTGTCATTTTTGTCATTTTTGTCATTTTTGTCATTTTTGTCATTTTTGTCATTTTTGTCATTTTTGTCATTTTTGTCATTTTTGTCATTTTTGTCATTTTTGTCATTTTTGTCATTTTTGTCATTTTTGTCATTTTTGTCATTTTTGTCATTTTTGTCATTTTTGTCATTTTGTCATTTTTGTCATTTTTGTCATTTTTGTCATTTTTGTCATTTTGTCATTTTTGTCATTTTTGTCATTTTTGTCATTTTTGTCATTTTTGTCATTTTTGTCATTTTTGTCATTTTTGTCATTTTTGTCATTTTTGTCATTTTTGTCATTTTTGTCATTTTTGTCATTTTTGTCATTTTTGTCTTTTTTGTCATTTTTGTCATTTTTGTCATTTTTGTCATTTTTGTCATTTTTGTCATTTTTGTCATTTTTGTCATTTTTGTCATTTTTGTCATTTTTGTCATTTTTGTCATTTTTGTCATTTTTGTCATTTTTGTCATTTTTGTCATTTTTGTCATTTTTGTCATTTTTGTCATTTTTGTCATTTTTGTCATTTTTGTCATTTTTGTCATTTTTGTCATTTTTGTCATTTTTGTCATTTTTGTCATTTTTGTCATTTTTGTCATTTTTGTCATTTTTGTCATTTTTGTCATTTTTGTCATTTTTGTCATTTTTGTCATTTTTGTCATTTTTGTCATTTTTGTCATTTTTGTCATTTTTGTCATTTTTGTCATTTTTGTCATTTTTGTCATTTTTGTCATTTTTGTCATTTTTGTCATTTTTGTCATTTTTGTCATTTTTGTCATTTTTGTCATTTTTGTCATTTTTGTCATTTTTGTCATTTTTGTCATTTTTGTCATTTTTGTCATTTTTGTCATTTTTGTCATTTTTGTCATTTTTGTCATTTTTGTCATTTTTGTCATTTTTGTCATTTTTGTCATTTTTGTCATTTTTGTCATTTTTGTCATTTTTGTCATTCTTGTCATTATTGTCATTTTGGTCATTTTTGTCATTTTTGTCATTTTTGTAATTTTTGTAATTTTGTCATTTTTGTCATTTTTGTCATTTTTGTCATTTCTGTCATTTCTGTCATTTTTGTCATTTTTGTCATTTTTGTCATTTTTGTCATTTTTGTCATTTTTGTCATTTTTGTCATTTTTGTCATTTTTGTCATTTTTGTCATTTTTGTCATTTTTGTCATTTTTGTCATTTTTGTCATTTTTGTCATTTTTGTCATTTTTGTCATTTTTGTCATTTTTGTCATTTTTGTCATTTTTGTCATTTTGTCATTTTTGTCATTTTTGTCATTTTTGTCATTTTGTCATTTTTGTCATTTTTGTCATTTTTGTCATTTTTGTCATTTTTGTCATTTTTGTCATTTTTGTCATTTTTGTCATTTTTGTCATTTTTGTCATTTTTGTCATTTTTGTCATTTTTGTCATTTTTGTCATTTTTGTCATTTTTGTCATTTTTGTCATTTTTGTCATTTTTGTCATTTTTGTCATTTTTGTCATTTTTGTCATTTTTGTCATTTTTGTCATTTTTGTCATTTTTGTCATTTTTGTCATTTTTGTCATTTTTGTCATTTTTGTCATTTTTGTCATTTTTGTCATTTTTGTCAATTTTGTCAATTTTGTCATTTTTGTCATTTTTGTCATTTTTGTCAATTTTGTCATTTTTGTCATTTTTGTCATTTTTGTCATTTTTGTCATTTTTGTCATTTTTGTCATTTTTGTCATTTTTGTCATTTTTGTCATTTTTGTCATTTTTGTCATTTTTGTCATTTTTGTCATTTTTGTCATTTTTGTCATTTTTGTCATTTTTGTCATTTTTGTCATTTTTGTCATTTTTGTCATTTTTGTCATTTTTGTCATTTTTGTCATTTTTGTCATTTTTGTCATTTTTGTCATTTTTGTCATTTTTGTCATTTTTGTCATTTTTGTCATTTTTGTCATTTTTGTCATTTTTGTCATTTTTGTCATTTTTGTCATTTTTGTCATTTTTGTCATTTTTGTCATTTTTGTCATTTTTGTCATTTTTGTCATTTTTGTCATTTTTGTCATTTTTGTCATTTTTGTCATTTTTGTCATTTTTGTCATTTTTGTCATTTTTGTCATTTTTGTCATTTTTGTCATTTTGTCATTTTTGTCATTTTTGTCATTTTTGTCATTTTTGTCATTTTTGTCATTTTGTCATTTTTGTCATTTTTGTCATTTTTGTCATTTTTGTCATTTTTGTCATTTTTGTCATTTTTGTCATTTTGTCATTTTTGTCATTTTTGTCATTTTTGTCATTTTTGTCATTTTTGTCATTTTTGTCATTTTTGTCATTTTTGTCATTTTTGTCATTTTTGTCATTTTTGTCATTTTTGTCATTTTTGTCATTTTTGTCATTTTTGTCATTTTTGTCATTTTGGTCATTTTTGTCATTTTTGTCATTTTGTCATTTTTGTCATTTTTGTCATTTTTGTCATTTTTGTCATTTTTGTCATTTTTGTCATTTTTGTCATTTTTGTCATTTTTGTCATTTTTGTCATTTTTGTCATTTTTGTCATTTTTGTCATTTTTGTCATTTTTGTCATTTTTGTCATTTTTGTCATTTTTGTCATTTTTGTCATTTTTGTCATTTTTGTCATTTTTGTCATTTTTGTCATTTTTGTCATTTTTGTCATTTTTGTCATTTCTGTCATTTTTGTCATTTTTGTCATTTTTGTCATTTTTGTCATTTTTGTCATTTTGGTCATTCTTGTCATTTTTGTCATTTTTGTCATTTTTGTCATTTTTGTCATTTTTGTCATTTTTGTCATTTTTGTCATTTTTGTCATTTTTGTCATTTTTGTCATTTTTGTCATTTTTGTCATTTTTGTCATTTTTGTCATTTTTGTCATTTTTGTCATTTTTGTCATTTTTGTCATTTTTGTCATTTTTGTCATTTTTGTCATTTTTGTCAATTTTGTCATTTTTGTCATTTTTGTCATTTTTGTCATTATTGTCATTTTTGTCATTTTTGTCATTTTTGTCATTTTTGTCATTTTTCTCATTTTTGTCATTTTTGTCATTTTTGTCATTTTTGTCATTTTTGTCATTTTTGTCATTTTTGTCATTTTTGTCATTTTTGTCATTTTTGTCATTTTTGTCATTTTTGTCATTTTTGACATTTTTGTCATTTTTGTCATTTTTGTCATTTTTGTCATTTTTGTCATTTTTGTCATTTTTGTCATTTTTGTCATTTTTGTCATTTTTGTCATTTTTGTCATTTTTGTCATTTTTGTCATTTTTGTCATTTTTGTCATTTTTGTCATTTTTGTCATTTTTGTCATTTTTGTCATTTTTGTCATTTTTGTCATTTTTGTCATTTTTGTCATTTTTGTCATTTTTGTCATTTTTGTCATTTTTGTCATTTTTGTCATTTTTGTCATTTTTGTCATTTTTGTCATTTTGTCATTTTTGTCATTTTTGTCATTTTTGTCATTTTTGTCATTTTTGTCATTTTTGTCATTTTTGTCATTTTGTCATTTTTGTCATTTTTGTCATTTTTGTCATTTTTGTCATTTTTGTCATTTTTTGTCATTTTGTCATTTTTGTCATTTTTGTCATTTTGTCATTTTTGTCATTTTTGTCATTTTTGTCATTTTTGTCATTTTTGTCATTTTTGTCATTTTTGTCATTTTTGTCATTTTTGTCATTTTTGTCATATTTTTGTCATTTTTGTCATTTTTGTCATTTTTGTCATTTTTGTCATTTTTGTCATTTTTGTCATTTTTGTCATTTTTGTCATTTTTGTCATTTTTGTCATTTTTGTCATTTTTGTCATTTTTGTCATTTTTGTCATTTTTGTCATTTTTGTCATTTTTGTCATTTTTGTCATTTTTGTCATTTTTGTCATTTTTGTCATTTTTGTCATTTTTGTCATTTTTGTCATTTTTGTCATTTTTGTCATTTTTGTCATTTTTGTCATTTTTGTCATTTTTGTCATTTTTGTCATTTTTGTCATTTTTGTCATTTTTGTCATTTTTGTCATTTTTGTCATTTTTGTCATTTTTGTCATTTTTGTCATTTTTGTCATTTTTGTCATTTTTGTCATTTTTGTCATTTTTGTCATTTTTGTCATTTTTGTCATTTTTGTCATTTTTGTCATTTTTGTCATTTTTGTCATTTTTGTCATTTTTGTCATTTTTGTCATTTTTGTCATTTTTGTCATTTTTGTCATTTTTGTCATTTTTGTCATTTTTGTCATTTTTGTCATTTTTGTCATTTTTGTCATTTTTGTCATTTTTGTCATTTTTGTCATTTTTGTCATTTTTGTCATTTTTGTCATTTTTGTCATTTTTGTCATTTTTGTCATTTTTGTCATTTTTGTCATTTTTGTCATTTTTGTCATTCTTGTCATTTTTGTCATTTTGGTCATTTTTGTCATTTTTGTCATTTTTGTAATTTTTGTAATTTTTGTAATTTTTGTAATTTTTGTAATTTTTGTAATTTTGTCATTTTGTCATTTTTGTCATTTTTGTCATTTTTGTCATTTTTGTCATTTTTGTCATTTTTGTCATTTTTGTAATTTTTGTAATTTTTGTCATTTTTGTAATTTTTGTCATTTTTGTCATTTTTGTCATTTTTGTCATTTCTGTCATTTCTGTCATTTCTGTCATTTCTGTCATTTTTGTCATTTTTGTCATTTTTGTCATTTTTGTCATTTTTGTCATTTTTGTCATTTTTGTCATTTTTGTAATTTTTGTCATTTTTGTCATTTTTGTCATTTTTGTCATTTTTGTCATTTTTGTCATTTTTGTCATTTTTGTCATTTTTGTCATTTTTGTCATTTTTGTCATTTTTGTCATTTTTGTCATTTTTGTCATTTTTGTCATTTTTGTCATTTTTGTCATTTTTGTCATTTTTGTCATTTTTGTCATTTTTGTCATTTTTGTCATTTTTGTCTTTTTTGTCATTTTTGTCATTTTTGTCATTTTTGTCATTTTTGTCATTTTTGTCATTTTTGTCATTTTTGTCATTTTTGTCATTTTTGTCATTTTTGTCATTTTTGTCATTTTTGTCATTTTTGTCATTTTTGTCATTTTTGTCATTTTTGTCATTTTTGTCATTTTTGTCATTTTTGTCATTTTTGTCATATTTGTCATTTTTTGTCATTTTTGTCATTTTTGTCATTTTTGGCATTTTTGTCATTTTTGTCATTTTTGTCATTTTTGTCATTTTTGTAATTTTTGTAATTTTTGTCATTTTTGTCATTTTTGTCATTTTTGTCATTTTTGTCATTTTTGTCATTTTTGTCATTTTTGTCATTTTTGTCATTTTTGTCATTTTTGTCATTTTTGTCATTTTTGTCATTTTTGTCATTTTTGTCATTTTTGTCATTTTTGTCATTTTTGTCATTTTTGTCATTTTTGTCATTTTTGTCATTTTTGTCATTTTTGTCATTTTTGTCATTTTTGTCATTTTTGTCCTTTGTGTCATTTTTGTCATTTTTGTCATTTTTGTCATTTTTGTCATTTTTGTCATTTTTGTCATTTTTGTCATTTTTGTCATTTTTGTCATTTTTGTCATTTTTGTCATTTTTGTCATTTTTGTCATTTTTGTCATTTTTGTCATTTTTGTCATTTTTGTCATTTTTGTCATTTTTGTCATTTTTGTCATTTTTGTCATTTTTGTCATTTTTGTCATTTTTGTCCTTTGTGTCATTTTTGTCATTTTTGTCATTTTTGTCATTTTTGTCATTTTTGTCATTTTTGTCATTTTTGTCATTTTTGTCATTTTTGTCATTTTTGTCATTTTTGTCATTTTTGTCATTTTTGTCATTTTTGTCATTTTTGTCATTTTTGTCATTTTTGTCATTTTTGTCATTTTTGTCATTTTTGTCATTTTTGTCATTTTTGTCATTTTTGTCATTTTTGTCATTTTTGTCATTTTTGTCATTTTTGTCATTTTTGTCATTTTTGTCATTTTTGTCATTTTTGTCATTTTTGTCATTTTTGTCATTTTTGTCATTTTTGTCATTTTTGTCATTTTTGTCATTTTTGTCATTTTTGTCATTTTTGTCATTTTTGTCATTTTTGTCATTTTTGTCATTTTTGTCATTTTTGTCATTTTTGTCATTTTTGTCCTTTGTGTCATTTTTGTCATTTTTGTCATTTTTGTCATTTTTGTCATTTTTGTCATTTTTGTCATTTTTGTCATTTTTGTCATTTTTGTCATTTTTGTCATTTTTGTCATTTTTGTCATTTTTGTCATTTTTGTCATTTTTGTCATTTTTGTCATTTTTGTCATTTTTGTCATTTTTGTCATTTTTGTCATTTTTGTCATTTTTGTCATTTTTGTCATTTTTGTCATTTTTGTCATTTTTGTCATTTTTGTCATTTTTGTCATTTTTGTCGTTTAATTTTCAGTGTTTTCGATAATTTCCAAAATGCCGTTGCTAGATTTTGTAGCCACTTGAATTAAAATTTGACACATTTGAAGTGCCGATGACGGGCATCACAATATAGTTTGTACCCAGTTTTGACGGCGGTGGTCGATCCTTGATTGCATGAAAATTTCATTTCCATACAAGACACGTACGGTTATCCAAAAATCCGGCTTGGGGGATGCTGCTGAATTTTAGGCAGGTACATAGGCTACATACTTTAACATGTTTATGATTTCACGCGGCACTGCACGCGTTTGTATTTCTGTTGGGGGCGCGTAGTGTTGACGAAGAAGCTGCTCGAACCCGCAACAATGTGTCGGAATGTTGCCAAAGTCAAAACTGACTGACGTTGAACTTGCCATCAGTCAGATCAGACAGTTGTGGCAAAAGGTGAGAACTCGACTATTGGCTAGACCGTGAAATTTGAATCTTCTGGGTCTGAGATGGATTCGTTGGAAGTAAAAGAGCACGTCGGGACCTTGTAGTACCTCGTTCCAAGAGTAAGTAGATACGCAAACGATCTTCGCAGATTTATCGATCCCATCTTCAAATAAACAGACATAGACCGCGACCGCGTAATGATATTCATACATGGAGTGCGCGCGCGCGTTTTTTTTTCTAAGGTTATTGTGATTAGTGAACCGAGATCATATCTATGATACTGTTGTATTTTGGCTCAGTAGAATTTTTGACCCATTCAATTCTGATTGTACTAGATGCGGTATAAATGAAACTGCCGTTGACGGATTTGGTGATAGTCGACAAGTGGTCTTCAAATGGTAGAGAAGAGTTTGGGAAAATAAACCAGTGGAAGATTAAACGGACTTTGGTTTGAATTTAAAATCTGTAGTTTTAGAATAAAAAGCCTTCATGCAAGGTTGGAAAAAAGTGCACCGTAGTATATCTAGTGAAAATGGTTTCGGTAATAACCTTTCCAAAGTGCTCAGTGAATTTAATTTTTCATTTATACCATAGACACTTTCTCATAAATTATTTCATCTCGTGTATCAATTTTGCAGTTAATAGTTTTCTCAATGCTGATATTGTGTGCAGTGGCAAAACCTCAAAATCAATTCGGTGCCAGAAATGTGAATCAAAATGTGCCCTTCAGTCGTAATCTTCAAGCTCCCTCATCCCAAAGTCATCACCAGCAGCAACAATTTGGACAGGATCAAAACCAAGTGCAACAGTATCAACAACATCATCAGCAACACCATCAACAAAATCAACACCAACAACAGCAACAGCATCATCATCAGCACCATCAGCAGAGATTTGGTCAACCCTTCCAAAGATCACAAGCTCTAAGGGTGCCTCCGATATCGACGATAGTTCCTCCCCCTCAGCCCTTTCAGCAGCAGCAATCACAGTACAGTCAACAGTACAACCAACAAGTAAGATAAACAACCATATTGTACTTAAAAATATTTGATCATGAAATTTTGAGAGTTAA